>NW_028295361.1:0-334037 GCF_964341445.2 Mesoplodon mirus
TAATCAAACTTGCTGTGATGAAAAATAAAAATTAAATTAAAAAAAACAAACAAGAAATAGTGAGACATAAATTGAAGGGGCTTTCCTGATACATTCCATTCTAAATTACAACCTAGAACACGACTTCCATTGAGGTTCTGTTGCCCTAGTAACCGGGTTTGGTAAAGGAGAACTGCTGCCACCTTGTGGCCGTTTCACACAACAGCAGCTTTAATCCCAGCGCTAATGGTCAGTTGATATTCAAAATAATTGCAGGCCTGTAGATGACACCTCCCTGAAAAAAAATCCTGGGGTCGTATATCGATCAAAACATTCAAAAGACGTCCATATTTCAAAACGACAGTTTCAAGAGGCATAGTTTATGCACATTTGTCTTCTGTTTCTTTTACTTTCTTTCTTTTTTGTTAACAAAATGGGAATGGAAAAAGGCTGAACATCAGGAATCAATAAAGCCATGCAAATCCAGTGTACAAAAAAGTTCACCTCACAGCCGTCAGAATGGTCATCAGCCAAAAAGTCTACAAAGAATAAATGCTGAAGGGGTTTTAGAGAACCGCGTACCCTTTAGCTGCTGGTGGGATGAAACCTGGTCACAGCCAGTAGTGAGAACAGAATGGAGGTGCGTTTAAGGGTAAATATGGAGCTACCATGTGATCTGGTAGGCCCACTCATGGGCCTTTCACCTGATTAGACCAGAATCGAAAAGACACAGGCTGGCAATCCTGCACTGCAGCAACACGGACCATAGCCAAGACCTGGAAGAAACCGAAATGTCCATCAACAGAAAAATGCACCAAGAAGAAGTCGTCCATGTACACAATGGAATATTAGCCATGAAAAAGCATGGAACAGTGCCGTTGGCACCATCATAGAAGGATCTAGAGATAATCACCCAACTTGAAGTAAGAAAGAAACCGAAAGACAGACATCTTAGGACATCACTTATAGGTGTTACCTAAAAATTGATACCCATGAAATAATTTCCAAGAGACGGACACGCATAGATTCAGAAAACCAATTAATGTTTAACCAAATGGAAAGGAATAAGGAATGTATGAACTAGGACATGGGGGTTAACAGATATGCACTAATACTTATGAAATGTATAATCACAAAGTGCCTATGGAATACGAAGAGAGGTCTACTCAACACCCTATAATAACATCCACGGGAAAGGATCGAAAGAGGAATAGACAGATACATTGATAGGATGAACCAGAAACTGTACACCTAGGAGAATCTACATTCTTATCAAATTTGCTCTGATAATTAATAAAAATTAAATTTAATAAACAAACAACAATTTAGGAGATATAAGCTCTTGGGGGTTTGCGCTGGCACATTCCACTCTAATTTGCAGCTTACTAACACGATTTCCAGGAAAGCTCTGTTGCCCAAAAACCCAGAGTTGGAAATGTAGAAATGCTGCCGCCTTGTGGCCGTTTCCCGCAAGAGCGGCATTAAACCCACAGCTAATGGTCACTGAACATTCACAAGGACTCAGGGCTGTAAAGGACACCTGCCCTACATAATTGTGCGGAGGTAGGGAATGGCCAAAAAAATTCCAAACTGGCACATTTTTCAAGGAGATAGTATGGAGGGGTAAGTTTTACTCACTCATTTTCAAAAAAGAGGAAAACGGATAAAAGCTCAACATCAGGAATTATTAGACTCATGCAAATCTAACCTCCAAAAAGGTTTCAACTCACACATGCCAACTACCATCAGCTAAAAGTCTGCAAACAACAAATGCTGAAGGGGTTTTAGAGAACTGTGTACCCTCTAGCTGCTGGTGAGATGTAAAGTGGTAACAGCCAATAATGAGAACAGAAAGGAGCTGTGTTTCAAAGTAAAAACTGAGCCACCATTCCATTCAGCAGGCCCCCCGCTGAGACTCTCACCTGAGAAGTCCAGAGTCGAGAAGGCACAGGCTTCAGCAGCTGCACTGCAGGAATTTTCACAATAGCCAAGACACGGAAGCAACCAAAAGGTCCATCACCAGATGAGTGGAAAAAGAAGAAGTGGTCCATGTACACAATGGACTGTTAGCCATGGAAAACAATGAAACACTGCTCTTGGAGGCACCATAGATGAGCCTAGAGATAATCACAGAACATGAGGTAAGTCGGAAAGCAAAAGACATATCCTATGATATCACTTATAGGCGTTATCTAACAACTGACACAAATGAACATATTTCCACAGAGAAAGACACTCACAGGCTTAGAAAACAAACTATGCTTATCTAAAAGGACAGGTGGGGGGAATGGAAAAATTAAGATTAGGGTTACCATACGTGTACAAATACCTATTAAATACATATAACAGAAAGACCGACCATATAGCAAGGGATGTCTATGGAAAACTCTGCAATAATTTACACGGGAAGTGGCTCTGTACATGAATATATATATATATATATGTTATGCACAAATGAACCAGATTGTGTACACTGAGGACAAACAGTATTCTAATCATTACCCCGATTAAAAAAACTAAAACAAGAAGTAATGTGACATAAACTTATTGGGGTTTCTCCTGGCACATTCCATTTTAATTTACAACCTAGGAACAGGACTTCCAGAAAGGCTCTGCTGCCCTAGGAACCAGATTTGGGAATGGAGAAATGCTGCCGCCTTGTGGCCGTTTCCCAAAACAGCAGCTTTAAACCCAGTGCTAATGCTCACTAGATATTCACACTCATTACAGGCCTATGAATGACACCTGACCTCAGAAACAATCCTGGGTTCGAAAATTGACCAAAACATTCAAAAGAGGGCAACCTTTCAGGAAGACAATTTCCAGAGGTTAACTGTACTCTCTGTTTCTTTCTGTTATTTTAACAGAACATTAAAAATGCGCGGAAAAATGCTGAACACTAGGAATAATTCAAGACATGCAAATCCAAATTACAAAAAACCTATCAGCTCACACCAGTCAGAATGGCCATCAGCAAAAATTCTGCAAACAGTAAATGCTGAAGGGTTTGAGGAGAAATGCCTACCCTTGGTTCAACGTGGGACATGGTAAGAGCCAGTAAGGAAAACACAAAGGAGGTGCCTTGGAAAGGTAAATACTGAGCTACCATTCAATCAAGCATACCCACTGCTGGGCCTATCACCTGACAGGATGAGAATCAAAACTAAACAGGCTGGGCTTCCCTGGTGGCACAGACGTTGAGAGTCCGCCTGCCGATGCAGGGGACACGGGTTTGTGCCCCGGTCCGGGAAGATCCCACATGCCGTGGAGAGGCTGGTCCCGTGAGCTATGGCTGCTGGGCCTGTGCATCCGGAGCCTCTGCTCTGCAACGGGAGGGGCCACCGCAGTGAGAGGCCCGCGTACCGCAAAAGAAATCAAAACCATAAAAAAAGATACAGGCTGAAAATCCTGCACTCCAGCAATATTTACCATAGACAACACTTGGAAGCTACAAAAATGTCCATCAACAGAGGAATGCACCAAGAACAAGTGGTCCATGTACGCAATGGAATATGACTCCAATAAAAAATATAAATTCAATTTAGAAAACAAACATAAGTAAGGAGACATCAGCATTTGGGGGTTTCTCCGGGCACATTCCACTCTAATATATAACCGAGGAACACCACTGCCAGGAAGGTCTGTTCGCCTAGTTACCAGATTGGGAAAAGCAGAAATGCTGCCTAGAGATAATCACAGAACATGAGGTAAGTCGGAAAGCAAAAGACATAATGAAAGAAATGCTGCCGCCCTCTGGCCGTTACCTGCAACAGCAGCTTTAAAACCTGTGCTAAGGGTCACTTCATATGCACCAGTACTGGAGGGCTGTAAATGAAACCTGCCCACAAAATGTCTTGAGGGAGGTAATGGCCAAAATATTTCTAAATGTCACACACACTTCACGAAAACAATTTGAAGAGGTAAGCTGTACTCACAGTTTGAAGAAAAAAAGGACATGCCAGAAAGCTCAATTTCAAGGGCTTATGAGACGCATGCAAATCCAACCCCAAAGAGGTATATCAGCTCACACTGGTCAGAATATAACATCAGCAAAAAAACACT
The DNA here is from genome assembly GCF_964341445.2 of Mesoplodon mirus. Lineage (NCBI taxonomy): Eukaryota > Metazoa > Chordata > Mammalia > Artiodactyla > Ziphiidae > Mesoplodon > Mesoplodon mirus. The sequence goes on from NW_028295361.1 coordinate 4,042, forward strand.
ACAAACAGTAAATGCTGAAGGTGTTGTGGAGAAGTGCATACCCTCAGCTTTAAGAGGGACGTAACCTGGAAAGAGCCACCAATGAGAACAGAATGGAGGTGCCTTTGTAAAGTAAACATTTTGCTACTGTGTGATCCAGCAGGCCCACTCCTGGGCCGATCACCTAAGAAGACAGAATTGGAAAGACACAGGCAGGCAAATGTGCATTGCCGCTCTATTCCAATAGCCAAGACATGGAAGCAACCAAAAAGTCCATCAACAGATGAGTGGACAAAGAAGAACTGGTACATGTACAGAGGGAATATTAGCCAAGGGAAAAAAGGACACAATGCCATGTGCAGCACCGTAGATGAGTCTAGAGGTAGTCACGCGACTCGTACTAAGTCAGAAAGAGAGAGAGACATATCGTATGATATCACTTATACGTGTTACCTAAAAATTGATAGCAGTGAAGATATTTCCACAGAGAAGGGCAATCACAGATTCATTAAACAAACTTATGGTTCACCAAAGGAAAGGTGTGAGGATTGGATACATTAGGATATTGGGGTTAACAGACATATACAAACACAGGTGAACTATATAATCACCAAAGACCTACGGAATACCAAGAGAAGACTACTCAACATTCTGTCATAACGTACATGGGACAAGGATCCCAGGAAGAATAGACATATGTATATGTGTAAAAGAACCACATCTTGCACACCTACAACATGCCAAACATTGTAATCAAACTTGCTGTGATGAAAAATAAAAATTAAATTAAAAAAAACAAACAAGAAATAGTGAGACATAAATTGAAGGGGCTTTCCTGATACATTCCATTCTAAATTACAACCTAGAACACGACTTCCATTGAGGTTCTGTTGCCCTAGTAACCGGGTTTGGTAAAGGAGAACTGCTGCCACCTTGTGGCCGTTTCACACAACAGCAGCTTTAATCCCAGCGCTAATGGTCAGTTGATATTCAAAATAATTGCAGGCCTGTAGATGACACCTCCCTGAAAAAAAATCCTGGGGTCGTATATCGATCAAAACATTCAAAAGACGTCCATATTTCAAAACGACAGTTTCAAGAGGCATAGTTTATGCACATTTGTCTTCTGTTTCTTTTACTTTCTTTCTTTTTTGTTAACAAAATGGGAATGGAAAAAGGCTGAACATCAGGAATCAATAAAGCCATGCAAATCCAGTGTACAAAAAAGTTCACCTCACAGCCGTCAGAATGGTCATCAGCCAAAAAGTCTACAAAGAATAAATGCTGAAGGGGTTTTAGAGAACCGCGTACCCTTTAGCTGCTGGTGGGATGAAACCTGGTCACAGCCAGTAGTGAGAACAGAATGGAGGTGCGTTTAAGGGTAAATATGGAGCTACCATGTGATCTGGTAGGCCCACTCATGGGCCTTTCACCTGATTAGACCAGAATCGAAAAGACACAGGCTGGCAATCCTGCACTGCAGCAACACGGACCATAGCCAAGACCTGGAAGAAACCGAAATGTCCATCAACAGAAAAATGCACCAAGAAGAAGTCGTCCATGTACACAATGGAATATTAGCCATGAAAAAGCATGGAACAGTGCCGTTGGCACCATCATAGAAGGATCTAGAGATAATCACCCAACTTGAAGTAAGAAAGAAACCGAAAGACAGACATCTTAGGACATCACTTATAGGTGTTACCTAAAAATTGATACCCATGAAATAATTTCCAAGAGACGGACACGCATAGATTCAGAAAACCAATTAATGTTTAACCAAATGGAAAGGAATAAGGAATGTATGAACTAGGACATGGGGGTTAACAGATATGCACTAATACTTATGAAATGTATAATCACAAAGTGCCTATGGAATTCGAAGAGAGGTCTACTCAACACCCTATAATAACATCCACGGGAAAGGATCGAAAGAGGAATAGACAGATACATTGATAGGATGAACCAGAAACTGTACACCTAGGAGAATCTACATTCGTATCAAATTTGCTCTGATAATTAATAAAAATTAAATTTAATAAACAAACAACAATTTAGGAGATATAAGCTCTTGGGGGTTTGCGCTGGCACATTCCACTCTAATTTGCAGCTTACTAACACGATTTCCAGGAAAGCTCTGTTGCCCAAAAACCCAGAGTTGGAAATGTAGAAATGCTGCCGCCTTGTGGCCGTTTCCCGCAAGAGCGGCATTAAACCCACAGCTAATGGTCACTGAACATTCACAAGGACTCAGGGCTGTAAAGGACACCTGCCCTACATAATTGTGCGGAGGTAGGGAATGGCCAAAAAAATTCCAAACTGGCACATTTTTCAAGGAGATAGTATGGAGGGGTAAGTTTTACTCACTCATTTTCAAAAAAGAGGAAAACGGATAAAAGCTCAACATCAGGAATTATTAGACTCATGCAAATCTAACCTCCAAAAAGGTTTCAACTCACACATGCCAACTACCATCAGCTAAAAGTCTGCAAACAACAAATGCTGAAGGGGTTTTAGAGAACTGTGTACCCTCTAGCTGCTGGTGAGATGTAAAGTGGTAACAGCCAATAATGAGAACAGAAAGGAGCTGTGTTTCAAAGTAAAAACTGAGCCACCATTCCATTCAGCAGGCCCCCCGCTGAGACTCTCACCTGAGAAGTCCAGAGTCGAGAAGGCACAGGCTTCAGCAGCTGCACTGCAGGAATTTTCACAATAGCCAAGACACGGAAGCAACCAAAAGGTCCATCACCAGATGAGTGGAAAAAGAAGAAGTGGTCCATGTACACAATGGACTGTTAGCCATGGAAAACAATGAAACACTGCTCTTGGAGGCACCATAGATGAGCCTAGAGATAATCACAGAACATGAGGTAAGTCGGAAAGCAAAAGACATATCCTATGATATCACTTATAGGCGTTATCTAACAACTGACACAAATGAACATATTTCCACAGAGAAAGACACTCACAGGCTTAGAAAACAAACTATGCTTATCTAAAAGGACAGGTGGGGGGAATGGAAAAATTAAGATTAGGGTTACCATACGTGTACAAATACCTATTAAATACATATAACAGAAAGACCGACCATATAGCAAGGGATGTCTATGGAAAACTCTGCAATAATTTACACGGGAAGTGGCTCTGTACATGAATATATATATATATATATGTTATGCACAAATGAACCAGATTGTGTACACTGAGGACAAACAGTATTCTAATCATTACCCCGATTAAAAAAACTAAAACAAGAAGTAATGTGACATAAACTTATTGGGGTTTCTCCTGGCACATTCCATTTTAATTTACAACCTAGGAACAGGACTTCCAGAAAGGCTCTGCTGCCCTAGGAACCAGATTTGGGAATGGAGAAATGCTGCCGCCTTGTGGCCGTTTCCCAAAACAGCAGCTTTAAACCCAGTGCTAATGCTCACTAGATATTCACACTCATTACAGGCCTATGAATGACACCTGACCTCAGAAACAATCCTGGGTTCGAAAATTGACCAAAACATTCAAAAGAGGGCAACCTTTCAGGAAGACAATTTCCAGAGGTTAACTGTACTCTCTGTTTCTTTCTGTTATTTTAACAGAACATTAAAAATGCGCGGAAAAATGCTGAACACTAGGAATAATTCAAGACATGCAAATCCAAATTACAAAAAACCTATCAGCTCACACCAGTCAGAATGGCCATCAGCAAAAATTCTGCAAACAGTAAATGCTGAAGGGTTTGAGGAGAAATGCCTACCCTTGGTTCAACGTGGGACATGGTAAGAGCCAGTAAGGAAAACACAAAGGAGGTGCCTTGGAAAGGTAAATACTGAGCTACCATTCAATCAAGCATACCCACTGCTGGGCCTATCACCTGACAGGATGAGAATCAAAACTAAACAGGCTGGGCTTCCCTGGTGGCACAGACGTTGAGAGTCCGCCTGCCGATGCAGGGGACACGGGTTTGTGCCCCGGTCCGGGAAGATCCCACATGCCGTGGAGAGGCTGGTCCCGTGAGCTATGGCTGCTGGGCCTGTGCATCCGGAGCCTCTGCTCTGCAACGGGAGGGGCCACCGCAGTGAGAGGCCCGCGTACCGCAAAAGAAATCAAAACCATAAAAAAAGATACAGGCTGAAAATCCTGCACTCCAGCAATATTTACCATAGACAACACTTGGAAGCTACAAAAATGTCCATCAACAGAGGAATGCACCAAGAACAAGTGGTCCATGTACGCAATGGAATATGACTCCAATAAAAAATATAAATTCAATTTAGAAAACAAACATAAGTAAGGAGACATCAGCATTTGGGGGTTTCTCCGGGCACATTCCACTCTAATATATAACCGAGGAACACCACTGCCAGGAAGGTCTGTTCGCCTAGTTACCAGATTGGGAAAAGCAGAAATGCTGCCTAGAGATAATCACAGAACATGAGGTAAGTCGGAAAGCAAAAGACATAATGAAAGAAATGCTGCCGCCCTCTGGCCGTTACCTGCAACAGCAGCTTTAAAACCTGTGCTAAGGGTCACTTCATATGCACCAGTACTGGAGGGCTGTAAATGAAACCTGCCCACAAAATGTCTTGAGGGAGGTAATGGCCAAAATATTTCTAAATGTCACACACACTTCACGAAGACAATTTGAAGAGGTAAGCTGTACTCACAGTTTGAAGAAAAAAAGGACATGCCAGAAAGCTCAATTTCAAGGGCTTATGAGACGCATGCAAATCCAACCCCAAAGAGGTATATCAGCTCACACTGGTCAGAATATACATCAGCAAAAAAACACTACAAACAGTAAATGCTGAAGGTGTTGTGGAGAAGTGCATACCCTCAGCTTTAAGAGGGACGTAACCTGGAAAGAGCCACCAATGAGAACAGAATGGAGGTGCCTTTGTAAAGTAAACATTTTGCTACTGTGTGATCCAGCAGGCCCACTCCTGGGCCGATCACCTAAGAAGACAGAATTGGAAAGACACAGGCAGGCAAATGTGCATTGCCGCTCTATTCCAATAGCCAAGACATGGAAGCAACCAAAAAGTCCATCAACAGATGAGTGGACAAAGAAGAACTGGTACATGTACAGAGGGAATATTAGCCAAGGGAAAAAAGGACACAATGCCATGTGCAGCACCGTAGATGAGTCTAGAGGTAGTCACGCGACTCGTACTAAGTCAGAAAGAGAGAGACACATATCGTATGATATCACTTATAGGTGTTACCTAAAAATTGATAGCAGTGAAGATATTTCCACAGAGAAGGGCAATCACAGATTCATTAAACAAACTTATGGTTCACCAAAGGAAAGGTGTGAGGATTGGATACATTAGGATATTGGGGTTAACAGACATATACAAACACAGGTGAACTATATAATCACCAAAGACCTACGGAATACCAAGAGAAGACTACTCAACATTCTGTCATAACGTACATGGGACAAGGATCCCAGGAAGAATAGACATATGTATATGTGTAAAAGAACCACATCTTGCACACCTACAACATGCCAAACATTGTAATCAAACTTGCTGTGATGAAAAATAAAAATTAAATTAAAAAAAACAAACAAGAAATAGTGAGACATAAATTGAAGGGGCTTTCCTGATACATTCCATTCTAAATTACAACCTAGAACACGACTTCCATTGAGGTTCTGTTGCCCTAGTAACCGGGTTTGGTAAAGGAGAACTGCTGCCACCTTGTGGCCGTTTCACACAACAGCAGCTTTAATCCCAGCGCTAATGGTCAGTTGATATTCAAAATAATTGCAGGCCTGTAGATGACACCTCCCTGAAAAAAAATCCTGGGGTCGTATATCGATCAAAACATTCAAAAGACGTCCATATTTCAAAACGACAGTTTCAAGAGGCATAGTTTATGCACATTTGTCTTCTGTTTCTTTTACTTTCTTTCTTTTTTGTTAACAAAATGGGAATGGAAAAAGGCTGAACATCAGGAATCAATAAAGCCATGCAAATCCAGTGTACAAAAAAGTTCACCTCACAGCCGTCAGAATGGTCATCAGCCAAAAAGTCTACAAAGAATAAATGCTGAAGGGGTTTTAGAGAACCGCGTACCCTTTAGCTGCTGGTGGGATGAAACCTGGTCACAGCCAGTAGTGAGAACAGAATGGAGGTGCGTTTAAGGGTAAATATGGAGCTACCATGTGATCTGGTAGGCCCACTCATGGGCCTTTCACCTGATTAGACCAGAATCGAAAAGACACAGGCTGGCAATCCTGCACTGCAGCAACACGGACCATAGCCAAGACCTGGAAGAAACCGAAATGTCCATCAACAGAAAAATGCACCAAGAAGAAGTCGTCCATGTACACAATGGAATATTAGCCATGAAAAAGCATGGAACAGTGCCGTTGGCACCATCATAGAAGGATCTAGAGATAATCACCCAACTTGAAGTAAGAAAGAATCCGAAAGACAGACATCTTAGGACATCACTTATAGGTGTTACCTAAAAATTGATACCCATGAAATAATTTCCAAGAGACGGACACGCATAGATTCAGAAAACCAATTAATGTTTAACCAAATGGAAAGGAATAAGGAATGTATGAACTAGGACATGGGGGTTAACAGATATGCACTAATACTTATGAAATGTATAATCACAAAGTGCCTATGGAATTCGAAGAGAGGTCTACTCAACACCCTATAATAACATCCACGGGAAAGGATCGAAAGAGGAATAGACAGATACATTGATAGGATGAACCAGAAACTGTACACCTAGGAGAATCTACATTCGTATCAAATTTGCTCTGATAATTAATAAAAATTAAATTTAATAAACAAACAACAATTTAGGAGATATAAGCTCTTGGGGGTTTGCGCTGGCACATTCCACTCTAATTTGCAGCTTACTAACACGATTTCCAGGAAAGCTCTGTTGCCCAAAAACCCAGAGTTGGAAATGTAGAAATGCTGCCGCCTTGTGGCCGTTTCCCGCAAGAGCGGCATTAAACCCACAGCTAATGGTCACTGAACATTCACAAGGACTCAGGGCTGTAAAGGACACCTGCCCTACATAATTGTGCGGAGGTAGGGAATGGCCAAAAAAATTCCAAACTGGCACATTTTTCAAGGAGATAGTATGGAGGGGTAAGTTTTACTCACTCATTTTCAAAAAAGAGGAAAACGGATAAAAGCTCAACATCAGGAATTATTAGACTCATGCAAATCTAACCTCCAAAAAGGTTTCAACTCACACATGCCAACTACCATCAGCTAAAAGTCTGCAAACAACAAATGCTGAAGGGGTTTTAGAGAACTGTGTACCCTCTAGCTGCTGGTGAGATGTAAAGTGGTAACAGCCAATAATGAGAACAGAAAGGAGCTGTGTTTCAAAGTAAAAACTGAGCCACCATTCCATTCAGCAGGCCCCCCGCTGAGACTCTCACCTGAGAAGTCCAGAGTCGAGAAGGCACAGGCTTCAGCAGCTGCACTGCAGGAATTTTCACAATAGCCAAGACACGGAAGCAACCAAAAGGTCCATCACCAGATGAGTGGAAAAAGAAGAAGTGGTCCATGTACACAATGGACTGTTAGCCATGGAAAACAATGAAACACTGCTCTTGGAGGCACCATAGATGAGCCTAGAGATAATCACAGAACATGAGGTAAGTCGGAAAGCAAAAGACATATCCTATGATATCACTTATAGGCGTTATCTAACAACTGACACAAATGAACATATTTCCACAGAGAAAGACACTCACAGGCTTAGAAAACAAACTATGCTTATCTAAAAGGACAGGTGGGGGGAATGGAAAAATTAAGATTAGGGTTACCATACGTGTACAAATACCTATTAAATACATATAACAGAAAGACCGACCATATAGCAAGGGATGTCTATGGAAAACTCTGCAATAATTTACACGGGAAGTGGCTCTGTACATGAATATATATATATATATATGTTATGCACAAATGAACCAGATTGTGTACACTGAGGACAAACAGTATTCTAATCATTACCCCGATTAAAAAAACTAAAACAAGAAGTAATGTGACATAAACTTATTGGGGTTTCTCCTGGCACATTCCATTTTAATTTACAACCTAGGAACAGGACTTCCAGAAAGGCTCTGCTGCCCTAGGAACCAGATTTGGGAATGGAGAAATGCTGCCGCCTTGTGGCCGTTTCCCAAAACAGCAGCTTTAAACCCAGTGCTAATGCTCACTAGATATTCACACTCATTACAGGCCTATGAATGACACCTGACCTCAGAAACAATCCTGGGTTCGAAAATTGACCAAAACATTCAAAAGAGGGCAACCTTTCAGGAAGACAATTTCCAGAGGTTAACTGTACTCTCTGTTTCTTTCTGTTATTTTAACAGAACATTAAAAATGCGCGGAAAAATGCTGAACACTAGGAATAATTCAAGACATGCAAATCCAAATTACAAAAAACCTATCAGCTCACACCAGTCAGAATGGCCATCAGCAAAAATTCTGCAAACAGTAAATGCTGAAGGGTTTGAGGAGAAATGCCTACCCTTGGTTCAACGTGGGACATGGTAAGAGCCAGTAAGGAAAACACAAAGGAGGTGCCTTGGAAAGGTAAATACTGAGCTACCATTCAATCAAGCATACCCACTGCTGGGCCTATCACCTGACAGGATGAGAATCAAAACTAAACAGGCTGGGCTTCCCTGGTGGCACAGACGTTGAGAGTCCGCCTGCCGATGCAGGGGACACGGGTTTGTGCCCCGGTCCGGGAAGATCCCACATGCCGTGGAGAGGCTGGTCCCGTGAGCTATGGCTGCTGGGCCTGTGCATCCGGAGCCTCTGCTCTGCAACGGGAGGGGCCACCGCAGTGAGAGGCCCGCGTACCGCAAAAGAAATCAAAACCATAAAAAAAGATACAGGCTGAAAATCCTGCACTCCAGCAATATTTACCATAGACAACACTTGGAAGCTACAAAAATGTCCATCAACAGAGGAATGCACCAAGAACAAGTGGTCCATGTACGCAATGGAATATGACTCCAATAAAAAATATAAATTCAATTTAGAAAACAAACATAAGTAAGGAGACATCAGCATTTGGGGGTTTCTCCGGGCACATTCCACTCTAATATATAACCGAGGAACACCACTGCCAGGAAGGTCTGTTCGCCTAGTTACCAGATTGGGAAAAGCAGAAATGCTGCCTAGAGATAATCACAGAACATGAGGTAAGTCGGAAAGCAAAAGACATAATGAAAGAAATGCTGCCGCCCTCTGGCCGTTACCTGCAACAGCAGCTTTAAAACCTGTGCTAAGGGTCACTTCATATGCACCAGTACTGGAGGGCTGTAAATGAAACCTGCCCACAAAATGTCTTGAGGGAGGTAATGGCCAAAATATTTCTAAATGTCACACACACTTCACGAAGACAATTTGAAGAGGTAAGCTGTACTCACAGTTTGAAGAAAAAAAGGACATGCCAGAAAGCTCAATTTCAAGGGCTTATGAGACGCATGCAAATCCAACCCCAAAGAGGTATATCAGCTCACACTGGTCAGAATATAACATCAGCAAAAAAACACTACAAACAGTAAATGCTGAAGGTGTTGTGGAGAAGTGCATACCCTCAGCTTTAAGAGGGACGTAACCTGGAAAGAGCCACCAATGAGAACAGAATGGAGGTGCCTTTGTAAAGTAAACATTTTGCTACTGTGTGATCCAGCAGGCCCACTCCTGGGCCGATCACCTAAGAAGACAGAATTGGAAAGACACAGGCAGGCAAATGTGCATTGCCGCTCTATTCCAATAGCCAAGACATGGAAGCAACCAAAAAGTCCATCAACAGATGAGTGGACAAAGAAGAACTGGTACATGTACAGAGGGAATATTAGCCAAGGGAAAAAAGGACACAATGCCATGTGCAGCACCGTAGATGAGTGTAGAGGTAGTCACGCGACTCGTACTAAGTCAGAAAGAGAGAGACACATATCGTATGATATCACTTATAGGTGTTACCTAAAAATTGATAGCAGTGAAGATATTTCCACAGAGAAGGGCAATCACAGATTCATTAAACAAACTTATGGTTCACCAAAGGAAAGGTGTGAGGATTGGATACATTAGGATATTGGGGTTAACAGACATATACAAACACAGGTGAACTATATAATCACCAAAGACCTACGGAATACCAAGAGAACACTACTCAACATTCTGTCATAACGTACATGGGACAAGGATCCCAGGAAGAATAGACATATGTATATGTGTAAAAGAACCACATCTTGCACACCTACAACATGCCAAACATTGTAATCAAACTTGCTGTGATGAAAAATAAAAATTAAATTAAAAAAAACAAACAAGAAATAGTGAGACATAAATTGAAGGGGCTTTCCTGATACATTCCATTCTAAATTACAACCTAGAACACGACTTCCATTGAGGTTCTGTTGCCCTAGTAACCGGGTTTGGTAAAGGAGAACTGCTGCCACCTTGTGGCCGTTTCACACAACAGCAGCTTTAATCCCAGCGCTAATGGTCAGTTGATATTCAAAATAATTGCAGGCCTGTAGATGACACCTCCCTGAAAAAAAATCCTGGGGTCGTATATCGATCAAAACATTCAAAAGACGTCCATATTTCAAAACGACAGTTTCAAGAGGCATAGTTTATGCACATTTGTCTTCTGTTTCTTTTACTTTCTTTCTTTTTTGTTAACAAAATGGGAATGGAAAAAGGCTGAACATCAGGAATCAATAAAGCCATGCAAATCCAGTGTACAAAAAAGTTCACCTCACAGCCGTCAGAATGGTCATCAGCCAAAAAGTCTACAAAGAATAAATGCTGAAGGGGTTTTAGAGAACCGCGTACCCTTTAGCTGCTGGTGGGATGAAACCTGGTCACAGCCAGTAGTGAGAACAGAATGGAGGTGCGTTTAAGGGTAAATATGGAGCTACCATGTGATCTGGTAGGCCCACTCATGGGCCTTTCACCTGATTAGACCAGAATCGAAAAGACACAGGCTGGCAATCCTGCACTGCAGCAACACGGACCATAGCCAAGACCTGGAAGAAACCGAAATGTCCATCAACAGAAAAATGCACCAAGAAGAAGTCGTCCATGTACACAATGGAATATTAGCCATGAAAAAGCATGGAACAGTGCCGTTGGCACCATCATAGAAGGATCTAGAGATAATCACCCAACTTGAAGTAAGAAAGAAACCGAAAGACAGACATCTTAGGACATCACTTATAGGTGTTACCTAAAAATTGATACCCATGAAATAATTTCCAAGAGACGGACACGCATAGATTCAGAAAACCAATTAATGTTTAACCAAATGGAAAGGAATAAGGAATGTATGAACTAGGACATGGGGGTTAACAGATATGCACTAATACTTATGAAATGTATAATCACAAAGTGCCTATGGAATTCGAAGAGAGGTCTACTCAACACCCTATAATAACATCCACGGGAAAGGATCGAAAGAGGAATAGACAGATACATTGATAGGATGAACCAGAAACTGTACACCTAGGAGAATCTACATTCGTATCAAATTTGCTCTGATAATTAATAAAAATTAAATTTAATAAACAAACAACAATTTAGGAGATATAAGCTCTTGGGGGTTTGCGCTGGCACATTCCACTCTAATTTGCAGCTTACTAACACGATTTCCAGGAAAGCTCTGTTGCCCAAAAACCCAGAGTTGGAAATGTAGAAATGCTGCCGCCTTGTGGCCGTTTCCCGCAAGAGCGGCATTAAACCCACAGCTAATGGTCACTGAACATTCACAAGGACTCAGGGCTGTAAAGGACACCTGCCCTACATAATTGTGCGGAGGTAGGGAATGGCCGAAAAAATTCCAAACTGGCACATTTTTCAAGGAGATAGTATGGAGGGGTAAGTTTTACTCACTCATTTTCAAAAAAGAGGAAAATGGATAAAAGCTCAACATCAGGAATTATTAGACTCATGCAAATCTAACCTCCAAAAAGGTTTCAACTCACACATGCCAACTACCATCAGCTAAAAGTCTGCAAACAACAAATGCTGAAGGGGTTTTAGAGAACTGTGTACCCTCTAGCTGCTGGTGAGATGTAAAGTGGTAACAGCCAATAATGAGAACAGAAAGGAGCTGTGTTTCAAAGTAAAAACTGAGCCACCATTCCATTCAGCAGGCCCCCCGCTGAGACTCTCACCTGAGAAGTCCAGAGTCGAGAAGGCACAGGCTTCAGCAGCTGCACTGCAGGAATTTTCACAATAGCCAAGACACGGAAGCAACCAAAAGGTCCATCACCAGATGAGTGGAAAAAGAAGAAGTGGTCCATGTACACAATGGACTGTTAGCCATGGAAAACAATGAAACACTGCTCTTGGAGGCACCATAGATGAGCCTAGAGATAATCACAGAACATGAGGTAAGTCGGAAAGCAAAAGACATATCCTATGATATCACTTATAGGCGTTATCTAACAACTGACACAAATGAACATATTTCCACAGAGAAAGACACTCACAGGCTTAGAAAACAAACTATGCTTATCTAAAAGGACAGGTGGGGGGAATGGAAAAATTAAGATTAGGGTTACCATACGTGTACAAATACCTATTAAATACATATAACAGAAAGACCGACCATATAGCAAGGGATGTCTATGGAAAACTCTGCAATAATTTACACGGGAAGTGGCTCTGTACATGAATATATATATATATATATGTTATGCACAAATGAACCAGATTGTGTACACTGAGGACAAACAGTATTCTAATCATTACCCCGATTAAAAAAACTAAAACAAGAAGTAATGTGACATAAACTTATTGGGGTTTCTCCTGGCACATTCCATTTTAATTTACAACCTAGGAACAGGACTTCCAGAAAGGCTCTGCTGCCCTAGGAACCAGATTTGGGAATGGAGAAATGCTGCCGCCTTGTGGCCGTTTCCCAAAACAGCAGCTTTAAACCCAGTGCTAATGCTCACTAGATATTCACACTCATTACAGGCCTATGAATGACACCTGACCTCAGAAACAATCCTGGGTTCGAAAATTGACCAAAACATTCAAAAGAGGGCAACCTTTCAGGAAGACAATTTCCAGAGGTTAACTGTACTCTCTGTTTCTTTCTGTTATTTTAACAGAACATTAAAAATGCGCGGAAAAATGCTGAACACTAGGAATAATTCAAGACATGCAAATCCAAATTACAAAAAACCTATCAGCTCACACCAGTCAGAATGGCCATCAGCAAAAATTCTGCAAACAGTAAATGCTGAAGGGTTTGAGGAGAAATGCCTACCCTTGGTTCAACGTGGGACATGGTAAGAGCCAGTAAGGAAAACACAAAGGAGGTGCCTTGGAAAGGTAAATACTGAGCTACCATTCAATCAAGCATACCCACTGCTGGGCCTATCACCTGACAGGATGAGAATCAAAACTAAACAGGCTGGGCTTCCCTGGTGGCACAGACGTTGAGAGTCCGCCTGCCGATGCAGGGGACACGGGTTTGTGCCCCGGTCCGGGAAGATCCCACATGCCGTGGAGAGGCTGGTCCCGTGAGCTATGGCTGCTGGGCCTGTGCATCCGGAGCCTCTGCTCTGCAACGGGAGGGGCCACCGCAGTGAGAGGCCCGCGTACCGCAAAAGAAATCAAAACCATAAAAAAAGATACAGGCTGAAAATCCTGCACTCCAGCAATATTTACCATAGACAACACTTGGAAGCTACAAAAATGTCCATCAACAGAGGAATGCACCAAGAACAAGTGGTCCATGTACGCAATGGAATATGACTCCAATAAAAAATATAAATTCAATTTAGAAAACAAACATAAGTAAGGAGACATCAGCATTTGGGGGTTTCTCCGGGCACATTCCACTCTAATATATAACCGAGGAACACCACTGCCAGGAAGGTCTGTTCGCCTAGTTACCAGATTGGGAAAAGCAGAAATGCTGCCTAGAGATAATCACAGAACATGAGGTAAGTCGGAAAGCAAAAGACATAATGAAAGAAATGCTGCCGCCCTCTGGCCGTTACCTGCAACAGCAGCTTTAAAACCTGTGCTAAGGGTCACTTCATATGCACCAGTACTGGAGGGCTGTAAATGAAACCTGCCCACAAAATGTCTTGAGGGAGGTAATGGCCAAAATATTTCTAAATGTCACACACACTTCACGAAGACAATTTGAAGAGGTAAGCTGTACTCACAGTTTGAAGAAAAAAAGGACATGCCAGAAAGCTCAATTTCAAGGGCTTATGAGACGCATGCAAATCCAACCCCAAAGAGGTATATCAGCTCACACTGGTCAGAATATAACATCAGCAAAAAAACACTACAAACAGTAAATGCTGAAGGTGTTGTGGAGAAGTGCATACCCTCAGCTTTAAGAGGGACGTAACCTGGAAAGAGCCACCAATGAGAACAGAATGGAGGTGCCTTTGTAAAGTAAACATTTTGCTACTGTGTGATCCAGCAGGCCCACTCCTGGGCCGATCACCTAAGAAGACAGAATTGGAAAGACACAGGCAGGCAAATGTGCATTGCCGCTCTATTCCAATAGCCAAGACATGGAAGCAACCAAAAAGTCCATCAACAGATGAGTGGACAAAGAAGAACTGGTACATGTACAGAGGGAATATTAGCCAAGGGAAAAAAGGACACAATGCCATGTGCAGCACCGTAGATGAGTGTAGAGGTAGTCACGCGACTCGTACTAAGTCAGAAAGAGAGAGACACATATCGTATGATATCACTTATAGGTGTTACCTAAAAATTGATAGCAGTGAAGATATTTCCACAGAGAAGGGCAATCACAGATTCATTAAACAAACTTATGGTTCACCAAAGGAAAGGTGTGAGGATTGGATACATTAGGATATTGGGGTTAACAGACATATACAAACACAGGTGAACTATATAATCACCAAAGACCTACGGAATACCAAGAGAAGACTACTCAACATTCTGTCATAACGTACATGGGACAAGGATCCCAGGAAGAATAGACATATGTATATGTGTAAAAGAACCACATCTTGCACACCTACAACATGCCAAACATTGTAATCAAACTTGCTGTGATGAAAAATAAAAATTAAATTAAAAAAAACAAACAAGAAATAGTGAGACATAAATTGAAGGGGCTTTCCTGATACATTCCATTCTAAATTACAACCTAGAACACGACTTCCATTGAGGTTCTGTTGCCCTAGTAACCGGGTTTGGTAAAGGAGAACTGCTGCCACCTTGTGGCCGTTTCACACAACAGCAGCTTTAATCCCAGCGCTAATGGTCAGTTGATATTCAAAATAATTGCAGGCCTGTAGATGACACCTCCCTGAAAAAAAATCCTGGGGTCGTATATCGATCAAAACATTCAAAAGACGTCCATATTTCAAAACGACAGTTTCAAGAGGCATAGTTTATGCACATTTGTCTTCTGTTTCTTTTACTTTCTTTCTTTTTTGTTAACAAAATGGGAATGGAAAAAGGCTGAACATCAGGAATCAATAAAGCCATGCAAATCCAGTGTACAAAAAAGTTCACCTCACAGCCGTCAGAATGGTCATCAGCCAAAAAGTCTACAAAGAATAAATGCTGAAGGGGTTTTAGAGAACCGCGTACCCTTTAGCTGCTGGTGGGATGAAACCTGGTCACAGCCAGTAGTGAGAACAGAATGGAGGTGCGTTTAAGGGTAAATATGGAGCTACCATGTGATCTGGTAGGCCCACTCATGGGCCTTTCACCTGATTAGACCAGAATCGAAAAGACACAGGCTGGCAATCCTGCACTGCAGCAACACGGACCATAGCCAAGACCTGGAAGAAACCGAAATGTCCATCAACAGAAAAATGCACCAAGAAGAAGTCGTCCATGTACACAATGGAATATTAGCCATGAAAAAGCATGGAACAGTGCCGTTGGCACCATCATAGAAGGATCTAGAGATAATCACCCAACTTGAAGTAAGAAAGAAACCGAAAGACAGACATCTTAGGACATCACTTATAGGTGTTACCTAAAAATTGATACCCATGAAATAATTTCCAAGAGACGGACACGCATAGATTCAGAAAACCAATTAATGTTTAACCAAATGGAAAGGAATAAGGAATGTATGAACTAGGACATGGGGGTTAACAGATATGCACTAATACTTATGAAATGTATAATCACAAAGTGCCTATGGAATTCGAAGAGAGGTCTACTCAACACCCTATAATAACATCCACGGGAAAGGATCGAAAGAGGAATAGACAGATACATTGATAGGATGAACCAGAAACTGTACACCTAGGAGAATCTACATTCGTATCAAATTTGCTCTGATAATTAATAAAAATTAAATTTAATAAACAAACAACAATTTAGGAGATATAAGCTCTTGGGGGTTTGCGCTGGCACATTCCACTCTAATTTGCAGCTTACTAACACGATTTCCAGGAAAGCTCTGTTGCCCAAAAACCCAGAGTTGGAAATGTAGAAATGCTGCCGCCTTGTGGCCGTTTCCCGCAAGAGCGGCATTAAACCCACAGCTAATGGTCACTGAACATTCACAAGGACTCAGGGCTGTAAAGGACACCTGCCCTACATAATTGTGCGGAGGTAGGGAATGGCCGAAAAAATTCCAAACTGGCACATTTTTCAAGGAGATAGTATGGAGGGGTAAGTTTTACTCACTCATTTTCAAAAAAGAGGAAAACGGATAAAAGCTCAACATCAGGAATTATTAGACTCATGCAAATCTAACCTCCAAAAAGGTTTCAACTCACACATGCCAACTACCATCAGCTAAAAGTCTGCAAACAACAAATGCTGAAGGGGTTTTAGAGAACTGTGTACCCTCTAGCTGCTGGTGAGATGTAAAGTGGTAACAGCCAATAATGAGAACAGAAAGGAGCTGTGTTTCAAAGTAAAAACTGAGCCACCATTCCATTCAGCAGGCCCCCCGCTGAGACTCTCACCTGAGAAGTCCAGAGTCGAGAAGGCACAGGCTTCAGCAGCTGCACTGCAGGAATTTTCACAATAGCCAAGACACGGAAGCAACCAAAAGGTCCATCACCAGATGAGTGGAAAAAGAAGAAGTGGTCCATGTACACAATGGACTGTTAGCCATGGAAAACAATGAAACACTGCTCTTGGAGGCACCATAGATGAGCCTAGAGATAATCACAGAACATGAGGTAAGTCGGAAAGCAAAAGACATATCCTATGATATCACTTATAGGCGTTATCTAACAACTGACACAAATGAACATATTTCCACAGAGAAAGACACTCACAGGCTTAGAAAACAAACTATGCTTATCTAAAAGGACAGGTGGGGGGAATGGAAAAATTAAGATTAGGGTTACCATACGTGTACAAATACCTATTAAATACATATAACAGAAAGACCGACCATATAGCAAGGGATGTCTATGGAAAACTCTGCAATAATTTACACGGGAAGTGGCTCTGTACATGAATATATATATATATATATGTTATGCACAAATGAACCAGATTGTGTACACTGAGGACAAACAGTATTCTAATCATTACCCCGATTAAAAAAACTAAAACAAGAAGTAATGTGACATAAACTTATTGGGGTTTCTCCTGGCACATTCCATTTTAATTTACAACCTAGGAACAGGACTTCCAGAAAGGCTCTGCTGCCCTAGGAACCAGATTTGGGAATGGAGAAATGCTGCCGCCTTGTGGCCGTTTCCCAAAACAGCAGCTTTAAACCCAGTGCTAATGCTCACTAGATATTCACACTCATTACAGGCCTATGAATGACACCTGACCTCAGAAACAATCCTGGGTTCGAAAATTGACCAAAACATTCAAAAGAGGGCAACCTTTCAGGAAGACAATTTCCAGAGGTTAACTGTACTCTCTGTTTCTTTCTGTTATTTTAACAGAACATTAAAAATGCACGGAAAAATGCTGAACACTAGGAATAATTCAAGACATGCAAATCCAAATTACAAAAAACCTATCAGCTCACACCAGTCAGAATGGCCATCAGCAAAAATTCTGCAAACAGTAAATGCTGAAGGGTTTGAGGAGAAATGCCTACCCT
This sequence comes from Mesoplodon mirus, assembly GCF_964341445.2. NCBI lineage: Eukaryota > Metazoa > Chordata > Mammalia > Artiodactyla > Ziphiidae > Mesoplodon > Mesoplodon mirus. The sequence goes on from NW_028295361.1 coordinate 22,087, forward strand.
TGGTTCAACGTGGGACATGGTAAGAGCCAGTAAGGAAAACACAAAGGAGGTGCCTTGGAAAGGTAAATACTGAGCTACCATTCAATCAAGCATACCCACTGCTGGGCCTATCACCTGACAGGATGAGAATCAAAACTAAACAGGCTGGGCTTCCCTGGTGGCACAGACGTTGAGAGTCCGCCTGCCGATGCAGGGGACACGGGTTTGTGCCCCGGTCCGGGAAGATCCCACATGCCGTGGAGAGGCTGGTCCCGTGAGCTATGGCTGCTGGGCCTGTGCATCCGGAGCCTCTGCTCTGCAACGGGAGGGGCCACCGCAGTGAGAGGCCCGCGTACCGCAAAAGAAATCAAAACCATAAAAAAAGATACAGGCTGAAAATCCTGCACTCCAGCAATATTTACCATAGACAACACTTGGAAGCTACAAAAATGTCCATCAACAGAGGAATGCACCAAGAACAAGTGGTCCATGTACGCAATGGAATATGACTCCAATAAAAAATATAAATTCAATTTAGAAAACAAACATAAGTAAGGAGACATCAGCATTTGGGGGTTTCTCCGGGCACATTCCACTCTAATATATAACCGAGGAACACCACTGCCAGGAAGGTCTGTTCGCCTAGTTACCAGATTGGGAAAAGCAGAAATGCTGCCTAGAGATAATCACAGAACATGAGGTAAGTCGGAAAGCAAAAGACATAATGAAAGAAATGCTGCCGCCCTCTGGCCGTTACCTGCAACAGCAGCTTTAAAACCTGTGCTAAGGGTCACTTCATATGCACCAGTACTGGAGGGCTGTAAATGAAACCTGCCCACAAAATGTCTTGAGGGAGGTAATGGCCAAAATATTTCTAAATGTCACACACACTTCACGAAGACAATTTGAAGAGGTAAGCTGTACTCACAGTTTGAAGAAAAAAAGGACATGCCAGAAAGCTCAATTTCAAGGGCTTATGAGACGCATGCAAATCCAACCCCAAAGAGGTATATCAGCTCACACTGGTCAGAATATAACATCAGCAAAAAAACACTACAAACAGTAAATGCTGAAGGTGTTGTGGAGAAGTGCATACCCTCAGCTTTAAGAGGGACGTAACCTGGAAAGAGCCACCAATGAGAACAGAATGGAGGTGCCTTTGTAAAGTAAACATTTTGCTACTGTGTGATCCAGCAGGCCCACTCCTGGGCCGATCACCTAAGAAGACAGAATTGGAAAGACACAGGCAGGCAAATGTGCATTGCCGCTCTATTCCAATAGCCAAGACATGGAAGCAACCAAAAAGTCCATCAACAGATGAGTGGACAAAGAAGAACTGGTACATGTACAGAGGGAATATTAGCCAAGGGAAAAAAGGACACAATGCCATGTGCAGCACCGTAGATGAGTGTAGAGGTAGTCACGCGACTCGTACTAAGTCAGAAAGAGAGAGACACATATCGTATGATATCACTTATAGGTGTTACCTAAAAATTGATAGCAGTGAAGATATTTCCACAGAGAAGGGCAATCACAGATTCATTAAACAAACTTATGGTTCACCAAAGGAAAGGTGTGAGGATTGGATACATTAGGATATTGGGGTTAACAGACATATACAAACACAGGTGAACTATATAATCACCAAAGACCTACGGAATACCAAGAGAACACTACTCAACATTCTGTCATAACGTACATGGGACAAGGATCCCAGGAAGAATAGACATATGTATATGTGTAAAAGAACCACATCTTGCACACCTACAACATGCCAAACATTGTAATCAAACTTGCTGTGATGAAAAATAAAAATTAAATTAAAAAAAACAAACAAGAAATAGTGAGACATAAATTGAAGGGGCTTTCCTGATACATTCCATTCTAAATTACAACCTAGAACACGACTTCCATTGAGGTTCTGTTGCCCTAGTAACCGGGTTTGGTAAAGGAGAACTGCTGCCACCTTGTGGCCGTTTCACACAACAGCAGCTTTAATCCCAGCGCTAATGGTCAGTTGATATTCAAAATAATTGCAGGCCTGTAGATGACACCTCCCTGAAAAAAAATCCTGGGGTCGTATATCGATCAAAACATTCAAAAGACGTCCATATTTCAAAACGACAGTTTCAAGAGGCATAGTTTATGCACATTTGTCTTCTGTTTCTTTTACTTTCTTTCTTTTTTGTTAACAAAATGGGAATGGAAAAAGGCTGAACATCAGGAATCAATAAAGCCATGCAAATCCAGTGTACAAAAAAGTTCACCTCACAGCCGTCAGAATGGTCATCAGCCAAAAAGTCTACAAAGAATAAATGCTGAAGGGGTTTTAGAGAACCGCGTACCCTTTAGCTGCTGGTGGGATGAAACCTGGTCACAGCCAGTAGTGAGAACAGAATGGAGGTGCGTTTAAGGGTAAATATGGAGCTACCATGTGATCTGGTAGGCCCACTCATGGGCCTTTCACCTGATTAGACCAGAATCGAAAAGACACAGGCTGGCAATCCTGCACTGCAGCAACACGTACCATAGCCAAGACCTGGAAGAAACCGAAATGTCCATCAACAGAAAAATGCACCAAGAAGAAGTCGTCCATGTACACAATGGAATATTAGCCATGAAAAAGCATGGAACAGTGCCGTTGGCACCATCATAGAAGGATCTAGAGATAATCACCCAACTTGAAGTAAGAAAGAAACCGAAAGACAGACATCTTAGGACATCACTTATAGGTGTTACCTAAAAATTGATACCCATGAAATAATTTCCAAGAGACGGACACACATAGATTTAGAAAACCAATTAATGTTTAACCAAATGGAAAGGAATAAGGAATGTATGAACTAGGACATGGGGGTTAACAGATATGCACTAATACTTATGAAATGTATAATCACAAAGTGCCTATGGAATACGAAGAGAGGTCTACTCAACACCCTATAATAACATCCACGGGAAAGGATCGAAAGAGGAATAGACAGATACATTGATAGGATGAACCAGAAACTGTACACCTAGGAGAATCTACATTTGTATCAAATTTGCTCTGATAATTAATAAAAATTAAATTTAATAAACAAACAACAATTTAGGAGATATAAGCTCTTGGGGGTTTGCGCTGGCACATTCCACTCTAATTTGCAGCTTACTAACACGATTTCCAGGAAAGCTCTGTTGCCCAAAAACCCAGAGTTGGAAATGTAGAAATGCTGCCGCCTTGTGGCCGTTTCCCGCAAGAGCGGCATTAAACCCACAGCTAATGGTCACTTAACATTCACAAGGACTCAGGGCTGTAAAGGACACCTGCCCTACATAATTGTGCGGAGGTAGGGAATGGCCAAAAAAATTCCAAACTGGCACATTTTTCAAGGACATAGTATGGAGGGGTAAGTTTTACTCACTCATTTTCAAAAAAGAGGAAAACGGATAAAAGCTCAACATCAGGAATTATTAGACTCATGCAAATCTAACCTCCAAAAAGGTTTCAACTCACACATGCCAACTACCATCAGCTAAAAGTCTGCAAACAACAAATGCTGAAGGGGTTTTAGAGAACTGTGTACCCTCTAGCTGCTGGTGAGATGTAAAGTGGTAACAGCCAATAATGAGAACAGAAAGGAGCTGTGTTTCAAAGTAAAAACTGAGCCACCATTCCATTCAGCAGGCCCCCCGCTGAGACTCTCACCTGAGAAGTCCAGAGTCGAGAAGGCACAGGCTTCAGCAGCTGCACTGCAGGAATTTTCACAATAGCCAAGACACGGAAGCAACCAAAAGGTCCATCACCAGATGAGTGGAAAAAGAAGAAGTGGTCCATGTACACAATGGACTGTTAGCCATGGAAAACAATGAAACACTGCTCTTGGAGGCACCATAGATGAGCCTAGAGATAATCACAGAACATGAGGTAAGTCGGAAAGCAAAAGACATATCCTATGATATCACTTATAGGCGTTATCTAACAACTGACACAAATGAACATATTTCCACAGAGAAAGACACTCACAGGCTTAGAAAACAAACTATGCTTATCTAAAAGGACAGGTGGGGGGAATGGAAAAATTAAGATTAGGGTTACCATACGTGTACAAATACCTATTAAATACATATAACAGAAAGACCGACCATATAGCAAGGGATGTCTATGGAAAACTCTGCAATAATTTACACGGGAAGTGGCTCTGTACATGAATATATATATATATATATGTTATGCACAAATGAACCAGATTGTGTACACTGAGGACAAACAGTATTCTAATCATTACCCCGATTAAAAAAACTAAAACAAGAAGTAATGTGACATAAACTTATTGGGGTTTCTCCTGGCACATTCCATTTTAATTTACAACCTAGGAACAGGACTTCCAGAAAGGCTCTGCTGCCCTAGGAACCAGATTTGGGAATGGAGAAATGCTGCCGCCTTGTGGCCGTTTCCCAAAACAGCAGCTTTAAACCCAGTGCTAATGCTCACTAGATATTCACACTCATTACAGGCCTATGAATGACACCTGACCTCAGAAACAATCCTGGGTTCGAAAATTGACCAAAACATTCAAAAGAGGGCAACCTTTCAGGAAGACAATTTCCAGAGGTTAACTGTACTCTCTGTTTCTTTCTGTTATTTTAACAGAACATTAAAAATGCACGGAAAAATGCTGAACACTAGGAATAATTCAAGACATGCAAATCCAAATTACAAAAAACCTATCAGCTCACACCAGTCAGAATGGCCATCAGCAAAAATTCTGCAAACAGTAAATGCTGAAGGGTTTGAGGAGAAATGCCTACCCTTGGTTCAACGTGGGACATGGTAAGAGCCAGTAAGGAAAACACAAAGGAGGTGCCTTGGAAAGGTAAATACTGAGCTACCATTCAATCAAGCATACCCACTGCTGGGCCTATCACCTGACAGGATGAGAATCAAAACTAAACAGGCTGGGCTTCCCTGGTGGCACAGACGTTGAGAGTCCGCCTGCCGATGCAGGGGACACGGGTTTGTGCCCCGGTCCGGGAAGATCCCACATGCCGTGGAGAGGCTGGTCCCGTGAGCTATGGCTGCTGGGCCTGTGCATCCGGAGCCTCTGCTCTGCAACGGGAGGGGCCACCGCAGTGAGAGGCCCGCGTACCGCAAAAGAAATCAAAACCATAAAAAAAGATACAGGCTGAAAATCCTGCACTCCAGCAATATTTACCATAGACAACACTTGGAAGCTACAAAAATGTCCATCAACAGAGGAATGCACCAAGAACAAGTGGTCCATGTACGCAATGGAATATGACTCCAATAAAAAATATAAATTCAATTTAGAAAACAAACATAAGTAAGGAGACATCAGCATTTGGGGGTTTCTCCGGGCACATTCCACTCTAATATATAACCGAGGAACACCACTGCCAGGAAGGTCTGTTCGCCTAGTTACCAGATTGGGAAAAGCAGAAATGCTGCCTAGAGATAATCACAGAACATGAGGTAAGTCGGAAAGCAAAAGACATAATGAAAGAAATGCTGCCGCCCTCTGGCCGTTACCTGCAACAGCAGCTTTAAAACCTGTGCTAAGGGTCACTTCATATGCACCAGTACTGGAGGGCTGTAAATGAAACCTGCCCACAAAATGTCTTGAGGGAGGTAATGGCCAAAATATTTCTAAATGTCACACACACTTCACGAAGACAATTTGAAGAGGTAAGCTGTACTCACAGTTTGAAGAAAAAAAGGACATGCCAGAAAGCTCAATTTCAAGGGCTTATGAGACGCATGCAAATCCAACCCCAAAGAGGTATATCAGCTCACACTGGTCAGAATATAACATCAGCAAAAAAACACTACAAACAGTAAATGCTGAAGGTGTTGTGGAGAAGTGCATACCCTCAGCTTTAAGAGGGACGTAACCTGGAAAGAGCCACCAATGAGAACAGAATGGAGGTGCCTTTGTAAAGTAAACATTTTGCTACTGTGTGATCCAGCAGGCCCACTCCTGGGCCGATCACCTAAGAAGACAGAATTGGAAAGACACAGGCAGGCAAATGTGCATTGCCGCTCTATTCCAATAGCCAAGACATGGAAGCAACCAAAAAGTCCATCAACAGATGAGTGGACAAAGAAGAACTGGTACATGTACAGAGGGAATATTAGCCAAGGGAAAAAAGGACACAATGCCATGTGCAGCACCGTAGATGAGTGTAGAGGTAGTCACGCGACTCGTACTAAGTCAGAAAGAGAGAGACACATATCGTATGATATCACTTATAGGTGTTACCTAAAAATTGATAGCAGTGAAGATATTTCCACAGAGAAGGGCAATCACAGATTCATTAAACAAACTTATGGTTCACCAAAGGAAAGGTGTGAGGATTGGATACATTAGGATATTGGGGTTAACAGACATATACAAACACAGGTGAACTATATAATCACCAAAGACCTACGGAATACCAAGAGAACACTACTCAACATTCTGTCATAACGTACATGGGACAAGGATCCCAGGAAGAATAGACATATGTATATGTGTAAAAGAACCACATCTTGCACACCTACAACATGCCAAACATTGTAATCAAACTTGCTGTGATGAAAAATAAAAATTAAATTAAAAAAAACAAACAAGAAATAGTGAGACATAAATTGAAGGGGCTTTCCTGATACATTCCATTCTAAATTACAACCTAGAACACGACTTCCATTGAGGTTCTGTTGCCCTAGTAACCGGGTTTGGTAAAGGAGAACTGCTGCCACCTTGTGGCCGTTTCACACAACAGCAGCTTTAATCCCAGCGCTAATGGTCAGTTGATATTCAAAATAATTGCAGGCCTGTAGATGACACCTCCCTGAAAAAAAATCCTGGGGTCGTATATCGATCAAAACATTCAAAAGACGTCCATATTTCAAAACGACAGTTTCAAGAGGCATAGTTTATGCACATTTGTCTTCTGTTTCTTTTACTTTCTTTCTTTTTTGTTAACAAAATGGGAATGGAAAAAGGCTGAACATCAGGAATCAATAAAGCCATGCAAATCCAGTGTACAAAAAAGTTCACCTCACAGCCGTCAGAATGGTCATCAGCCAAAAAGTCTACAAAGAATAAATGCTGAAGGGGTTTTAGAGAACCGCGTACCCTTTAGCTGCTGGTGGGATGAAACCTGGTCACAGCCAGTAGTGAGAACAGAATGGAGGTGCGTTTAAGGGTAAATATGGAGCTACCATGTGATCTGGTAGGCCCACTCATGGGCCTTTCACCTGATTAGACCAGAATCGAAAAGACACAGGCTGGCAATCCTGCACTGCAGCAACACGTACCATAGCCAAGACCTGGAAGAAACCGAAATGTCCATCAACAGAAAAATGCACCAAGAAGAAGTCGTCCATGTACACAATGGAATATTAGCCATGAAAAAGCATGGAACAGTGCCGTTGGCACCATCATAGAAGGATCTAGAGATAATCACCCAACTTGAAGTAAGAAAGAAACCGAAAGACAGACATCTTAGGACATCACTTATAGGTGTTACCTAAAAATTGATACCCATGAAATAATTTCCAAGAGACGGACACACATAGATTTAGAAAACCAATTAATGTTTAACCAAATGGAAAGGAATAAGGAATGTATGAACTAGGACATGGGGGTTAACAGATATGCACTAATACTTATGAAATGTATAATCACAAAGTGCCTATGGAATACGAAGAGAGGTCTACTCAACACCCTATAATAACATCCACGGGAAAGGATCGAAAGAGGAATAGACAGATACATTGATAGGATGAACCAGAAACTGTACACCTAGGAGAATCTACATTTGTATCAAATTTGCTCTGATAATTAATAAAAATTAAATTTAATAAACAAACAACAATTTAGGAGATATAAGCTCTTGGGGGTTTGCGCTGGCACATTCCACTCTAATTTGCAGCTTACTAACACGATTTCCAGGAAAGCTCTGTTGCCCAAAAACCCAGAGTTGGAAATGTAGAAATGCTGCCGCCTTGTGGCCGTTTCCCGCAAGAGCGGCATTAAACCCACAGCTAATGGTCACTTAACATTCACAAGGACTCAGGGCTGTAAAGGACACCTGCCCTACATAATTGTGCGGAGGTAGGGAATGGCCAAAAAAATTCCAAACTGGCACATTTTTCAAGGAGATAGTATGGAGGGGTAAGTTTTACTCACTCATTTTCAAAAAAGAGGAAAACGGATAAAAGCTCAACATCAGGAATTATTAGACTCATGCAAATCTAACCTCCAAAAAGGTTTCAACTCACACATGCCAACTACCATCAGCTAAAAGTCTGCAAACAACAAATGCTGAAGGGGTTTTAGAGAACTGTGTACCCTCTAGCTGCTGGTGAGATGTAAAGTGGTAACAGCCAATAATGAGAACAGAAAGGAGCTGTGTTTCAAAGTAAAAACTGAGCCACCATTCCATTCAGCAGGCCCCCCGCTGAGACTCTCACCTGAGAAGTCCAGAGTCGAGAAGGCACAGGCTTCAGCAGCTGCACTGCAGGAATTTTCACAATAGCCAAGACACGGAAGCAACCAAAAGGTCCATCACCAGATGAGTGGAAAAAGAAGAAGTGGTCCATGTACACAATGGACTATTAGCCATGGAAAACAATGAAACACTGCTCTTGGAGGCACCATAGATGAGCCTAGAGATAATCACAGAACATGAGGTAAGTCGGAAAGCAAAAGACATATCCTATGATATCACTTATAGGCGTTATCTAACAACTGACACAAATGAACATATTTCCACAGAGAAAGACACTCACAGGCTTAGAAAACAAACTATGCTTATCTAAAAGGACAGGTGGGGGGAATGGAAAAATTAAGATTAGGGTTACCATACGTGTACAAATACCTATTAAATACATATAACAGAAAGACCGACCATATAGCAAGGGATGTCTATGGAAAACTCTGCAATAATTTACACGGGAAGTGGCTCTGTATATGAATATATATATATATATGTTATGCACAAATGAACCAGATTGTGTACACTGAGGACAAACAGTATTCTAATCATTACCCCGATTAAAAAAACTAAAACAAGAAGTAATGTGACATAAACTTATTGGGGTTTCTCCTGGCACATTCCATTTTAATTTACAACCTAGGAACAGGACTTCCAGAAAGGCTCTGCTGCCCTAGGAACCAGATTTGGGAATGGAGAAATGCTGCCGCCTTGTGGCCGTTTCCCAAAACAGCAGCTTTAAACCCAGTGCTAATGCTCACTAGATATTCACACTCATTACAGGCCTATGAATGACACCTGACCTCAGAAACAATCCTGGGTTCGAAAATTGACCAAAACATTCAAAAGAGGGCAACCTTTCAGGAAGACAATTTCCAGAGGTTAACTGTACTCTCTGTTTCTTTCTGTTATTTTAACAGAACATTAAAAATGCGCGGAAAAATGCTGAACACTAGGAATAATTCAAGACATGCAAATCCAAATTACAAAAAACCTATCAGCTCACACCAGTCAGAATGGCCATCAGCAAAAATTCTGCAAACAGTAAATGCTGAAGGGTTTGAGGAGAAATGCCTACCCTTGGTTCAACGTGGGACATGGTAAGAGCCAGTAAGGAAAACACAAAGGAGGTGCCTTGGAAAGGTAAATACTGAGCTACCATTCAATCAAGCATACCCACTGCTGGGCCTATCACCTGACAGGATGAGAATCAAAACTAAACAGGCTGGGCTTCCCTGGTGGCACAGACGTTGAGAGTCCGCCTGCCGATGCAGGGGACACGGGTTTGTGCCCCGGTCCGGGAAGATCCCACATGCCGTGGAGAGGCTGGTCCCGTGAGCTATGGCTGCTGGGCCTGTGCATCCGGAGCCTCTGCTCTGCAACGGGAGGGGCCACCGCAGTGAGAGGCCCGCGTACCGCAAAAGAAATCAAAACCATAAAAAAAGATACAGGCTGAAAATCCTGCACTCCAGCAATATTTACCATAGACAACACTTGGAAGCTACAAAAATGTCCATCAACAGAGGAATGCACCAAGAACAAGTGGTCCATGTACGCAATGGAATATGACTCCAATAAAAAATATAAATTCAATTTAGAAAACAAACATAAGTAAGGAGACATCAGCATTTGGGGGTTTCTCCGGGCACATTCCACTCTAATATATAACCGAGGAACACCACTGCCAGGAAGGTCTGTTCGCCTAGTTACCAGATTGGGAAAAGCAGAAATGCTGCCTAGAGATAATCACAGAACATGAGGTAAGTCGGAAAGCAAAAGACATAATGAAAGAAATGCTGCCGCCCTCTGGCCGTTACCTGCAACAGCAGCTTTAAAACCTGTGCTAAGGGTCACTTCATATGCACCAGTACTGGAGGGCTGTAAATGAAACCTGCCCACAAAATGTCTTGAGGGAGGTAATGGCCAAAATATTTCTAAATGTCACACACACTTCACGAAGACAATTTGAAGAGGTAAGCTGTACTCACAGTTTGAAGAAAAAAAGGACATGCCAGAAAGCTCAATTTCAAGGGCTTATGAGACGCATGCAAATCCAACCCCAAAGAGGTATATCAGCTCACACTGGTCAGAATATAACATCAGCAAAAAAACACTACAAACAGTAAATGCTGAAGGTGTTGTGGAGAAGTGCATACCCTCAGCTTTAAGAGGGACGTAACCTGGAAAGAGCCACCAATGAGAACAGAATGGAGGTGCCTTTGTAAAGTAAACATTTTGCTACTGTGTGATCCAGCAGGCCCACTCCTGGGCCGATCACCTAAGAAGACAGAATTGGAAAGACACAGGCAGGCAAATGTGCATTGCCGCTCTATTCCAATAGCCAAGACATGGAAGCAACCAAAAAGTCCATCAACAGATGAGTGGACAAAGAAGAACTGGTACATGTACAGAGGGAATATTAGCCAAGGGAAAAAAGGACACAATGCCATGTGCAGCACCGTAGATGAGTGTAGAGGTAGTCACGCGACTCGTACTAAGTCAGAAAGAGAGAGACACATATCGTATGATATCACTTATAGGTGTTACCTAAAAATTGATAGCAGTGAAGATATTTCCACAGAGAAGGGCAATCACAGATTCATTAAACAAACTTATGGTTCACCAAAGGAAAGGTGTGAGGATTGGATACATTAGGATATTGGGGTTAACAGACATATACAAACACAGGTGAACTATATAATCACCAAAGACCTACGGAATACCAAGAGAACACTACTCAACATTCTGTCATAACGTACATGGGACAAGGATCCCAGGAAGAATAGACATATGTATATGTGTAAAAGAACCACATCTTGCACACCTACAACATGCCAAACATTGTAATCAAACTTGCTGTGATGAAAAATAAAAATTAAATTAAAAAAAACAAACAAGAAATAGTGAGACATAAATTGAAGGGGCTTTCCTGATACATTCCATTCTAAATTACAACCTAGAACACGACTTCCATTGAGGTTCTGTTGCCCTAGTAACCGGGTTTGGTAAAGGAGAACTGCTGCCACCTTGTGGCCGTTTCACACAACAGCAGCTTTAATCCCAGCGCTAATGGTCAGTTGATATTCAAAATAATTGCAGGCCTGTAGATGACACCTCCCTGAAAAAAAATCCTGGGGTCGTATATCGATCAAAACATTCAAAAGACGTCCATATTTCAAAACGACAGTTTCAAGAGGCATAGTTTATGCACATTTGTCTTCTGTTTCTTTTACTTTCTTTCTTTTTTGTTAACAAAATGGGAATGGAAAAAGGCTGAACATCAGGAATCAATAAAGCCATGCAAATCCAGTGTACAAAAAAGTTCACCTCACAGCCGTCAGAATGGTCATCAGCCAAAAAGTCTACAAAGAATAAATGCTGAAGGGGTTTTAGAGAACCGCGTACCCTTTAGCTGCTGGTGGGATGAAACCTGGTCACAGCCAGTAGTGAGAACAGAATGGAGGTGCGTTTAAGGGTAAATATGGAGCTACCATGTGATCTGGTAGGCCCACTCATGGGCCTTTCACCTGATTAGACCAGAATCGAAAAGACACAGGCTGGCAATCCTGCACTGCAGCAACACGTACCATAGCCAAGACCTGGAAGAAACCGAAATGTCCATCAACAGAAAAATGCACCAAGAAGAAGTCGTCCATGTACACAATGGAATATTAGCCATGAAAAAGCATGGAACAGTGCCGTTGGCACCATCATAGAAGGATCTAGAGATAATCACCCAACTTGAAGTAAGAAAGAAACCGAAAGACAGACATCTTAGGACATCACTTATAGGTGTTACCTAAAAATTGATACCCATGAAATAATTTCCAAGAGACGGACACACATAGATTTAGAAAACCAATTAATGTTTAACCAAATGGAAAGGAATAAGGAATGTATGAACTAGGACATGGGGGTTAACAGATATGCACTAATACTTATGAAATGTATAATCACAAAGTGCCTATGGAATACGAAGAGAGGTCTACTCAACACCCTATAATAACATCCACGGGAAAGGATCGAAAGAGGAATAGACAGATACATTGATAGGATGAACCAGAAACTGTACACCTAGGAGAATCTACATTTGTATCAAATTTGCTCTGATAATTAATAAAAATTAAATTTAATAAACAAACAACAATTTAGGAGATATAAGCTCTTGGGGGTTTGCGCTGGCACATTCCACTCTAATTTGCAGCTTACTAACACGATTTCCAGGAAAGCTCTGTTGCCCAAAAACCCAGAGTTGGAAATGTAGAAATGCTGCCGCCTTGTGGCCGTTTCCCGCAAGAGCGGCATTAAACCCACAGCTAATGGTCACTTAACATTCACAAGGACTCAGGGCTGTAAAGGACACCTGCCCTACATAATTGTGCGGAGGTAGGGAATGGCCAAAAAAATTCCAAACTGGCACATTTTTCAAGGAGATAGTATGGAGGGGTAAGTTTTACTCACTCATTTTCAAAAAAGAGGAAAACGGATAAAAGCTCAACATCAGGAATTATTAGACTCATGCAAATCTAACCTCCAAAAAGGTTTCAACTCACACATGCCAACTACCATCAGCTAAAAGTCTGCAAACAACAAATGCTGAAGGGGTTTTAGAGAACTGTGTACCCTCTAGCTGCTGGTGAGATGTAAAGTGGTAACAGCCAATAATGAGAACAGAAAGGAGCTGTGTTTCAAAGTAAAAACTGAGCCACCATTCCATTCAGCAGGCCCCCCGCTGAGACTCTCACCTGAGAAGTCCAGAGTCGAGAAGGCACAGGCTTCAGCAGCTGCACTGCAGGAATTTTCACAATAGCCAAGACACGGAAGCAACCAAAAGGTCCATCACCAGATGAGTGGAAAAAGAAGAAGTGGTCCATGTACACAATGGACTATTAGCCATGGAAAACAATGAAACACTGCTCTTGGAGGCACCATAGATGAGCCTAGAGATAATCACAGAACATGAGGTAAGTCGGAAAGCAAAAGACATATCCTATGATATCACTTATAGGCGTTATCTAACAACTGACACAAATGAACATATTTCCACAGAGAAAGACACTCACAGGCTTAGAAAACAAACTATGCTTATCTAAAAGGACAGGTGGGGGGAATGGAAAAATTAAGATTAGGGTTACCATACGTGTACAAATACCTATTAAATACATATAACAGAAAGACCGACCATATAGCAAGGGATGTCTATGGAAAACTCTGCAATAATTTACACGGGAAGTGGCTCTGTATATGAATATATATATATATATGTTATGCACAAATGAACCAGATTGTGTACACTGAGGACAAACAGTATTCTAATCATTACCCCGATTAAAAAAACTAAAACAAGAAGTAATGTGACATAAACTTATTGGGGTTTCTCCTGGCACATTCCATTTTAATTTACAACCTAGGAACAGGACTTCCAGAAAGGCTCTGCTGCCCTAGGAACCAGATTTGGGAATGGAGAAATGCTGCCGCCTTGTGGCCGTTTCCCAAAACAGCAGCTTTAAACCCAGTGCTAATGCTCACTAGATATTCACACTCATTACAGGCCTATGAATGACACCTGACCTCAGAAACAATCCTGGGTTCGAAAATTGACCAAAACATTCAAAAGAGGGCAACCTTTCAGGAAGACAATTTCCAGAGGTTAACTGTACTCTCTGTTTCTTTCTGTTATTTTAACAGAACATTAAAAATGCGCGGAAAAATGCTGAACACTAGGAATAATTCAAGACATGCAAATCCAAATTACAAAAAACCTATCAGCTCACACCAGTCAGAATGGCCATCAGCAAAAATTCTGCAAACAGTAAATGCTGAAGGGTTTGAGGAGAAATGCCTACCCTTGGTTCAACGTGGGACATGGTAAGAGCCAGTAAGGAAAACACAAAGGAGGTGCCTTGGAAAGGTAAATACTGAGCTACCATTCAATCAAGCATACCCACTGCTGGGCCTATCACCTGACAGGATGAGAATCAAAACTAAACAGGCTGGGCTTCCCTGGTGGCACAGACGTTGAGAGTCCGCCTGCCGATGCAGGGGACACGGGTTTGTGCCCCGGTCCGGGAAGATCCCACATGCCGTGGAGAGGCTGGTCCCGTGAGCTATGGCTGCTGGGCCTGTGCATCCGGAGCCTCTGCTCTGCAACGGGAGGGGCCACCGCAGTGAGAGGCCCGCGTACCGCAAAAGAAATCAAAACCATAAAAAAAGATACAGGCTGAAAATCCTGCACTCCAGCAATATTTACCATAGACAACACTTGGAAGCTACAAAAATGTCCATCAACAGAGGAATGCACCAAGAACAAGTGGTCCATGTACGCAATGGAATATGACTCCAATAAAAAATATAAATTCAATTTAGAAAACAAACATAAGTAAGGAGACATCAGCATTTGGGGGTTTCTCCGGGCACATTCCACTCTAATATATAACCGAGGAACACCACTGCCAGGAAGGTCTGTTCGCCTAGTTACCAGATTGGGAAAAGCAGAAATGCTGCCTAGAGATAATCACAGAACATGAGGTAAGTCGGAAAGCAAAAGACATAATGAAAGAAATGCTGCCGCCCTCTGGCCGTTACCTGCAACAGCAGCTTTAAAACCTGTGCTAAGGGTCACTTCATATGCACCAGTACTGGAGGGCTGTAAATGAAACCTGCCCACAAAATGTCTTGAGGGAGGTAATGGCCAAAATATTTCTAAATGTCACACACACTTCACGAAAACAATTTGAAGAGGTAAGCTGTACTCACAGTTTGAAGAAAAAAAGGACATGCCAGAAAGCTCAATTTCAAGGGCTTATGAGACGCATGCAAATCCAACCCCAAAGAGGTATATCAGCTCACACTGGTCAGAATATACATCAGCAAAAAAACACTACAAACAGTAAATGCTGAAGGTGTTGTGGAGAAGTGCATACCCTCAGCTTTAAGAGGGACGTAACCTGGAAAGAGCCACTAATGAGAACAGAATGGAGGTGCCTTTGTAAAGTAAACATTTTGCTACTGTGTGATCCAGCAGGCCCACTCCTGGGCCGATCACCTAAGAAGACAGAATTGGAAAGACACAGGCAGGCAAATGTGCATTGCCGCTCTATTACAATAGCCAAGACATGGAAGCAACCAAAAAGTCCATCAACAGATGAGTGGACAAAGAAGAACTGGTACATGTACAGAGGGAATATTAGCCAAGGGAAAAAAGGACACAATGCCATGTGCAGCACCGTAGATGAGTCTAGAGGTAGTCACGCGACTCGTACTAAGTCAGAAAGAGAGAGAGACATATCGTATGATATCACTTATAGGTGTTACCTAAAAATTGATAGCAGTGAAGATATTTCCACAGAGAAGGGCAATCACAGATTCATTAAACAAACTTATGGTTCACCAAAGGAAAGGTGTGAGGATTGGATACATTAGGATATTGGGGTTAACAGACATATACAAACACAGGTGAACTATATAATCACCAAAGACCTACGGAATACCAAGAGAACACTACTCAACATTCTGTCATAACGTACATGGGACAAGGATCCCAGGAAGAATAGACATATGTATATGTGTAAAAGAACCACATCTTGCACACCTACAACATGCCAAACATTGTAATCAAACTTGCTGTGATGAAAAATAAAAATTAAATTAAAAAAAACAAACAAGAAATAGTGAGACATAAATTGAAGGGGCTTTCCTGATACATTCCATTCTAAATTACAACCTAGAACACGACTTCCATTGAGGTTCTGTTGCCCTAGTAACCGGGTTTGGTAAAGGAGAACTGCTGCCACCTTGTGGCCGTTTCACACAACAGCAGCTTTAATCCCAGCGCTAATGGTCAGTTGATATTCAAAATAATTGCAGGCCTGTAGATGACACCTCCCTGAAAAAAAATCCTGGGGTCGTATATCGATCAAAACATTCAAAAGACGTCCATATTTCAAAACGACAGTTTCAAGAGGCATAGTTTATGCACATTTGTCTTCTGTTTCTTTTACTTTCTTTCTTTTTTGTTAACAAAATGGGAATGGAAAAAGGCTGAACATCAGGAATCAATAAAGCCATGCAAATCCAGTGTACAAAAAAGTTCACCTCACAGCCGTCAGAATGGTCATCAGCCAAAAAGTCTACAAAGAATAAATGCTGAAGGGGTTTTAGAGAACCGCGTACCCTTTAGCTGCTGGTGGGATGAAACCTGGTCACAGCCAGTAGTGAGAACAGAATGGAGGTGCGTTTAAGGGTAAATATGGAGCTACCATGTGATCTGGTAGGCCCACTCATGGGCCTTTCACCTGATTAGACCAGAATCGAAAAGACACAGGCTGGCAAACCTGCACTGCAGCAACACGGACCATAGCCAAGACCTGGAAGAAACCGAAATGTCCATCAACAGAAAAATGCACCAAGAAGAAGTCGTCCATGTACACAATGGAATATTAGCCATGAAAAAGCATGGAACAGTGCCGTTGGCAACATCATAGAAGGATCTAGAGATAATCACCCAACTTGAAGTAAGAAAGAAACCGAAAGACAGACATCTTAGGACATCACTTATAGGTGTTACCTAAAAATTGATACCCATGAAATAATTTCCAAGAGACGGACACGCATAGATTCAGAAAACCAATTAATGTTTAACCAAATGGAAAGGAATAAGGAATGTATGAACTAGGACATGGGGGTTAACAGATATGCACTAATACTTATGAAATGTATAATCACAAAGTGCCTATGGAATACGAAGAGAGGTCTACTCAACACCCTATAATAACATCCACGGGAAAGGATCGAAAGAGGAATAGACAGATACATTGATAGGATGAACCAGAAACTGTACACCTAGGAGAATCTACATTTGTATCAAATTTGCTCTGATAATTAATAAAAATTAAATTTAATAAACAAACAACAATTTAGGAGATATAAGCTCTTGGGGGTTTGCGCTGGCACATTCCACTCTAATTTGCAGCTTACTAACACGATTTCCAGGAAAGCTCTGTTGCCCAAAAACCCAGAGTTGGAAATGTAGAAATGCTGCCGCCTTGTGGCCGTTTCCCGCAAGAGCGGCATTAAACCCACAGCTAATGGTCACTTAACATTCACAAGGACTCAGGGCTGTAAAGGACACCTGCCCTACATAATTGTGCGGAGGTAGGGAATGGCCAAAAAAATTCCAAACTGGCACATTTTTCAAGGACATAGTATGGAGGGGTAAGTTTTACTCACTCATTTTCAAAAAAGAGGAAAACGGATAAAAGCTCAACATCAGGAATTATTAGACTCATGCAAATCTAACCTCCAAAAAGGTTTCAACTCACACATGCCAACTACCATCAGCTAAAAGTCTGCAAACAACAAATGCTGAAGGGGTTTTAGAGAACTGTGTACCCTCTAGCTGCTGGTGAGATGTAAAGTGGTAACAGCCAATAATGAGAACAGAAAGGAGCTGTGTTTCAAAGTAAAAACTGAGCCACCATTCCATTCAGCAGGCCCCCCGCTGAGACTCTCACCTGAGAAGTCCAGAGTCGAGAAGGCACAGGCTTCAGCAGCTGCACTGCAGGAATTTTCACAATAGCCAAGACACGGAAGCAACCAAAAGGTCCATCACCAGATGAGTGGAAAAAGAAGAAGTGGTCCATGTACACAATGGACTGTTAGCCATGGAAAACAATGAAACACTGCTCTTGGAGGCACCATAGATGAGCCTAGAGATAATCACAGAACATGAGGTAAGTCGGAAAGCAAAAGACATATCCTATGATATCACTTATAGGCGTTATCTAACAACTGACACAAATGAACATATTTCCACAGAGAAAGACACTCACAGGCTTAGAAAACAAACTATGCTTATCTAAAAGGACAGGTGGGGGGAATGGAAAAATTAAGATTAGGGTTACCATACGTGTACAAATACCTATTAAATACATATAACAGAAAGACCGACCATATAGCAAGGGATGTCTATGGAAAACTCTGCAATAATTTACACGGGAAGTGGCTCTGTACATGAATATATATATATATATATGTTATGCACAAATGAACCAGATTGTGTACACTGAGGACAAACAGTATTCTAATCATTACCCCGATTAAAAAAACTAAAACAAGAAGTAATGTGACATAAACTTATTGGGGTTTCTCCTGGCACATTCCATTTTAATTTACAACCTAGGAACAGGACTTCCAGAAAGGCTCTGCTGCCCTAGGAACCAGATTTGGGAATGGAGAAATGCTGCCGCCTTGTGGCCGTTTCCCAAAACAGCAGCTTTAAACCCAGTGCTAATGCTCACTAGATATTCACACTCATTACAGGCCTATGAATGACACCTGACCTCAGAAACAATCCTGGGTTCGAAAATTGACCAAAACATTCAAAAGAGGGCAACCTTTCAGGAAGACAATTTCCAGAGGTTAACTGTACTCTCTGTTTCTTTCTGTTATTTTAACAGAACATTAAAAATGCACGGAAAAATGCTGAACACTAGGAATAATTCAAGACATGCAAATCCAAATTACAAAAAACCTATCAGCTCACACCAGTCAGAATGGCCATCAGCAAAAATTCTGCAAACAGTAAATGCTGAAGGGTTTGAGGAGAAATGCCTACCCTTGGTTCAACGTGGGACATGGTAAGAGCCAGTAAGGAAAACACAAAGGAGGTGCCTTGGAAAGGTAAATACTGAGCTACCATTCAATCAAGCATACCCACTGCTGGGCCTATCACCTGACAGGATGAGAATCAAAACTAAACAGGCTGGGCTTCCCTGGTGGCACAGACGTTGAGAGTCCGCCTGCCGATGCAGGGGACACGGGTTTGTGCCCCGGTCCGGGAAGATCCCACATGCCGTGGAGAGGCTGGTCCCGTGAGCTATGGCTGCTGGGCCTGTGCATCCGGAGCCTCTGCTCTGCAACGGGAGGGGCCACCGCAGTGAGAGGCCCGCGTACCGCAAAAGAAATCAAAACCATAAAAAAAGATACAGGCTGAAAATCCTGCACTCCAGCAATATTTACCATAGACAACACTTGGAAGCTACAAAAATGTCCATCAACAGAGGAATGCACCAAGAACAAGTGGTCCATGTACGCAATGGAATATGACTCCAATAAAAAATATAAATTCAATTTAGAAAACAAACATAAGTAAGGAGACATCAGCATTTGGGGGTTTCTCCGGGCACATTCCACTCTAATATATAACCGAGGAACACCACTGCCAGGAAGGTCTGTTCGCCTAGTTACCAGATTGGGAAAAGCAGAAATGCTGCCTAGAGATAATCACAGAACATGAGGTAAGTCGGAAAGCAAAAGACATAATGAAAGAAATGCTGCCGCCCTCTGGCCGTTACCTGCAACAGCAGCTTTAAAACCTGTGCTAAGGGTCACTTCATATGCACCAGTACTGGAGGGCTGTAAATGAAACCTGCCCACAAAATGTCTTGAGGGAGGTAATGGCCAAAATATTTCTAAATGTCACACACACTTCACGAAGACAATTTGAAGAGGTAAGCTGTACTCACAGTTTGAAGAAAAAAAGGACATGCCAGAAAGCTCAATTTCAAGGGCTTATGAGACGCATGCAAATCCAACCCCAAAGAGGTATATCAGCTCACACTGGTCAGAATATAACATCAGCAAAAAAACACTACAAACAGTAAATGCTGAAGGTGTTGTGGAGAAGTGCATACCCTCAGCTTTAAGAGGGACGTAACCTGGAAAGAGCCACCAATGAGAACAGAATGGAGGTGCCTTTGTAAAGTAAACATTTTGCTACTGTGTGATCCAGCAGGCCCACTCCTGGGCCGATCACCTAAGAAGACAGAATTGGAAAGACACAGGCAGGCAAATGTGCATTGCCGCTCTATTCCAATAGCCAAGACATGGAAGCAACCAAAAAGTCCATCAACAGATGAGTGGACAAAGAAGAACTGGTACATGTACAGAGGGAATATTAGCCAAGGGAAAAAAGGACACAATGCCATGTGCAGCACCGTAGATGAGTGTAGAGGTAGTCACGCGACTCGTACTAAGTCAGAAAGAGAGAGACACATATCGTATGATATCACTTATAGGTGTTACCTAAAAATTGATAGCAGTGAAGATATTTCCACAGAGAAGGGCAATCACAGATTCATTAAACAAACTTATGGTTCACCAAAGGAAAGGTGTGAGGATTGGATACATTAGGATATTGGGGTTAACAGACATATACAAACACAGGTGAACTATATAATCACCAAAGACCTACGGAATACCAAGAGAACACTACTCAACATTCTGTCATAACGTACATGGGACAAGGATCCCAGGAAGAATAGACATATGTATATGTGTAAAAGAACCACATCTTGCACACCTACAACATGCCAAACATTGTAATCAAACTTGCTGTGATGAAAAATAAAAATTAAATTAAAAAAAACAAACAAGAAATAGTGAGACATAAATTGAAGGGGCTTTCCTGATACATTCCATTCTAAATTACAACCTAGAACACGACTTCCATTGAGGTTCTGTTGCCCTAGTAACCGGGTTTGGTAAAGGAGAACTGCTGCCACCTTGTGGCCGTTTCACACAACAGCAGCTTTAATCCCAGCGCTAATGGTCAGTTGATATTCAAAATAATTGCAGGCCTGTAGATGACACCTCCCTGAAAAAAAATCCTGGGGTCGTATATCGATCAAAACATTCAAAAGACGTCCATATTTCAAAACGACAGTTTCAAGAGGCATAGTTTATGCACATTTGTCTTCTGTTTCTTTTACTTTCTTTCTTTTTTGTTAACAAAATGGGAATGGAAAAAGGCTGAACATCAGGAATCAATAAAGCCATGCAAATCCAGTGTACAAAAAAGTTCACCTCACAGCCGTCAGAATGGTCATCAGCCAAAAAGTCTACAAAGAATAAATGCTGAAGGGGTTTTAGAGAACCGCGTACCCTTTAGCTGCTGGTGGGATGAAACCTGGTCACAGCCAGTAGTGAGAACAGAATGGAGGTGCGTTTAAGGGTAAATATGGAGCTACCATGTGATCTGGTAGGCCCACTCATGGGCCTTTCACCTGATTAGACCAGAATCGAAAAGACACAGGCTGGCAAACCTGCACTGCAGCAACACGGACCATAGCCAAGACCTGGAAGAAACCGAAATGTCCATCAACAGAAAAATGCACCAAGAAGAAGTCGTCCATGTACACAATGGAATATTAGCCATGAAAAAGCATGGAACAGTGCCGTTGGCAACATCATAGAAGGATCTAGAGATAATCACCCAACTTGAAGTAAGAAAGAAACCGAAAGACAGACATCTTAGGACATCACTTATAGGTGTTACCTAAAAATTGATACCCATGAAATAATTTCCAAGAGACGGACACGCATAGATTCAGAAAACCAATTAATGTTTAACCAAATGGAAAGGAATAAGGAATGTATGAACTAGGACATGGGGGTTAACAGATATGCACTAATACTTATGAAATGTATAATCACAAAGTGCCTATGGAATACGAAGAGAGGTCTACTCAACACCCTATAATAACATCCACGGGAAAGGATCGAAAGAGGAATAGACAGATACATTGATAGGATGAACCAGAAACTGTACACCTAGGAGAATCTACATTTGTATCAAATTTGCTCTGATAATTAATAAAAATTAAATTTAATAAACAAACAACAATTTAGGAGATATAAGCTCTTGGGGGTTTGCGCTGGCACATTCCACTCTAATTTGCAGCTTACTAACACGATTTCCAGGAAAGCTCTGTTGCCCAAAAACCCAGAGTTGGAAATGTAGAAATGCTGCCGCCTTGTGGCCGTTTCCCGCAAGAGCGGCATTAAACCCACAGCTAATGGTCACTTAACATTCACAAGGACTCAGGGCTGTAAAGGACACCTGCCCTACATAATTGTGCGGAGGTAGGGAATGGCCAAAAAAATTCCAAACTGGCACATTTTTCAAGGACATAGTATGGAGGGGTAAGTTTTACTCACTCATTTTCAAAAAAGAGGAAAACGGATAAAAGCTCAACATCAGGAATTATTAGACTCATGCAAATCTAACCTCCAAAAAGGTTTCAACTCACACATGCCAACTACCATCAGCTAAAAGTCTGCAAACAACAAATGCTGAAGGGGTTTTAGAGAACTGTGTACCCTCTAGCTGCTGGTGAGATGTAAAGTGGTAACAGCCAATAATGAGAACAGAAAGGAGCTGTGTTTCAAAGTAAAAACTGAGCCACCATTCCATTCAGCAGGCCCCCCGCTGAGACTCTCACCTGAGAAGTCCAGAGTCGAGAAGGCACAGGCTTCAGCAGCTGCACTGCAGGAATTTTCACAATAGCCAAGACACGGAAGCAACCAAAAGGTCCATCACCAGATGAGTGGAAAAAGAAGAAGTGGTCCATGTACACAATGGACTGTTAGCCATGGAAAACAATGAAACACTGCTCTTGGAGGCACCATAGATGAGCCTAGAGATAATCACAGAACATGAGGTAAGTCGGAAAGCAAAAGACATATCCTATGATATCACTTATAGGCGTTATCTAACAACTGACACAAATGAACATATTTCCACAGAGAAAGACACTCACAGGCTTAGAAAACAAACTATGCTTATCTAAAAGGACAGGTGGGGGGAATGGAAAAATTAAGATTAGGGTTACCATACGTGTACAAATACCTATTAAATACATATAACAGAAAGACCGACCATATAGCAAGGGATGTCTATGGAAAACTCTGCAATAATTTACACGGGAAGTGGCTCTGTACATGAATATATATATATATATATGTTATGCACAAATGAACCAGATTGTGTACACTGAGGACAAACAGTATTCTAATCATTACCCCGATTAAAAAAACTAAAACAAGAAGTAATGTGACATAAACTTATTGGGGTTTCTCCTGGCACATTCCATTTTAATTTACAACCTAGGAACAGGACTTCCAGAAAGGCTCTGCTGCCCTAGGAACCAGATTTGGGAATGGAGAAATGCTGCCGCCTTGTGGCCGTTTCCCAAAACAGCAGCTTTAAACCCAGTGCTAATGCTCACTAGATATTCACACTCATTACAGGCCTATGAATGACACCTGACCTCAGAAACAATCCTGGGTTCGAAAATTGACCAAAACATTCAAAAGAGGGCAACCTTTCAGGAAGACAATTTCCA
Source organism: Mesoplodon mirus (assembly GCF_964341445.2). Lineage (NCBI taxonomy): Eukaryota > Metazoa > Chordata > Mammalia > Artiodactyla > Ziphiidae > Mesoplodon > Mesoplodon mirus. The sequence goes on from NW_028295361.1 coordinate 45,729, forward strand.
GAGGTTAACTGTACTCTCTGTTTCTTTCTGTTATTTTAACAGAACATTAAAAATGCGCGGAAAAATGCTGAACACTAGGAATAATTCAAGACATGCAAATCCAAATTACAAAAAACCTATCAGCTCACACCAGTCAGAATGGCCATCAGCAAAAATTCTGCAAACAGTAAATGCTGAAGGGTTTGAGGAGAAATGCCTACCCTTGGTTCAACGTGGGACATGGTAAGAGCCAGTAAGGAAAACACAAAGGAGGTGCCTTGGAAAGGTAAATACTGAGCTACCATTCAATCAAGCATACCCACTGCTGGGCCTATCACCTGACAGGATGAGAATCAAAACTAAACAGGCTGGGCTTCCCTGGTGGCACAGACGTTGAGAGTCCGCCTGCCGATGCAGGGGACACGGGTTTGTGCCCCGGTCCGGGAAGATCCCACATGCCGTGGAGAGGCTGGTCCCGTGAGCTATGGCTGCTGGGCCTGTGCATCCGGAGCCTCTGCTCTGCAACGGGAGGGGCCACCGCAGTGAGAGGCCCGCGTACCGCAAAAGAAATCAAAACCATAAAAAAAGATACAGGCTGAAAATCCTGCACTCCAGCAATATTTACCATAGACAACACTTGGAAGCTACAAAAATGTCCATCAACAGAGGAATGCACCAAGAACAAGTGGTCCATGTACGCAATGGAATATGACTCCAATAAAAAATATAAATTCAATTTAGAAAACAAACATAAGTAAGGAGACATCAGCATTTGGGGGTTTCTCCGGGCACATTCCACTCTAATATATAACCGAGGAACACCACTGCCAGGAAGGTCTGTTCGCCTAGTTACCAGATTGGGAAAAGCAGAAATGCTGCCTAGAGATAATCACAGAACATGAGGTAAGTCGGAAAGCAAAAGACATAATGAAAGAAATGCTGCCGCCCTCTGGCCGTTACCTGCAACAGCAGCTTTAAAACCTGTGCTAAGGGTCACTTCATATGCACCAGTACTGGAGGGCTGTAAATGAAACCTGCCCACAAAATGTCTTGAGGGAGGTAATGGCCAAAATATTTCTAAATGTCACACACACTTCACGAAAACAATTTGAAGAGGTAAGCTGTACTCACAGTTTGAAGAAAAAAAGGACATGCCAGAAAGCTCAATTTCAAGGGCTTATGAGACGCATGCAAATCCAACCCCAAAGAGGTATATCAGCTCACACTGGTCAGAATATACATCAGCAAAAAAACACTACAAACAGTAAATGCTGAAGGTGTTGTGGAGAAGTGCATACCCTCAGCTTTAAGAGGGACGTAACCTGGAAAGAGCCACTAATGAGAACAGAATGGAGGTGCCTTTGTAAAGTAAACATTTTGCTACTGTGTGATCCAGCAGGCCCACTCCTGGGCCGATCACCTAAGAAGACAGAATTGGAAAGACACAGGCAGGCAAATGTGCATTGCCGCTCTATTACAATAGCCAAGACATGGAAGCAACCAAAAAGTCCATCAACAGATGAGTGGACAAAGAAGAACTGGTACATGTACAGAGGGAATATTAGCCAAGGGAAAAAAGGACACAATGCCATGTGCAGCACCGTAGATGAGTGTAGAGGTAGTCACGCGACTCGTACTAAGTCAGAAAGAGAGAGAGACATATCGTATGATATCACTTATAGGTGTTACCTAAAAATTGATAGCAGTGAAGATATTTCCACAGAGAAGGGCAATCACAGATTCATTAAACAAACTTATGGTTCACCAAAGGAAAGGTGTGAGGATTGGATACATTAGGATATTGGGGTTAACAGACATATACAAACACAGGTGAACTATATAATCACCAAAGACCTACGGAATACCAAGAGAACACTACTCAACATTCTGTCATAACGTACATGGGACAAGGATCCCAGGAAGAATAGACATATGTATATGTGTAAAAGAACCACATCTTGCACACCTACAACATGCCAAACATTGTAATCAAACTTGCTGTGATGAAAAATAAAAATTAAATTAAAAAAAACAAACAAGAAATAGTGAGACATAAATTGAAGGGGCTTTCCTGATACATTCCATTCTAAATTACAACCTAGAACACGACTTCCATTGAGGTTCTGTTGCCCTAGTAACCGGGTTTGGTAAAGGAGAACTGCTGCCACCTTGTGGCCGTTTCACACAACAGCAGCTTTAATCCCAGCGCTAATGGTCAGTTGATATTCAAAATAATTGCAGGCCTGTAGATGACACCTCCCTGAAAAAAAATCCTGGGGTCGTATATCGATCAAAACATTCAAAAGACGTCCATATTTCAAAACGACAGTTTCAAGAGGCATAGTTTATGCACATTTGTCTTCTGTTTCTTTTACTTTCTTTCTTTTTTGTTAACAAAATGGGAATGGAAAAAGGCTGAACATCAGGAATCAATAAAGCCATGCAAATCCAGTGTACAAAAAAGTTCACCTCACAGCCGTCAGAATGGTCATCAGCCAAAAAGTCTACAAAGAATAAATGCTGAAGGGGTTTTAGAGAACCGCGTACCCTTTAGCTGCTGGTGGGATGAAACCTGGTCACAGCCAGTAGTGAGAACAGAATGGAGGTGCGTTTAAGGGTAAATATGGAGCTACCATGTGATCTGGTAGGCCCACTCATGGGCCTTTCACCTGATTAGACCAGAATCGAAAAGACACAGGCTGGCAATCCTGCACTGCAGCAACACGTACCATAGCCAAGACCTGGAAGAAACCGAAATGTCCATCAACAGAAAAATGCACCAAGAAGAAGTCGTCCATGTACACAATGGAATATTAGCCATGAAAAAGCATGGAACAGTGCCGTTGGCACCATCATAGAAGGATCTAGAGATAATCACCCAACTTGAAGTAAGAAAGAAACCGAAAGACAGACATCTTAGGACATCACTTATAGGTGTTACCTAAAAATTGATACCCATGAAATAATTTCCAAGAGACGGACACGCATAGATTCAGAAAACCAATTAATGTTTAACCAAATGGAAAGGAATAAGGAATGTATGAACTAGGACATGGGGGTTAACAGATATGCACTAATACTTATGAAATGTATAATCACAAAGTGCCTATGGAATACGAAGAGAGGTCTACTCAACACCCTATAATAACATCCACGGGAAAGGATCGAAAGAGGAATAGACAGATACATTGATAGGATGAACCAGAAACTGTACACCTAGGAGAATCTACATTTGTATCAAATTTGCTCTGATAATTAATAAAAATTAAATTTAATAAACAAACAACAATTTAGGAGATATAAGCTCTTGGGGGTTTGCGCTGGCACATTCCACTCTAATTTGCAGCTTACTAACACGATTTCCAGGAAAGCTCTGTTGCCCAAAAACCCAGAGTTGGAAATGTAGAAATGCTGCCGCCTTGTGGCCGTTTCCCGCAAGAGCGGCATTAAACCCACAGCTAATGGTCACTTAACATTCACAAGGACTCAGGGCTGTAAAGGACACCTGCCCTACATAATTGTGCGGAGGTAGGGAATGGCCAAAAAAATTCCAAACTGGCACATTTTTCAAGGAGATAGTATGGAGGGGTAAGTTTTACTCACTCATTTTCAAAAAAGAGGAAAACGGATAAAAGCTCAACATCAGGAATTATTAGACTCATGCAAATCTAACCTCCAAAAAGGTTTCAACTCACACATGCCAACTACCATCAGCTAAAAGTCTGCAAACAACAAATGCTGAAGGGGTTTTAGAGAACTGTGTACCCTCTAGCTGCTGGTGAGATGTAAAGTGGTAACAGCCAATAATGAGAACAGAAAGGAGCTGTGTTTCAAAGTAAAAACTGAGCCACCATTCCATTCAGCAGGCCCCCCGCTGAGACTCTCACCTGAGAAGTCCAGAGTCGAGAAGGCACAGGCTTCAGCAGCTGCACTGCAGGAATTTTCACAATAGCCAAGACACGGAAGCAACCAAAAGGTCCATCACCAGATGAGTGGAAAAAGAAGAAGTGGTCCATGTACACAATGGACTATTAGCCATGGAAAACAATGAAACACTGCTCTTGGAGGCACCATAGATGAGCCTAGAGATAATCACAGAACATGAGGTAAGTCGGAAAGCAAAAGACATATCCTATGATATCACTTATAGGCGTTATCTAACAACTGACACAAATGAACATATTTCCACAGAGAAAGACACTCACAGGCTTAGAAAACAAACTATGCTTATCTAAAAGGACAGGTGGGGGGAATGGAAAAATTAAGATTAGGGTTACCATACGTGTACAAATACCTATTAAATACATATAACAGAAAGACCGACCATATAGCAAGGGATGTCTATGGAAAACTCTGCAATAATTTACACGGGAAGTGGCTCTGTATATGAATATATATATATATATGTTATGCACAAATGAACCAGATTGTGTACACTGAGGACAAACAGTATTCTAATCATTACCCCGATTAAAAAAACTAAAACAAGAAGTAATGTGACATAAACTTATTGGGGTTTCTCCTGGCACATTCCATTTTAATTTACAACCTAGGAACAGGACTTCCAGAAAGGCTCTGCTGCCCTAGGAACCAGATTTGGGAATGGAGAAATGCTGCCGCCTTGTGGCCGTTTCCCAAAACAGCAGCTTTAAACCCAGTGCTAATGCTCACTAGATATTCACACTCATTACAGGCCTATGAATGACACCTGACCTCAGAAACAATCCTGGGTTCGAAAATTGACCAAAACATTCAAAAGAGGGCAACCTTTCAGGAAGACAATTTCCAGAGGTTAACTGTACTCTCTGTTTCTTTCTGTTATTTTAACAGAACATTAAAAATGCGCGGAAAAATGCTGAACACTAGGAATAATTCAAGACATGCAAATCCAAATTACAAAAAACCTATCAGCTCACACCAGTCAGAATGGCCATCAGCAAAAATTCTGCAAACAGTAAATGCTGAAGGGTTTGAGGAGAAATGCCTACCCTTGGTTCAACGTGGGACATGGTAAGAGCCAGTAAGGAAAACACAAAGGAGGTGCCTTGGAAAGGTAAATACTGAGCTACCATTCAATCAAGCATACCCACTGCTGGGCCTATCACCTGACAGGATGAGAATCAAAACTAAACAGGCTGGGCTTCCCTGGTGGCACAGACGTTGAGAGTCCGCCTGCCGATGCAGGGGACACGGGTTTGTGCCCCGGTCCGGGAAGATCCCACATGCCGTGGAGAGGCTGGTCCCGTGAGCTATGGCTGCTGGGCCTGTGCATCCGGAGCCTCTGCTCTGCAACGGGAGGGGCCACCGCAGTGAGAGGCCCGCGTACCGCAAAAGAAATCAAAACCATAAAAAAAGATACAGGCTGAAAATCCTGCACTCCAGCAATATTTACCATAGACAACACTTGGAAGCTACAAAAATGTCCATCAACAGAGGAATGCGCCAAGAACAAGTGGTCCATGTACGCAATGGAATATGACTCCAATAAAAAATATAAATTCAATTTAGAAAACAAACATAAGTAAGGAGACATCAGCATTTGGGGGTTTCTCCGGGCACATTCCACTCTTATATATAACCGAGGAACACCACTGCCAGGAAGGTCTGTTCGCCTAGTTACCAGATTGGGAAAAGCAGAAATGCTGCCTAGAGATAATCACAGAACATGAGGTAAGTCGGAAAGCAAAAGACATAATGAAAGAAATGCTGCCGCCCTCTGGCCGTTACCTGCAACAGCAGCTTTAAAACCTGTGCTAAGGGTCACTTCATATGCACCAGTACTGGAGGGCTGTAAATGAAACCTGCCCACAAAATGTCTTGAGGGAGGTAATGGCCAAAATATTTCTAAATGTCACACACACTTCACGAAGACAATTTGAAGAGGTAAGCTGTACTCACAGTTTGAAGAAAAAAAGGACATGCCAGAAAGCTCAATTTCAAGGGCTTATGAGACGCATGCAAATCCAACCCCAAAGAGGTATATCAGCTCACACTGGTCAGAATATACATCAGCAAAAAAACACTACAAACAGTAAATGCTGAAGGTGTTGTGGAGAAGTGCATACCCTCAGCTTTAAGAGGGACGTAACCTGGAAAGAGCCACTAATGAGAACAGAATGGAGGTGCCTTTGTAAAGTAAACATTTTGCTACTGTGTGATCCAGCAGGCCCACTCCTGGGCCGATCACCTAAGAAGACAGAATTGGAAAGACACAGGCAGGCAAATGTGCATTGCCGCTCTATTACAATAGCCAAGACATGGAAGCAACCAAAAAGTCCATCAACAGATGAGTGGACAAAGAAGAACTGGTACATGTACAGAGGGAATATTAGCCAAGGGAAAAAAGGACACAATGCCATGTGCAGCACCGTAGATGAGTGTAGAGGTAGTCACGCGACTCGTACTAAGTCAGAAAGAGAGAGAGACATATCGTATGATATCACTTATAGGTGTTACCTAAAAATTGATAGCAGTGAAGATATTTCCACAGAGAAGGGCAATCACAGATTCATTAAACAAACTTATGGTTCACCAAAGGAAAGGTGTGAGGATTGGATACATTAGGATATTGGGGTTAACAGACATATACAAACACAGGTGAACTATATAATCACCAAAGACCTACGGAATACCAAGAGAACACTACTCAACATTCTGTCATAACGTACATGGGACAAGGATCCCAGGAAGAATAGACATATGTATATGTGTAAAAGAACCACATCTTGCACACCTACAACATGCCAAACATTGTAATCAAACTTGCTGTGATGAAAAATAAAAATTAAATTAAAAAAAACAAACAAGAAATAGTGAGACATAAATTGAAGGGGCTTTCCTGATACATTCCATTCTAAATTACAACCTAGAACACGACTTCCATTGAGGTTCTGTTGCCCTAGTAACCGGGTTTGGTAAAGGAGAACTGCTGCCACCTTGTGGCCGTTTCACACAACAGCAGCTTTAATCCCAGCGCTAATGGTCAGTTGATATTCAAAATAATTGCAGGCCTGTAGATGACACCTCCCTGAAAAAAAATCCTGGGGTCGTATATCGATCAAAACATTCAAAAGACGTCCATATTTCAAAACGACAGTTTCAAGAGGCATAGTTTATGCACATTTGTCTTCTGTTTCTTTTACTTTCTTTCTTTTTTGTTAACAAAATGGGAATGGAAAAAGGCTGAACATCAGGAATCAATAAAGCCATGCAAATCCAGTGTACAAAAAAGTTCACCTCACAGCCGTCAGAATGGTCATCAGCCAAAAAGTCTACAAAGAATAAATGCTGAAGGGGTTTTAGAGAACCGCGTACCCTTTAGCTGCTGGTGGGATGAAACCTGGTCACAGCCAGTAGTGAGAACAGAATGGAGGTGCGTTTAAGGGTAAATATGGAGCTACCATGTGATCTGGTAGGCCCACTCATGGGCCTTTCACCTGATTAGACCAGAATCGAAAAGACACAGGCTGGCAATCCTGCACTGCAGCAACACGTACCATAGCCAAGACCTGGAAGAAACCGAAATGTCCATCAACAGAAAAATGCACCAAGAAGAAGTCGTCCATGTACACAATGGAATATTAGCCATGAAAAAGCATGGAACAGTGCCGTTGGCACCATCATAGAAGGATCTAGAGATAATCACCCAACTTGAAGTAAGAAAGAAACCGAAAGACAGACATCTTAGGACATCACTTATAGGTGTTACCTAAAAATTGATACCCATGAAATAATTTCCAAGAGACGGACACGCATAGATTCAGAAAACCAATTAATGTTTAACCAAATGGAAAGGAATAAGGAATGTATGAACTAGGACATGGGGGTTAACAGATATGCACTAATACTTATGAAATGTATAATCACAAAGTGCCTATGGAATACGAAGAGAGGTCTACTCAACACCCTATAATAACATCCACGGGAAAGGATCGAAAGAGGAATAGACAGATACATTGATAGGATGAACCAGAAACTGTACACCTAGGAGAATCTACATTTGTATCAAATTTGCTCTGATAATTAATAAAAATTAAATTTAATAAACAAACAACAATTTAGGAGATATAAGCTCTTGGGGGTTTGCGCTGGCACATTCCACTCTAATTTGCAGCTTACTAACACGATTTCCAGGAAAGCTCTGTTGCCCAAAAACCCAGAGTTGGAAATGTAGAAATGCTGCCGCCTTGTGGCCGTTTCCCGCAAGAGCGGCATTAAACCCACAGCTAATGGTCACTTAACATTCACAAGGACTCAGGGCTGTAAAGGACACCTGCCCTACATAATTGTGCGGAGGTAGGGAATGGCCAAAAAAATTCCAAACTGGCACATTTTTCAAGGAGATAGTATGGAGGGGTAAGTTTTACTCACTCATTTTCAAAAAAGAGGAAAACGGATAAAAGCTCAACATCAGGAATTATTAGACTCATGCAAATCTAACCTCCAAAAAGGTTTCAACTCACACATGCCAACTACCATCAGCTAAAAGTCTGCAAACAACAAATGCTGAAGGGGTTTTAGAGAACTGTGTACCCTCTAGCTGCTGGTGAGATGTAAAGTGGTAACAGCCAATAATGAGAACAGAAAGGAGCTGTGTTTCAAAGTAAAAACTGAGCCACCATTCCATTCAGCAGGCCCCCCGCTGAGACTCTCACCTGAGAAGTCCAGAGTCGAGAAGGCACAGGCTTCAGCAGCTGCACTGCAGGAATTTTCACAATAGCCAAGACACGGAAGCAACCAAAATGTCCATCACCAGATGAGTGGAAAAAGAAGAAGTGGTCCATGTACACAATGGACTGTTAGCCATGGAAAACAATGAAACACTGCTCTTGGAGGCACCATAGATGAGCCTAGAGATAATCACAGAACATGAGGTAAGTCGGAAAGCAAAAGACATATCCTATGATATCACTTATAGGCGTTATCTAACAACTGACACAAATGAACATATTTCCACAGAGAAAGACACTCACAGGCTTAGAAAACAAACTATGCTTATCTAAAAGGACAGGTGGGGGGAATGGAAAAATTAAGATTAGGGTTACCATACGTGTACAAATACCTATTAAATACATATAACAGAAAGACCGACCATATAGCAAGGGATGTCTATGGAAAACTCTGCAATAATTTACACGGGAAGTGGCTCTGTACATGAATATATATATATATATATGTTATGCACAAATGAACCAGATTGTGTACACTGAGGACAAACAGTATTCTAATCATTACCCCGATTAAAAAAACTAAAACAAGAAGTAATGTGACATAAACTTATTGGGGTTTCTCCTGGCACATTCCATTTTAATTTACAACCTAGGAACAGGACTTCCAGAAAGGCTCTGCTGCCCTAGGAACCAGATTTGGGAATGGAGAAATGCTGCCGCCTTGTGGCCGTTTCCCAAAACAGCAGCTTTAAACCCAGTGCTAATGCTCACTAGATATTCACACTCATTACAGGCCTATGAATGACACCTGACCTCAGAAACAATCCTGGGTTCGAAAATTGACCAAAACATTCAAAAGAGGGCAACCTTTCAGGAAGACAATTTCCAGAGGTTAACTGTACTCTCTGTTTCTTTCTGTTATTTTAACAGAACATTAAAAATGCGCGGAAAAATGCTGAACACTAGGAATAATTCAAGACATGCAAATCCAAATTACAAAAAACCTATCAGCTCACACCAGTCAGAATGGCCATCAGCAAAAATTCTGCAAACAGTAAATGCTGAAGGGTTTGAGGAGAAATGCCTACCCTTGGTTCAACGTGGGACATGGTAAGAGCCAGTAAGGAAAACACAAAGGAGGTGCCTTGGAAAGGTAAATACTGAGCTACCATTCAATCAAGCATACCCACTGCTGGGCCTATCACCTGACAGGATGAGAATCAAAACTAAACAGGCTGGGCTTCCCTGGTGGCACAGACGTTGAGAGTCCGCCTGCCGATGCAGGGGACACGGGTTTGTGCCCCGGTCCGGGAAGATCCCACATGCCGTGGAGAGGCTGGTCCCGTGAGCTATGGCTGCTGGGCCTGTGCATCCGGAGCCTCTGCTCTGCAACGGGAGGGGCCACCGCAGTGAGAGGCCCGCGTACCGCAAAAGAAATCAAAACCATAAAAAAAGATACAGGCTGAAAATCCTGCACTCCAGCAATATTTACCATAGACAACACTTGGAAGCTACAAAAATGTCCATCAACAGAGGAATGCGCCAAGAACAAGTGGTCCATGTACGCAATGGAATATGACTCCAATAAAAAATATAAATTCAATTTAGAAAACAAACATAAGTAAGGAGACATCAGCATTTGGGGGTTTCTCCGGGCACATTCCACTCTTATATATAACCGAGGAACACCACTGCCAGGAAGGTCTGTTCGCCTAGTTACCAGATTGGGAAAAGCAGAAATGCTGCCTAGAGATAATCACAGAACATGAGGTAAGTCGGAAAGCAAAAGACATAATGAAAGAAATGCTGCCGCCCTCTGGCCGTTACCTGCAACAGCAGCTTTAAAACCTGTGCTAAGGGTCACTTCATATGCACCAGTACTGGAGGGCTGTAAATGAAACCTGCCCACAAAATGTCTTGAGGGAGGTAATGGCCAAAATATTTCTAAATGTCACACACACTTCACGAAGACAATTTGAAGAGGTAAGCTGTACTCACAGTTTGAAGAAAAAAAGGACATGCCAGAAAGCTCAATTTCAAGGGCTTATGAGACGCATGCAAATCCAACCCCAAAGAGGTATATCAGCTCACACTGGTCAGAATATACATCAGCAAAAAAACACTACAAACAGTAAATGCTGAAGGTGTTGTGGAGAAGTGCATACCCTCAGCTTTAAGAGGGACGTAACCTGGAAAGAGCCACTAATGAGAACAGAATGGAGGTGCCTTTGTAAAGTAAACATTTTGCTACTGTGTGATCCAGCAGGCCCACTCCTGGGCCGATCACCTAAGAAGACAGAATTGGAAAGACACAGGCAGGCAAATGTGCATTGCCGCTCTATTACAATAGCCAAGACATGGAAGCAACCAAAAAGTCCATCAACAGATGAGTGGACAAAGAAGAACTGGTACATGTACAGAGGGAATATTAGCCAAGGGAAAAAAGGACACAATGCCATGTGCAGCACCGTAGATGAGTGTAGAGGTAGTCACGCGACTCGTACTAAGTCAGAAAGAGAGAGAGACATATCGTATGATATCACTTATACGTGTTACCTAAAAATTGATAGCAGTGAAGATATTTCCACAGAGAAGGGCAATCACAGATTCATTAAACAAACTTATGGTTCACCAAAGGAAAGGTGTGAGGATTGGATACATTAGGATATTGGGGTTAACAGACATATACAAACACAGGTGAACTATATAATCACCAAAGACCTACGGAATACCAAGAGAACACTACTCAACATTCTGTCATAACGTACATGGGACAAGGATCCCAGGAAGAATAGACATATGTATATGTGTAAAAGAACCACATCTTGCACACCTACAACATGCCAAACATTGTAATCAAACTTGCTGTGATGAAAAATAAAAATTAAATTAAAAAAAACAAACAAGAAATAGTGAGACATAAATTGAAGGGGCTTTCCTGATACATTCCATTCTAAATTACAACCTAGAACACGACTTCCATTGAGGTTCTGTTGCCCTAGTAACCGGGTTTGGTAAAGGAGAACTGCTGCCACCTTGTGGCCGTTTCACACAACAGCAGCTTTAATCCCAGCGCTAATGGTCAGTTGATATTCAAAATAATTGCAGGCCTGTAGATGACACCTCCCTGAAAAAAAATCCTGGGGTCGTATATCGATCAAAACATTCAAAAGACGTCCATATTTCAAAACGACAGTTTCAAGAGGCATAGTTTATGCACATTTGTCTTCTGTTTCTTTTACTTTCTTTCTTTTTTGTTAACAAAATGGGAATGGAAAAAGGCTGAACATCAGGAATCAATAAAGCCATGCAAATCCAGTGTACAAAAAAGTTCACCTCACAGCCGTCAGAATGGTCATCAGCCAAAAAGTCTACAAAGAATAAATGCTGAAGGGGTTTTAGAGAACCGCGTACCCTTTAGCTGCTGGTGGGATGAAACCTGGTCACAGCCAGTAGTGAGAACAGAATGGAGGTGCGTTTAAGGGTAAATATGGAGCTACCATGTGATCTGGTAGGCCCACTCATGGGCCTTTCACCTGATTAGACCAGAATCGAAAAGACACAGGCTGGCAATCCTGCACTGCAGCAACACGTACCATAGCCAAGACCTGGAAGAAACCGAAATGTCCATCAACAGAAAAATGCACCAAGAAGAAGTCGTCCATGTACACAATGGAATATTAGCCATGAAAAAGCATGGAACAGTGCCGTTGGCACCATCATAGAAGGATCTAGAGATAATCACCCAACTTGAAGTAAGAAAGAATCCGAAAGACAGACATCTTAGGACATCACTTATAGGTGTTACCTAAAAATTGATACCCATGAAATAATTTCCAAGAGACGGACACACATAGATTCAGAAAACCAATTAATGTTTAACCAAATGGAAAGGAATAAGGAATGTATGAACTAGGACATGGTGGTTAACAGATATGCACTAATACTTATGAAATGTATAATCACAAAGTGCCTATGGAATTCGAAGAGAGGTCTACTCAACACCCTATAATAACATCCACGGGAAAGGATCGAAAGAGGAATAGACAGATACATTGATAGGATGAACCAGAAACTGTACACCTAGGAGAATCTACATTCTTATCAAATTTGCTCTGATAATTAATAAAAATTAAATTTAATAAACAAACAACAATTTAGGAGATATAAGCTCTTGGGGGTTTGCGCTGGCACATTCCACTCTAATTTGCAGCTTACTAACACGATTTCCAGGAAAGCTCTGTTGCCCAAAAACCCAGAGTTGGAAATGTAGAAATGCTGCCGCCTTGTGGCCGTTTCCCGCAAGAGCGGCATTAAACCCACAGCTAATGGTCACTTAACATTCACAAGGACTCAGGGCTGTAAAGGACACCTGCCCTACATAATTGTGCGGAGGTAGGGAATGGCCAAAAAAATTCCAAACTGGCACATTTTTCAAGGAGATAGTATGGAGGGGTAAGTTTTACTCACTCATTTTCAAAAAAGAGGAAAACGGATAAAAGCTCAACATCAGGAATTATTAGACTCATGCAAATCTAACCTCCAAAAAGGTTTCAACTCACACATGCCAACTACCATCAGCTAAAAGTCTGCAAACAACAAATGCTGAAGGGGTTTTAGAGAACTGTGTACCCTCTAGCTGCTGGTGAGATGTAAAGTGGTAACAGCCAATAATGAGAACAGAAAGGAGCTGTGTTTCAAAGTAAAAACTGAGCCACCATTCCATTCAGCAGGCCCCCCGCTGAGACTCTCACCTGAGAAGTCCAGAGTCGAGAAGGCACAGGCTTCAGCAGCTGCACTGCAGGAATTTTCACAATAGCCAAGACACGGAAGCAACCAAAAGGTCCATCACCAGATGAGTGGAAAAAGAAGAAGTGGTCCATGTACACAATGGACTGTTAGCCATGGAAAACAATGAAACACTGCTCTTGGAGGCACCATAGATGAGCCTAGAGATAATCACAGAACATGAGGTAAGTCGGAAAGCAAAAGACATATCCTATGATATCACTTATAGGCGTTATCTAACAACTGACACAAATGAACATATTTCCACAGAGAAAGACACTCACAGGCTTAGAAAACAAACTATGCTTATCTAAAAGGACAGGTGGGGGGAATGGAAAAATTAAGATTAGGGTTACCATACGTGTACAAATACCTATTAAATACATATAACAGAAAGACCGACCATATAGCAAGGGATGTCTATGGAAAACTCTGCAATAATTTACACGGGAAGTGGCTCTGTACATGAATATATATATATATATATGTTATGCACAAATGAACCAGATTGTGTACACTGAGGACAAACAGTATTCTAATCATTACCCCGATTAAAAAAACTAAAACAAGAAGTAATGTGACATAAACTTATTGGGGTTTCTCCTGGCACATTCCATTTTAATTTACAACCTAGGAACAGGACTTCCAGAAAGGCTCTGCTGCCCTAGGAACCAGATTTGGGAATGGAGAAATGCTGCCGCCTTGTGGCCGTTTCCCAAAACAGCAGCTTTAAACCCAGTGCTAATGCTCACTAGATATTCACACTCATTACAGGCCTATGAATGACACCTGACCTCAGAAACAATCCTGGGTTCGAAAATTGACCAAAACATTCAAAAGAGGGCAACCTTTCAGGAAGACAATTTCCAGAGGTTAACTGTACTCTCTGTTTCTTTCTGTTATTTTAACAGAACATTAAAAATGCGCGGAAAAATGCTGAACACTAGGAATAATTCAAGACATGCAAATCCAAATTACAAAAAACCTATCAGCTCACACCAGTCAGAATGGCCATCAGCAAAAATTCTGCAAACAGTAAATGCTGAAGGGTTTGAGGAGAAATGCCTACCCTTGGTTCAACGTGGGACATGGTAAGAGCCAGTAAGGAAAACACAAAGGAGGTGCCTTGGAAAGGTAAATACTGAGCTACCATTCAATCAAGCATACCCACTGCTGGGCCTATCACCTGACAGGATGAGAATCAAAACTAAACAGGCTGGGCTTCCCTGGTGGCACAGACGTTGAGAGTCCGCCTGCCGATGCAGGGGACACGGGTTTGTGCCCCGGTCCGGGAAGATCCCACATGCCGTGGAGAGGCTGGTCCCGTGAGCTATGGCTGCTGGGCCTGTGCATCCGGAGCCTCTGCTCTGCAACGGGAGGGGCCACCGCAGTGAGAGGCCCGCGTACCGCAAAAGAAATCAAAACCATAAAAAAAGATACAGGCTGAAAATCCTGCACTCCAGCAATATTTACCATAGACAACACTTGGAAGCTACAAAAATGTCCATCAACAGAGGAATGCACCAAGAACAAGTGGTCCATGTACGCAATGGAATATGACTCCAATAAAAAATATAAATTCAATTTAGAAAACAAACATAAGTAAGGAGACATCAGCATTTGGGGGTTTCTCCGGGCACATTCCACTCTAATATATAACCGAGGAACACCACTGCCAGGAAGGTCTGTTCGCCTAGTTACCAGATTGGGAAAAGCAGAAATGCTGCCTAGAGATAATCACAGAACATGAGGTAAGTCGGAAAGCAAAAGACATAATGAAAGAAATGCTGCCGCCCTCTGGCCGTTACCTGCAACAGCAGCTTTAAAACCTGTGCTAAGGGTCACTTCATATGCACCAGTACTGGAGGGCTGTAAATGAAACCTGCCCACAAAATGTCTTGAGGGAGGTAATGGCCAAAATATTTCTAAATGTCACACACACTTCACGAAAACAATTTGAAGAGGTAAGCTGTACTCACAGTTTGAAGAAAAAAAGGACATGCCAGAAAGCTCAATTTCAAGGGCTTATGAGACGCATGCAAATCCAACCCCAAAGAGGTATATCAGCTCACACTGGTCAGAATATACATCAGCAAAAAAACACTACAAACAGTAAATGCTGAAGGTGTTGTGGAGAAGTGCATACCCTCAGCTTTAAGAGGGACGTAACCTGGAAAGAGCCACTAATGAGAACAGAATGGAGGTGCCTTTGTAAAGTAAACATTTTGCTACTGTGTGATCCAGCAGGCCCACTCCTGGGCCGATCACCTAAGAAGACAGAATTGGAAAGACACAGGCAGGCAAATGTGCATTGCCGCTCTATTACAATAGCCAAGACATGGAAGCAACCAAAAAGTCCATCAACAGATGAGTGGACAAAGAAGAACTGGTACATGTACAGAGGGAATATTAGCCAAGGGAAAAAAGGACACAATGCCATGTGCAGCACCGTAGATGAGTCTAGAGGTAGTCACGCGACTCGTACTAAGTCAGAAAGAGAGAGACACATATCGTATGATATCACTTATAGGTGTTACCTAAAAATTGATAGCAGTGAAGATATTTCCACAGAGAAGGGCAATCACAGATTCATTAAACAAACTTATGGTTCACCAAAGGAAAGGTGTGAGGATTGGATACATTAGGATATTGGGGTTAACAGACATATACAAACACAGGTGAACTATATAATCACCAAAGACCTACGGAATACCAAGAGAACACTACTCAACATTCTGTCATAACGTACATGGGACAAGGATCCCAGGAAGAATAGACATATGTATATGTGTAAAAGAACCACATCTTGCACACCTACAACATGCCAAACATTGTAATCAAACTTGCTGTGATGAAAAATAAAAATTAAATTAAAAAAAACAAACAAGAAATAGTGAGACATAAATTGAAGGGGCTTTCCTGATACATTCCATTCTAAATTACAACCTAGAACACGACTTCCATTGAGGTTCTGTTGCCCTAGTAACCGGGTTTGGTAAAGGAGAACTGCTGCCACCTTGTGGCCGTTTCACACAACAGCAGCTTTAATCCCAGCGCTAATGGTCAGTTGATATTCAAAATAATTGCAGGCCTGTAGATGACACCTCCCTGAAAAAAAATCCTGGGGTCGTATATCGATCAAAACATTCAAAAGACGTCCATATTTCAAAACGACAGTTTCAAGAGGCATAGTTTATGCACATTTGTCTTCTGTTTCTTTTACTTTCTTTCTTTTTTGTTAACAAAATGGGAATGGAAAAAGGCTGAACATCAGGAATCAATAAAGCCATGCAAATCCAGTGTACAAAAAAGTTCACCTCACAGCCGTCAGAATGGTCATCAGCCAAAAAGTCTACAAAGAATAAATGCTGAAGGGGTTTTAGAGAACCGCGTACCCTTTAGCTGCTGGTGGGATGAAACCTGGTCACAGCCAGTAGTGAGAACAGAATGGAGGTGCGTTTAAGGGTAAATATGGAGCTACCATGTGATCTGGTAGGCCCACTCATGGGCCTTTCACCTGATTAGACCAGAATCGAAAAGACACAGGCTGGCAATCCTGCACTGCAGCAACACGTACCATAGCCAAGACCTGGAAGAAACCGAAATGTCCATCAACAGAAAAATGCACCAAGAAGAAGTCGTCCATGTACACAATGGAATATTAGCCATGAAAAAGCATGGAACAGTGCCGTTGGCACCATCATAGAAGGATCTAGAGATAATCACCCAACTTGAAGTAAGAAAGAATCCGAAAGACAGACATCTTAGGACATCACTTATAGGTGTTACCTAAAAATTGATACCCATGAAATAATTTCCAAGAGACGGACACACATAGATTCAGAAAACCAATTAATGTTTAACCAAATGGAAAGGAATAAGGAATGTATGAACTAGGACATGGGGGTTAACAGATATGCACTAATACTTATGAAATGTATAATCACAAAGTGCCTATGGAATTCGAAGAGAGGTCTACTCAACACCCTATAATAACATCCACGGGAAAGGATCGAAAGAGGAATAGACAGATACATTGATAGGATGAACCAGAAACTGTACACCTAGGAGAATCTACATTCGTATCAAATTTGCTCTGATAATTAATAAAAATTAAATTTAATAAACAAACAACAATTTAGGAGATATAAGCTCTTGGGGGTTTGCGCTGGCACATTCCACTCTAATTTGCAGCTTACTAACACGATTTCCAGGAAAGCTCTGTTGCCCAAAAACCCAGAGTTGGAAATGTAGAAATGCTGCCGCCTTGTGGCCGTTTCCCGCAAGAGCGGCATTAAACCCACAGCTAATGGTCACTTAACATTCACAAGGACTCAGGGCTGTAAAGGACACCTGCCCTACATAATTGTGCGGAGGTAGGGAATGGCCAAAAAAATTCCAAACTGGCACATTTTTCAAGGAGATAGTATGGAGGGGTAAGTTTTACTCACTCATTTTCAAAAAAGAGGAAAACGGATAAAAGCTCAACATCAGGAATTATTAGACTCATGCAAATCTAACCTCCAAAAAGGTTTCAACTCACACATGCCAACTACCATCAGCTAAAAGTCTGCAAACAACAAATGCTGAAGGGGTTTTAGAGAACTGTGTACCCTCTAGCTGCTGGTGAGATGTAAAGTGGTAACAGCCAATAATGAGAACAGAAAGGAGCTGTGTTTCAAAGTAAAAACTGAGCCACCATTCCATTCAGCAGGCCCCCCGCTGAGACTCTCACCTGAGAAGTCCAGAGTCGAGAAGGCACAGGCTTCAGCAGCTGCACTGCAGGAATTTTCACAATAGCCAAGACACGGAAGCAACCAAAAGGTCCATCACCAGATGAGTGGAAAAAGAAGAAGTGGTCCATGTACACAATGGACTGTTAGCCATGGAAAACAATGAAACACTGCTCTTGGAGGCACCATAGATGAGCCTAGAGATAATCACAGAACATGAGGTAAGTCGGAAAGCAAAAGACATATCCTATGATATCACTTATAGGCGTTATCTAACAACTGACACAAATGAACATATTTCCACAGAGAAAGACACTCACAGGCTTAGAAAACAAACTATGCTTATCTAAAAGGACAGGTGGGGGGAATGGAAAAATTAAGATTAGGGTTACCATACGTGTACAAATACCTATTAAATACATATAACAGAAAGACCGACCATATAGCAAGGGATGTCTATGGAAAACTCTGCAATAATTTACACGGGAAGTGGCTCTGTACATGAATATATATATATATATATATGTTATGCACAAATGAACCAGATTGTGTACACTGAGGACAAACAGTATTCTAATCATTACCCCGATTAAAAAAACTAAAACAAGAAGTAATGTGACATAAACTTATTGGGGTTTCTCCTGGCACATTCCATTTTAATTTACAACCTAGGAACAGGACTTCCAGAAAGGCTCTGCTGCCCTAGGAACCAGATTTGGGAATGGAGAAATGCTGCCGCCTTGTGGCCGTTTCCCAAAACAGCAGCTTTAAACCCAGTGCTAATGCTCACTAGATATTCACACTCATTACAGGCCTATGAATGACACCTGACCTCAGAAACAATCCTGGGTTCGAAAATTGACCAAAACATTCAAAAGAGGGCAACCTTTCAGGAAGACAATTTCCAGAGGTTAACTGTACTCTCTGTTTCTTTCTGTTATTTTAACAGAACATTAAAAATGCGCGGAAAAATGCTGAACACTAGGAATAATTCAAGACATGCAAATCCAAATTACAAAAAACCTATCAGCTCACACCAGTCAGAATGGCCATCAGCAAAAATTCTGCAAACAGTAAATGCTGAAGGGTTTGAGGAGAAATGCCTACCCTTGGTTCAACGTGGGACATGGTAAGAGCCAGTAAGGAAAACACAAAGGAGGTGCCTTGGAAAGGTAAATACTGAGCTACCATTCAATCAAGCATACCCACTGCTGGGCCTATCACCTGACAGGATGAGAATCAAAACTAAACAGGCTGGGCTTCCCTGGTGGCACAGACGTTGAGAGTCCGCCTGCCGATGCAGGGGACACGGGTTTGTGCCCCGGTCCGGGAAGATCCCACATGCCGTGGAGAGGCTGGTCCCGTGAGCTATGGCTGCTGGGCCTGTGCATCCGGAGCCTCTGCTCTGCAACGGGAGGGGCCACCGCAGTGAGAGGCCCGCGTACCGCAAAAGAAATCAAAACCATAAAAAAAGATACAGGCTGAAAATCCTGCACTCCAGCAATATTTACCATAGACAACACTTGGAAGCTACAAAAATGTCCATCAACAGAGGAATGCACCAAGAACAAGTGGTCCATGTACGCAATGGAATATGACTCCAATAAAAAATATAAATTCAATTTAGAAAACAAACATAAGTAAGGAGACATCAGCATTTGGGGGTTTCTCCGGGCACATTCCACTCTAATATATAACCGAGGAACACCACTGCCAGGAAGGTCTGTTCGCCTAGTTACCAGATTGGGAAAAGCAGAAATGCTGCCTAGAGATAATCACAGAACATGAGGTAAGTCGGAAAGCAAAAGACATAATGAAAGAAATGCTGCCGCCCTCTGGCCGTTACCTGCAACAGCAGCTTTAAAACCTGTGCTAAGGGTCACTTCATATGCACCAGTACTGGAGGGCTGTAAATGAAACCTGCCCACAAAATGTCTTGAGGGAGGTAATGGCCAAAATATTTCTAAATGTCACACACACTTCACGAAAACAATTTGAAGAGGTAAGCTGTACTCACAGTTTGAAGAAAAAAAGGACATGCCAGAAAGCTCAATTTCAAGGGCTTATGAGACGCATGCAAATCCAACCCCAAAGAGGTATATCAGCTCACACTGGTCAGAATATACATCAGCAAAAAAACACTACAAACAGTAAATGCTGAAGGTGTTGTGGAGAAGTGCATACCCTCAGCTTTAAGAGGGACGTAACCTGGAAAGAGCCACTAATGAGAACAGAATGGAGGTGCCTTTGTAAAGTAAACATTTTGCTACTGTGTGATCCAGCAGGCCCACTCCTGGGCCGATCACCTAAGAAGACAGAATTGGAAAGACACAGGCAGGCAAATGTGCATTGCCGCTCTATTACAATAGCCAAGACATGGAAGCAACCAAAAAGTCCATCAACAGATGAGTGGACAAAGAAGAACTGGTACATGTACAGAGGGAATATTAGCCAAGGGAAAAAAGGACACAATGCCATGTGCAGCACCGTAGATGAGTCTAGAGGTAGTCACGCGACTCGTACTAAGTCAGAAAGAGAGAGACACATATCGTATGATATCACTTATAGGTGTTACCTAAAAATTGATAGCAGTGAAGATATTTCCACAGAGAAGGGCAATCACAGATTCATTAAACAAACTTATGGTTCACCAAAGGAAAGGTGTGAGGATTGGATACATTAGGATATTGGGGTTAACAGACATATACAAACACAGGTGAACTATATAATCACCAAAGACCTACGGAATACCAAGAGAACACTACTCAACATTCTGTCATAACGTACATGGGACAAGGATCCCAGGAAGAATAGACATATGTATATGTGTAAAAGAACCACATCTTGCACACCTACAACATGCCAAACATTGTAATCAAACTTGCTGTGATGAAAAATAAAAATTAAATTAAAAAAAACAAACAAGAAATAGTGAGACATAAATTGAAGGGGCTTTCCTGATACATTCCATTCTAAATTACAACCTAGAACACGACTTCCATTGAGGTTCTGTTGCCCTAGTAACCGGGTTTGGTAAAGGAGAACTGCTGCCACCTTGTGGCCGTTTCACACAACAGCAGCTTTAATCCCAGCGCTAATGGTCAGTTGATATTCAAAATAATTGCAGGCCTGTAGATGACACCTCCCTGAAAAAAAATCCTGGGGTCGTATATCGATCAAAACATTCAAAAGACGTCCATATTTCAAAACGACAGTTTCAAGAGGCATAGTTTATGCACATTTGTCTTCTGTTTCTTTTACTTTCTTTCTTTTTTGTTAACAAAATGGGAATGGAAAAAGGCTGAACATCAGGAATCAATAAAGCCATGCAAATCCAGTGTACAAAAAAGTTCACCTCACAGCCGTCAGAATGGTCATCAGCCAAAAAGTCTACAAAGAATAAATGCTGAAGGGGTTTTAGAGAACCGCGTACCCTTTAGCTGCTGGTGGGATGAAACCTGGTCACAGCCAGTAGTGAGAACAGAATGGAGGTGCGTTTAAGGGTAAATATGGAGCTACCATGTGATCTGGTAGGCCCACTCATGGGCCTTTCACCTGATTAGACCAGAATCGAAAAGACACAGGCTGGCAATCCTGCACTGCAGCAACACGTACCATAGCCAAGACCTGGAAGAAACCGAAATGTCCATCAACAGAAAAATGCACCAAGAAGAAGTCGTCCATGTACACAATGGAATATTAGCCATGAAAAAGCATGGAACAGTGCCGTTGGCACCATCATAGAAGGATCTAGAGATAATCACCCAACTTGAAGTAAGAAAGAATCCGAAAGACAGACATCTTAGGACATCACTTATAGGTGTTACCTAAAAATTGATACCCATGAAATAATTTCCAAGAGACGGACACACATAGATTCAGAAAACCAATTAATGTTTAACCAAATGGAAAGGAATAAGGAATGTATGAACTAGGACATGGGGGTTAACAGATATGCACTAATACTTATGAAATGTATAATCACAAAGTGCCTATGGAATTCGAAGAGAGGTCTACTCAACACCCTATAATAACATCCACGGGAAAGGATCGAAAGAGGAATAGACAGATACATTGATAGGATGAACCAGAAACTGTACACCTAGGAGAATCTACATTCGTATCAAATTTGCTCTGATAATTAATAAAAATTAAATTTAATAAACAAACAACAATTTAGGAGATATAAGCTCTTGGGGGTTTGCGCTGGCACATTCCACTCTAATTTGCAGCTTACTAACACGATTTCCAGGAAAGCTCTGTTGCCCAAAAACCCAGAGTTGGAAATGTAGAAATGCTGCCGCCTTGTGGCCGTTTCCCGCAAGAGCGGCATTAAACCCACAGCTAATGGTCACTTAACATTCACAAGGACTCAGGGCTGTAAAGGACACCTGCCCTACATAATTGTGCGGAGGTAGGGAATGGCCAAAAAAATTCCAAACTGGCACATTTTTCAAGGAGATAGTATGGAGGGGTAAGTTTTACTCACTCATTTTCAAAAAAGAGGAAAACGGATAAAAGCTCAACATCAGGAATTATTAGACTCATGCAAATCTAACCTCCAAAAAGGTTTCAACTCACACATGCCAACTACCATCAGCTAAAAGTCTGCAAACAACAAATGCTGAAGGGGTTTTAGAGAACTGTGTACCCTCTAGCTGCTGGTGAGATGTAAAGTGGTAACAGCCAATAATGAGAACAGAAAGGAGCTGTGTTTCAAAGTAAAAACTGAGCCACCATTCCATTCAGCAGGCCCCCCGCTGAGACTCTCACCTGAGAAGTCCAGAGTCGAGAAGGCACAGGCTTCAGCAGCTGCACTGCAGGAATTTTCACAATAGCCAAGACACGGAAGCAACCAAAAGGTCCATCACCAGATGAGTGGAAAAAGAAGAAGTGGTCCATGTACACAATGGACTGTTAGCCATGGAAAACAATGAAACACTGCTCTTGGAGGCACCATAGATGAGCCTAGAGATAATCACAGAACATGAGGTAAGTCGGAAAGCAAAAGACATATCCTATGATATCACTTATAGGCGTTATCTAACAACTGACACAAATGAACATATTTCCACAGAGAAAGACACTCACAGGCTTAGAAAACAAACTATGCTTATCTAAAAGGACAGGTGGGGGGAATGGAAAAATTAAGATTAGGGTTACCATACGTGTACAAATACCTATTAAATACATATAACAGAAAGACCGACCATATAGCAAGGGATGTCTATGGAAAACTCTGCAATAATTTACACGGGAAGTGGCTCTGTACATGAATATATATATATATATATATGTTATGCACAAATGAACCAGATTGTGTACACTGAGGACAAACAGTATTCTAATCATTACCCCGATTAAAAAAACTAAAACAAGAAGTAATGTGACATAAACTTATTGGGGTTTCTCCTGGCACATTCCATTTTAATTTACAACCTAGGAACAGGACTTCCAGAAAGGCTCTGCTGCCCTAGGAACCAGATTTGGGAATGGAGAAATGCTGCCGCCTTGTGGCCGTTTCCCAAAACAGCAGCTTTAAACCCAGTGCTAATGCTCACTAGATATTCACACTCATTACAGGCCTATGAATGACACCTGACCTCAGAAACAATCCTGGGTTCGAAAATTGACCAAAACATTCAAAAGAGGGCAACCTTTCAGGAAGACAATTTCCAGAGGTTAACTGTACTCTCTGTTTCTTTCTGTTATTTTAACAGAACATTAAAAATGCGCGGAAAAATGCTGAACACTAGGAATAATTCAAGACATGCAAATCCAAATTACAAAAAACCTATCAGCTCACACCAGTCAGAATGGCCATCAGCAAAAATTCTGCAAACAGTAAATGCTGAAGGGTTTGAGGAGAAATGCCTACCCTTGGTTCAACGTGGGACATGGTAAGAGCCAGTAAGGAAAACACAAAGGAGGTGCCTTGGAAAGGTAAATACTGAGCTACCATTCAATCAAGCATACCCACTGCTGGGCCTATCACCTGACAGGATGAGAATCAAAACTAAACAGGCTGGGCTTCCCTGGTGGCACAGACGTTGAGAGTCCGCCTGCCGATGCAGGGGACACGGGTTTGTGCCCCGGTCCGGGAAGATCCCACATGCCGTGGAGAGGCTGGTCCCGTGAGCTATGGCTGCTGGGCCTGTGCATCCGGAGCCTCTGCTCTGCAACGGGAGGGGCCACCGCAGTGAGAGGCCCGCGTACCGCAAAAGAAATCAAAACCATAAAAAAAGATACAGGCTGAAAATCCTGCACTCCAGCAATATTTACCATAGACAACACTTGGAAGCTACAAAAATGTCCATCAACAGAGGAATGCGCCAAGAACAAGTGGTCCATGTACGCAATGGAATATGACTCCAATAAAAAATATAAATTCAATTTAGAAAACAAACATAAGTAAGGAGACATCAGCATTTGGGGGTTTCTCCGGGCACATTCCACTCTTATATATAACCGAGGAACACCACTGCCAGGAAGGTCTGTTCGCCTAGTTACCAGATTGGGAAAAGCAGAAATGCTGCCTAGAGATAATCACAGAACATGAGGTAAGTCGGAAAGCAAAAGACATAATGAAAGAAATGCTGCCGCCCTCTGGCCGTTACCTGCAACAGCAGCTTTAAAACCTGTGCTAAGGGTCACTTCATATGCACCAGTACTGGAGGGCTGTAAATGAAACCTGCCCACAAAATGTCTTGAGGGAGGTAATGGCCAAAATATTTCTAAATGTCACACACACTTCACGAAGACAATTTGAAGAGGTAAGCTGTACTCACAGTTTGAAGAAAAAAAGGACATGCCAGAAAGCTCAATTTCAAGGGCTTATGAGACGCATGCAAATCCAACCCCAAAGAGGTATATCAGCTCACACTGGTCAGAATATACATCAGCAAAAAAACACTACAAACAGTAAATGCTGAAGGTGTTGTGGAGAAGTGCATACCCTCAGCTTTAAGAGGGACGTAACCTGGAAAGAGCCACTAATGAGAACAGAATGGAGGTGCCTTTGTAAAGTAAACATTTTGCTACTGTGTGATCCAGCAGGCCCACTCCTGGGCCGATCACCTAAGAAGACAGAATTGGAAAGACACAGGCAGGCAAATGTGCATTGCCGCTCTATTACAATAGCCAAGACATGGAAGCAACCAAAAAGTCCATCAACAGATGAGTGGACAAAGAAGAACTGGTACATGTACAGAGGGAATATTAGCCAAGGGAAAAAAGGACACAATGCCATGTGCAGCACCGTAGATGAGTCTAGAGGTAGTCACGCGACTCGTACTAAGTCAGAAAGAGAGAGACACATATCGTATGATATCACTTATAGGTGTTACCTAAAAATTGATAGCAGTGAAGATATTTCCACAGAGAAGGGCAATCACAGATTCATTAAACAAACTTATGGTTCACCAAAGGAAAGGTGTGAGGATTGGATACATTAGGATATTGGGGTTAACAGACATATACAAACACAGGTGAACTATATAATCACCAAAGACCTACGGAATACCAAGAGAACACTACTCAACATTCTGTCATAACGTACATGGGACAAGGATCCCAGGAAGAATAGACATATGTATATGTGTAAAAGAACCACATCTTGCACACCTACAACATGCCAAACATTGTAATCAAACTTGCTGTGATGAAAAATAAAAATTAAATTAAAAAAAACAAACAAGAAATAGTGAGACATAAATTGAAGGGGCTTCCCTGATACATTCCATTCTAAATTACAACCTAGAACACGACTTCCATTGAGGTTCTGTTGCCCTAGTAACCGGGTTTGGTAAAGGAGAACTGCTGCCACCTTGTGGCCGTTTCACACAACAGCAGCTTTAATCCCAGCGCTAATGGTCAGTTGATATTCAAAATAATTGCAGGCCTGTAGATGACACCTCCCTGAAAAAAAATCCTGGGGTCGTATATCGATCAAAACATTCAAAAGACGTCCATATTTCAAAACGACAGTTTCAAGAGGCATAGTTTATGCACATTTGTCTTCTGTTTCTTTTACTTTCTTTCTTTTTGTTAACAAAATGGGAATGGAAAAAGGCTGAACATCAGGAATCAATAAAGCCATGCAAATCCAGTGTACAAAAAAGTTCACCTCACAGCCGTCAGAATGGTCATCAGCCAAAAAGTCTACCAAGAATAAATGCTGAAGGGGTTTTAGAGAACCGCGTACCCTTTAGCTGCTGGTGGGATGAAACCTGGTCACAGCCAGTAGTGAGAACAGAATGGAGGTGCGTTTAAGGGTAAATATGGAGCTACCATGTGATCTGGTAGGCCCACTCATGGGCCTTTCACCTGATTAGACCAGAATCGAAAAGACACAGGCTGGCAATCCTGCACTGCAGCAACACGTACCATAGCCAAGACCTGGAAGAAACCGAAATGTCCATCAACAGAAAAATGCACCAAGAAGAAGTCGTCCATGTACACAATGGAATATTAGCCATGAAAAAGCATGGAACAGTGCCGTTGGCACCATCATAGAAGGATCTAGAGATAATCACCCAACTTGAAGTAAGAAAGAAACCGAAAGACAGACATCTTAGGACATCACTTATAGGTGTTACCTAAAAATTGATACCCATGAAATAATTTCCAAGAGACGGACACACATAGATTCAGAAAACCAATTAATGTTTAACCAAATGGAAAGGAATAAGGAATGTATGAACTAGGACATGGGGGTTAACAGATATGCACTAATACTTATGAAATGTATAATCACAAAGTGCCTATGGAATACGAAGAGAGGTCTACTCAACACCCTATAATAACATCCACGGGAAAGGATCGAAAGAGGAATAGACAGATACATTGATAGGATGAACCAGAAACTGTACACCTAGGAGAATCTACATTTGTATCAAATTTGCTCTGATAATTAATAAAAATTAAATTTAATAAACAAACAACAATTTAGGAGATATAAGCTCTTGGGGGTTTGCGCTGGCACATTCCACTCTAATTTGCAGCTTACTAACACGATTTCCAGGAAAGCTCTGTTGCCCAAAAACCCAGAGTTGGAAATGTAGAAATGCTGCCGCCTTGTGGCCGTTTCCCGCAAGAGCGGCATTAAACCCACAGCTAATGGTCACTTAACATTCACAAGGACTCAGGGCTGTAAAGGACACCTGCCCTACATAATTGTGCGGAGGTAGGGAATGGCCAAAAAAATTCCAAACTGGCACATTTTTCAAGGAGATAGTATGGAGGGGTAAGTTTTACTCACTCATTTTCAAAAAAGAGGAAAACGGATAAAAGCTCAACATCAGGAATTATTAGACTCATGCAAATCTAACCTCCAAAAAGGTTTCAACTCACACATGCCAACTACCATCAGCTAAAAGTCTGCAAACAACAAATGCTGAAGGGGTTTTAGAGAACTGTGTACCCTCTAGCTGCTGGTGAGATGTAAAGTGGTAACAGCCAATAATGAGAACAGAAAGGAGCTGTGTTTCAAAGTAAAAACTGAGCCACCATTCCATTCAGCAGGCCCCCCGCTGAGACTCTCACCTGAGAAGTCCAGAGTCGAGAAGGCACAGGCTTCAGCAGCTGCACTGCAGGAATTTTCACAATAGCCAAGACACGGAAGCAACCAAAAGGTCCATCACCAGATGAGTGGAAAAAGAAGAAGTGGTCCATGTACACAATGGACTATTAGCCATGGAAAACAATGAAACACTGCTCTTGGAGGCACCATAGATGAGCCTAGAGATAATCACAGAACATGAGGTAAGTCGGAAAGCAAAAGACATATCCTATGATATCACTTATAGGCGTTATCTAACAACTGACACAAATGAACATATTTCCACAGAGAAAGACACTCACAGGCTTAGAAAACAAACTATGCTTATCTAAAAGGACAGGTGGGGGGAATGGAAAAATTAAGATTAGGGTTACCATACGTGTACAAATACCTATTAAATACATATAACAGAAAGACCGACCATATAGCAAGGGATGTCTATGGAAAACTCTGCAATAATTTACACGGGAAGTGGCTCTGTACATGAATATATATATATATATATGTTATGCACAAATGAACCAGATTGTGTACACTGAGGACAAACAGTATTCTAATCATTACCCCGATTAAAAAAACTAAAACAAGAAGTAATGTGACATAAACTTATTGGGGTTTCTCCTGGCACATTCCATTTTAATTTACAACCTAGGAACAGGACTTCCAGAAAGGCTCTGCTGCCCTAGGAACCAGATTTGGGAATGGAGAAATGCTGCCGCCTTGTGGCCGTTTCCCAAAACAGCAGCTTTAAACCCAGTGCTAATGCTCACTAGATATTCACACTCATTACAGGCCTATGAATGACACCTGACCTCAGAAACAATCCTGGGTTCGAAAATTGACCAAAACATTCAAAAGAGGGCAACCTTTCAGGAAGACAATTTCCAGAGGTTAACTGTACTCTCTGTTTCTTTCTGTTATTTTAACAGAACATTAAAAATGCGCGGAAAAATGCTGAACACTAGGAATAATTCAAGACATGCAAATCCAAATTACAAAAAACCTATCAGCTCACACCAGTCAGAATGGCCATCAGCAAAAATTCTGCAAACAGTAAATGCTGAAGGGTTTGAGGAGAAATGCCTACCCTTGGTTCAACGTGGGACATGGTAAGAGCCAGTAAGGAAAACACAAAGGAGGTGCCTTGGAAAGGTAAATACTGAGCTACCATTCAATCAAGCATACCCACTGCTGGGCCTATCACCTGACAGGATGAGAATCAAAACTAAACAGGCTGGGCTTCCCTGGTGGCACAGACGTTGAGAGTCCGCCTGCCGATGCAGGGGACACGGGTTTGTGCCCCGGTCCGGGAAGATCCCACATGCCGTGGAGAGGCTGGTCCCGTGAGCTATGGCTGCTGGGCCTGTGCATCCGGAGCCTCTGCTCTGCAACGGGAGGGGCCACCGCAGTGAGAGGCCCGCGTACCGCAAAAGAAATCAAAACCATAAAAAAAGATACAGGCTGAAAATCCTGCACTCCAGCAATATTTACCATAGACAACACTTGGAAGCTACAAAAATGTCCATCAACAGAGGAATGCACCAAGAACAAGTGGTCCATGTACGCAATGGAATATGACTCCAATAAAAAATATAAATTCAATTTAGAAAACAAACATAAGTAAGGAGACATCAGCATTTGGGGGTTTCTCCGGGCACATTCCACTCTAATATATAACCGAGGAACACCACTGCCAGGAAGGTCTGTTCGCCTAGTTACCAGATTGGGAAAAGCAGAAATGCTGCCTAGAGATAATCACAGAACATGAGGTAAGTCGGAAAGCAAAAGACATAATGAAAGAAATGCTGCCGCCCTCTGGCCGTTACCTGCAACAGCAGCTTTAAAACCTGTGCTAAGGGTCACTTCATATGCACCAGTACTGGAGGGCTGTAAATGAAACCTGCCCACAAAATGTCTTGAGGGAGGTAATGGCCAAAATATTTCTAAATGTCACACACACTTCACGAAGACAATTTGAAGAGGTAAGCTGTACTCACAGTTTGAAGAAAAAAAGGACATGCCAGAAAGCTCAATTTCAAGGGCTTATGAGACGCATGCAAATCCAACCCCAAAGAGGTATATCAGCTCACACTGGTCAGAATATACATCAGCAAAAAAACACTACAAACAGTAAATGCTGAAGGTGTTGTGGAGAAGTGCATACCCTCAGCTTTAAGAGGGACGTAACCTGGAAAGAGCCACTAATGAGAACAGAATGGAGGTGCCTTTGTAAAGTAAACATTTTGCTACTGTGTGATCCAGCAGGCCCACTCCTGGGCCGATCACCTAAGAAGACAGAATTGGAAAGACACAGGCAGGCAAATGTGCATTGCCGCTCTATTACAATAGCCAAGACATGGAAGCAACCAAAAAGTCCATCAACAGATGAGTGGACAAAGAAGAACTGGTACATGTACAGAGGGAATATTAGCCAAGGGAAAAAAGGACACAATGCCATGTGCAGCACCGTAGATGAGTCTAGAGGTAGTCACGCGACTCGTACTAAGTCAGAAAGAGAGAGACACATATCGTATGATATCACTTATAGGTGTTACCTAAAAATTGATAGCAGTGAAGATATTTCCACAGAGAAGGGCAATCACAGATTCATTAAACAAACTTATGGTTCACCAAAGGAAAGGTGTGAGGATTGGATACATTAGGATATTGGGGTTAACAGACATATACAAACACAGGTGAACTATATAATCACCAAAGACCTACGGAATACCAAGAGAACACTACTCAACATTCTGTCATAACGTACATGGGACAAGGATCCCAGGAAGAATAGACATATGTATATGTGTAAAAGAACCACATCTTGCACACCTACAACATGCCAAACATTGTAATCAAACTTGCTGTGATGAAAAATAAAAATTAAATTAAAAAAAACAAACAAGAAATAGTGAGACATAAATTGAAGGGGCTTTCCTGATACATTCCATTCTAAATTACAACCTAGAACACGACTTCCATTGAGGTTCTGTTGCCCTAGTAACCGGGTTTGGTAAAGGAGAACTGCTGCCACCTTGTGGCCGTTTCACACAACAGCAGCTTTAATCCCAGCGCTAATGGTCAGTTGATATTCAAAATAATTGCAGGCCTGTAGATGACACCTCCCTGAAAAAAAATCCTGGGGTCGTATATCGATCAAAACATTCAAAAGACGTCCATATTTCAAAACGACAGTTTCAAGAGGCATAGTTTATGCACATTTGTCTTCTGTTTCTTTTACTTTCTTTCTTTTTTGTTAACAAAATGGGAATGGAAAAAGGCTGAACATCAGGAATCAATAAAGCCATGCAAATCCAGTGTACAAAAAAGTTCACCTCACAGCCGTCAGAATGGTCATCAGCCAAAAAGTCTACAAAGAATAAATGCTGAAGGGGTTTTAGAGAACCGCGTACCCTTTAGCTGCTGGTGGGATGAAACCTGGTCACAGCCAGTAGTGAGAACAGAATGGAGGTGCGTTTAAGGGTAAATATGGAGCTACCATGTGATCTGGTAGGCCCACTCATGGGCCTTTCACCTGATTAGACCAGAATCGAAAAGACACAGGCTGGCAATCCTGCACTGCAGCAACACGTACCATAGCCAAGACCTGGAAGAAACCGAAATGTCCATCAACAGAAAAATGCACCAAGAAGAAGTCGTCCATGTACACAATGGAATATTAGCCATGAAAAAGCATGGAACAGTGCCGTTGGCACCATCATAGAAGGATCTAGAGATAATCACCCAACTTGAAGTAAGAAAGAAACCGAAAGACAGACATCTTAGGACATCACTTATAGGTGTTACCTAAAAATTGATACCCATGAAATAATTTCCAAGAGACGGACACGCATAGATTCAGAAAACCAATTAATGTTTAACCAAATGGAAAGGAATAAGGAATGTATGAACTAGGACATGGGGGTTAACAGATATGCACTAATACTTATGAAATGTATAATCACAAAGTGCCTATGGAATACGAAGAGAGGTCTACTCAACACCCTATAATAACATCCACGGGAAAGGATCGAAAGAGGAATAGACAGATACATTGATAGGATGAACCAGAAACTGTACACCTAGGAGAATCTACATTCGTATCAAATTTGCTCTGATAATTAATAAAAATTAAATTTAATAAACAAACAACAATTTAGGAGATATAAGCTCTTGGGGGTTTGCGCTGGCACATTCCACTCTAATTTGCAGCTTACTAACACGATTTCCAGGAAAGCTCTGTTGCCCAAAAACCCAGAGTTGGAAATGTAGAAATGCTGCCGCCTTGTGGCCGTTTCCCGCAAGAGCGGCATTAAACCCACAGCTAATGGTCACTTAACATTCACAAGGACTCAGGGCTGTAAAGGACACCTGCCCTACATAATTGTGCGGAGGTAGGGAATGGCCAAAAAAATTCCAAACTGGCACATTTTTCAAGGAGATAGTATGGAGGGGTAAGTTTTACTCACTCATTTTCAAAAAAGAGGAAAACGGATAAAAGCTCAACATCAGGAATTATTAGACTCATGCAAATCTAACCTCCAAAAAGGTTTCAACTCACACATGCCAACTACCATCAGCTAAAAGTCTGCAAACAACAAATGCTGAAGGGGTTTTAGAGAACTGTGTACCCTCTAGCTGCTGGTGAGATGTAAAGTGGTAACAGCCAATAATGAGAACAGAAAGGAGCTGTGTTTCAAAGTAAAAACTGAGCCACCATTCCATTCAGCAGGCCCCCCGCTGAGACTCTCACCTGAGAAGTCCAGAGTCGAGAAGGCACAGGCTTCAGCAGCTGCACTGCAGGAATTTTCACAATAGCCAAGACACGGAAGCAACCAAAATGTCCATCACCAGATGAGTGGAAAAAGAAGAAGTGGTCCATGTACACAATGGACTGTTAGCCATGGAAAACAATGAAACACTGCTCTTGGAGGCACCATAGATGAGCCTAGAGATAATCACAGAACATGAGGTAAGTCGGAAAGCAAAAGACATATCCTATGATATCACTTATAGGCGTTATCTAACAACTGACACAAATGAACATATTTCCACAGAGAAAGACACTCACAGGCTTAGAAAACAAACTATGCTTATCTAAAAGGACAGGTGGGGGGAATGGAAAAATTAAGATTAGGGTTACCATACGTGTACAAATACCTATTAAATACATATAACAGAAAGACCGACCATATAGCAAGGGATGTCTATGGAAAACTCTGCAATAATTTACACGGGAAGTGGCTCTGTACATGAATATATATATATATATATGTTATGCACAAATGAACCAGATTGTGTACACTGAGGACAAACAGTATTCTAATCATTACCCCGATTAAAAAAACTAAAACAAGAAGTAATGTGACATAAACTTATTGGGGTTTCTCCTGGCACATTCCATTTTAATTTACAACCTAGGAACAGGACTTCCAGAAAGGCTCTGCTGCCCTAGGAACCAGATTTGGGAATGGAGAAATGCTGCCGCCTTGTGGCCGTTTCCCAAAACAGCAGCTTTAAACCCAGTGCTAATGCTCACTAGATATTCACACTCATTACAGGCCTATGAATGACACCTGACCTCAGAAACAATCCTGGGTTCGAAAATTGACCAAAACATTCAAAAGAGGGCAACCTTTCAGGAAGACAATTTCCAGAGGTTAACTGTACTCTCTGTTTCTTTCTGTTATTTTAACAGAACATTAAAAATGCGCGGAAAAATGCTGAACACTAGGAATAATTCAAGACATGCAAATCCAAATTACAAAAAACCTATCAGCTCACACCAGTCAGAATGGCCATCAGCAAAAATTCTGCAAACAGTAAATGCTGAAGGGTTTGAGGAGAAATGCCTACCCTTGGTTCAACGTGGGACATGGTAAGAGCCAGTAAGGAAAACACAAAGGAGGTGCCTTGGAAAGGTAAATACTGAGCTACCATTCAATCAAGCATACCCACTGCTGGGCCTATCACCTGACAGGATGAGAATCAAAACTAAACAGGCTGGGCTTCCCTGGTGGCACAGACGTTGAGAGTCCGCCTGCCGATGCAGGGGACACGGGTTTGTGCCCCGGTCCGGGAAGATCCCACATGCCGTGGAGAGGCTGGTCCCGTGAGCTATGGCTGCTGGGCCTGTGCATCCGGAGCCTCTGCTCTGCAACGGGAGGGGCCACCGCAGTGAGAGGCCCGCGTACCGCAAAAGAAATCAAAACCATAAAAAAAGATACAGGCTGAAAATCCTGCACTCCAGCAATATTTACCATAGACAACACTTGGAAGCTACAAAAATGTCCATCAACAGAGGAATGCACCAAGAACAAGTGGTCCATGTACGCAATGGAATATGACTCCAATAAAAAATATAAATTCAATTTAGAAAACAAACATAAGTAAGGAGACATCAGCATTTGGGGGTTTCTCCGGGCACATTCCACTCTAATATATAACCGAGGAACACCACTGCCAGGAAGGTCTGTTCGCCTAGTTACCAGATTGGGAAAAGCAGAAATGCTGCCTAGAGATAATCACAGAACATGAGGTAAGTCGGAAAGCAAAAGACATAATGAAAGAAATGCTGCCGCCCTCTGGCCGTTACCTGCAACAGCAGCTTTAAAACCTGTGCTAAGGGTCACTTCATATGCACCAGTACTGGAGGGCTGTAAATGAAACCTGCCCACAAAATGTCTTGAGGGAGGTAATGGCCAAAATATTTCTAAATGTCACACACACTTCACGAAGACAATTTGAAGAGGTAAGCTGTACTCACAGTTTGAAGAAAAAAAGGACATGCCAGAAAGCTCAATTTCAAGGGCTTATGAGACGCATGCAAATCCAACCCCAAAGAGGTATATCAGCTCACACTGGTCAGAATATACATCAGCAAAAAAACACTACAAACAGTAAATGCTGAAGGTGTTGTGGAGAAGTGCATACCCTCAGCTTTAAGAGGGACGTAACCTGGAAAGAGCCACTAATGAGAACAGAATGGAGGTGCCTTTGTAAAGTAAACATTTTGCTACTGTGTGATCCAGCAGGCCCACTCCTGGGCCGATCACCTAAGAAGACAGAATTGGAAAGACACAGGCAGGCAAATGTGCATTGCCGCTCTATTACAATAGCCAAGACATGGAAGCAACCAAAAAGTCCATCAACAGATGAGTGGACAAAGAAGAACTGGTACATGTACAGAGGGAATATTAGCCAAGGGAAAAAAGGACACAATGCCATGTGCAGCACCGTAGATGAGTCTAGAGGTAGTCACGCGACTCGTACTAAGTCAGAAAGAGAGAGACACATATCGTATGATATCACTTATAGGTGTTACCTAAAAATTGATAGCAGTGAAGATATTTCCACAGAGAAGGGCAATCACAGATTCATTAAACAAACTTATGGTTCACCAAAGGAAAGGTGTGAGGATTGGATACATTAGGATATTGGGGTTAACAGACATATACAAACACAGGTGAACTATATAATCACCAAAGACCTACGGAATACCAAGAGAACACTACTCAACATTCTGTCATAACGTACATGGGACAAGGATCCCAGGAAGAATAGACATATGTATATGTGTAAAAGAACCACATCTTGCACACCTACAACATGCCAAACATTGTAATCAAACTTGCTGTGATGAAAAATAAAAATTAAATTAAAAAAAACAAACAAGAAATAGTGAGACATAAATTGAAGGGGCTTTCCTGATACATTCCATTCTAAATTACAACCTAGAACACGACTTCCATTGAGGTTCTGTTGCCCTAGTAACCGGGTTTGGTAAAGGAGAACTGCTGCCACCTTGTGGCCGTTTCACACAACAGCAGCTTTAATCCCAGCGCTAATGGTCAGTTGATATTCAAAATAATTGCAGGCCTGTAGATGACACCTCCCTGAAAAAAAATCCTGGGGTCGTATATCGATCAAAACATTCAAAAGACGTCCATATTTCAAAACGACAGTTTCAAGAGGCATAGTTTATGCACATTTGTCTTCTGTTTCTTTTACTTTCTTTCTTTTTTGTTAACAAAATGGGAATGGAAAAAGGCTGAACATCAGGAATCAATAAAGCCATGCAAATCCAGTGTACAAAAAAGTTCACCTCACAGCCGTCAGAATGGTCATCAGCCAAAAAGTCTACAAAGAATAAATGCTGAAGGGGTTTTAGAGAACCGCGTACCCTTTAGCTGCTGGTGGGATGAAACCTGGTCACAGCCAGTAGTGAGAACAGAATGGAGGTGCGTTTAAGGGTAAATATGGAGCTACCATGTGATCTGGTAGGCCCACTCATGGGCCTTTCACCTGATTAGACCAGAATCGAAAAGACACAGGCTGGCAATCCTGCACTGCAGCAACACGTACCATAGCCAAGACCTGGAAGAAACCGAAATGTCCATCAACAGAAAAATGCACCAAGAAGAAGTCGTCCATGTACACAATGGAATATTAGCCATGAAAAAGCATGGAACAGTGCCGTTGGCACCATCATAGAAGGATCTAGAGATAATCACCCAACTTGAAGTAAGAAAGAAACCGAAAGACAGACATCTTAGGACATCACTTATAGGTGTTACCTAAAAATTGATACCCATGAAATAATTTCCAAGAGACGGACACGCATAGATTCAGAAAACCAATTAATGTTTAACCAAATGGAAAGGAATAAGGAATGTATGAACTAGGACATGGGGGTTAACAGATATGCACTAATACTTATGAAATGTATAATCACAAAGTGCCTATGGAATACGAAGAGAGGTCTACTCAACACCCTATAATAACATCCACGGGAAAGGATCGAAAGAGGAATAGACAGATACATTGATAGGATGAACCAGAAACTGTACACCTAGGAGAATCTACATTTGTATCAAATTTGCTCTGATAATTAATAAAAATTAAATTTAATAAACAAACAACAATTTAGGAGATATAAGCTCTTGGGGGTTTGCGCTGGCACATTCCACTCTAATTTGCAGCTTACTAACACGATTTCCAGGAAAGCTCTGTTGCCCAAAAACCCAGAGTTGGAAATGTAGAAATGCTGCCGCCTTGTGGCCGTTTCCCGCAAGAGCGGCATTAAACCCACAGCTAATGGTCACTTAACATTCACAAGGACTCAGGGCTGTAAAGGACACCTGCCCTACATAATTGTGCGGAGGTAGGGAATGGCCAAAAAAATTCCAAACTGGCACATTTTTCAAGGAGATAGTATGGAGGGGTAAGTTTTACTCACTCATTTTCAAAAAAGAGGAAAACGGATAAAAGCTCAACATCAGGAATTATTAGACTCATGCAAATCTAACCTCCAAAAAGGTTTCAACTCACACATGCCAACTACCATCAGCTAAAAGTCTGCAAACAACAAATGCTGAAGGGGTTTTAGAGAACTGTGTACCCTCTAGCTGCTGGTGAGATGTAAAGTGGTAACAGCCAATAATGAGAACAGAAAGGAGCTGTGTTTCAAAGTAAAAACTGAGCCACCATTCCATTCAGCAGGCCCCCCGCTGAGACTCTCACCTGAGAAGTCCAGAGTCGAGAAGGCACAGGCTTCAGCAGCTGCACTGCAGGAATTTTCACAATAGCCAAGACACGGAAGCAACCAAAATGTCCATCACCAGATGAGTGGAAAAAGAAGAAGTGGTCCATGTACACAATGGACTGTTAGCCATGGAAAACAATGAAACACTGCTCTTGGAGGCACCATAGATGAGCCTAGAGATAATCACAGAACATGAGGTAAGTCGGAAAGCAAAAGACATATCCTATGATATCACTTATAGGCGTTATCTAACAACTGACACAAATGAACATATTTCCACAGAGAAAGACACTCACAGGCTTAGAAAACAAACTATGCTTATCTAAAAGGACAGGTGGGGGGAATGGAAAAATTAAGATTAGGGTTACCATACGTGTACAAATACCTATTAAATACATATAACAGAAAGACCGACCATATAGCAAGGGATGTCTATGGAAAACTCTGCAATAATTTACACGGGAAGTGGCTCTGTACATGAATATATATATATATATATGTTATGCACAAATGAACCAGATTGTGTACACTGAGGACAAACAGTATTCTAATCATTACCCCGATTAAAAAAACTAAAACAAGAAGTAATGTGACATAAACTTATTGGGGTTTCTCCTGGCACATTCCATTTTAATTTACAACCTAGGAACAGGACTTCCAGAAAGGCTCTGCTGCCCTAGGAACCAGATTTGGGAATGGAGAAATGCTGCCGCCTTGTGGCCGTTTCCCAAAACAGCAGCTTTAAACCCAGTGCTAATGCTCACTAGATATTCACACTCATTACAGGCCTATGAATGACACCTGACCTCAGAAACAATCCTGGGTTCGAAAATTGACCAAAACATTCAAAAGAGGGCAACCTTTCAGGAAGACAATTTCCAGAGGTTAACTGTACTCTCTGTTTCTTTCTGTTATTTTAACAGAACATTAAAAATGCGCGGAAAAATGCTGAACACTAGGAATAATTCAAGACATGCAAATCCAAATTACAAAAAACCTATCAGCTCACACCAGTCAGAATGGCCATCAGCAAAAATTCTGCAAACAGTAAATGCTGAAGGGTTTGAGGAGAAATGCCTACCCTTGGTTCAACGTGGGACATGGTAAGAGCCAGTAAGGAAAACACAAAGGAGGTGCCTTGGAAAGGTAAATACTGAGCTACCATTCAATCAAGCATACCCACTGCTGGGCCTATCACCTGACAGGATGAGAATCAAAACTAAACAGGCTGGGCTTCCCTGGTGGCACAGACGTTGAGAGTCCGCCTGCCGATGCAGGGGACACGGGTTTGTGCCCCGGTCCGGGAAGATCCCACATGCCGTGGAGAGGCTGGTCCCGTGAGCTATGGCTGCTGGGCCTGTGCATCCGGAGCCTCTGCTCTGCAACGGGAGGGGCCACCGCAGTGAGAGGCCCGCGTACCGCAAAAGAAATCAAAACCATAAAAAAAGATACAGGCTGAAAATCCTGCACTCCAGCAATATTTACCATAGACAACACTTGGAAGCTACAAAAATGTCCATCAACAGAGGAATGCACCAAGAACAAGTGGTCCATGTACGCAATGGAATATGACTCCAATAAAAAATATAAATTCAATTTAGAAAACAAACATAAGTAAGGAGACATCAGCATTTGGGGGTTTCTCCGGGCACATTCCACTCTAATATATAACCGAGGAACACCACTGCCAGGAAGGTCTGTTCGCCTAGTTACCAGATTGGGAAAAGCAGAAATGCTGCCTAGAGATAATCACAGAACATGAGGTAAGTCGGAAAGCAAAAGACATAATGAAAGAAATGCTGCCGCCCTCTGGCCGTTACCTGCAACAGCAGCTTTAAAACCTGTGCTAAGGGTCACTTCATATGCACCAGTACTGGAGGGCTGTAAATGAAACCTGCCCACAAAATGTCTTGAGGGAGGTAATGGCCAAAATATTTCTAAATGTCACACACACTTCACGAAGACAATTTGAAGAGGTAAGCTGTACTCACAGTTTGAAGAAAAAAAGGACATGCCAGAAAGCTCAATTTCAAGGGCTTATGAGACGCATGCAAATCCAACCCCAAAGAGGTATATCAGCTCACACTGGTCAGAATATACATCAGCAAAAAAACACTACAAACAGTAAATGCTGAAGGTGTTGTGGAGAAGTGCATACCCTCAGCTTTAAGAGGGACGTAACCTGGAAAGAGCCACTAATGAGAACAGAATGGAGGTGCCTTTGTAAAGTAAACATTTTGCTACTGTGTGATCCAGCAGGCCCACTCCTGGGCCGATCACCTAAGAAGACAGAATTGGAAAGACACAGGCAGGCAAATGTGCATTGCCGCTCTATTACAATAGCCAAGACATGGAAGCAACCAAAAAGTCCATCAACAGATGAGTGGACAAAGAAGAACTGGTACATGTACAGAGGGAATATTAGCCAAGGGAAAAAAGGACACAATGCCATGTGCAGCACCGTAGATGAGTCTAGAGGTAGTCACGCGACTCGTACTAAGTCAGAAAGAGAGAGAGACATATCGTATGATATCACTTATAGGTGTTACCTAAAAATTGATAGCAGTGAAGATATTTCCACAGAGAAGGGCAATCACAGATTCATTAAACAAACTTATGGTTCACCAAAGGAAAGGTGTGAGGATTGGATACATTAGGATATTGGGGTTAACAGACATATACAAACACAGGTGAACTATATAATCACCAAAGACCTACGGAATACCAAGAGAAGACTACTCAACATTCTGTCATAACGTACATGGGACAAGGATCCCAGGAAGAATAGACATATGTATATGTGTAAAAGAACCACATCTTGCACACCTACAACATGCCAAACATTGTAATCAAACTTGCTGTGATGAAAAATAAAAATTAAATTAAAAAAAACAAACAAGAAATAGTGAGACATAAATTGAAGGGGCTTTCCTGATACATTCCATTCTAAATTACAACCTAGAACACGACTTCCATTGAGGTTCTGTTGCCCTAGTAACCGGGTTTGGTAAAGGAGAACTGCTGCCACCTTGTGGCCGTTTCACACAACAGCAGCTTTAATCCCAGCGCTAATGGTCAGTTGATATTCAAAATAATTGCAGGCCTGTAGATGACACCTCCCTGAAAAAAAATCCTGGGGTCGTATATCGATCAAAACATTCAAAAGACGTCCATATTTCAAAACGACAGTTTCAAGAGGCATAGTTTATGCACATTTGTCTTCTGTTTCTTTTACTTTCTTTCTTTTTTGTTAACAAAATGGGAATGGAAAAAGGCTGAACATCAGGAATCAATAAAGCCATGCAAATCCAGTGTACAAAAAAGTTCACCTCACAGCCGTCAGAATGGTCATCAGCCAAAAAGTCTACAAAGAATAAATGCTGAAGGGGTTTTAGAGAACCGCGTACCCTTTAGCTGCTGGTGGGATGAAACCTGGTCACAGCCAGTAGTGAGAACAGAATGGAGGTGCGTTTAAGGGTAAATATGGAGCTACCATGTGATCTGGTAGGCCCACTCATGGGCCTTTCACCTGATTAGACCAGAATCGAAAAGACACAGGCTGGCAATCCTGCACTGCAGCAACATGTACCATAGCCAAGACCTGGAAGAAACCGAAATGTCCATCAACAGAAAAATGCACCAAGAAGAAGTCGTCCA
Source organism: Mesoplodon mirus (assembly GCF_964341445.2). Taxonomy (NCBI): domain Eukaryota; kingdom Metazoa; phylum Chordata; class Mammalia; order Artiodactyla; family Ziphiidae; genus Mesoplodon; species Mesoplodon mirus. The sequence continues at coordinate 86,658 of NW_028295361.1, forward strand.
TGTACACAATGGAATATTAGCCATGAAAAAGCATGGAACAGTGCCGTTGGCACCATCATAGAAGGATCTAGAGATAATCACCCAACTTGAAGTAAGAAAGAAACCGAAAGACAGACATCTTAGGACATCACTTATAGGTGTTACCTAAAAATTGATACCCATGAAATAATTTCCAAGAGACGGACACACATAGATTCAGAAAACCAATTAATGTTTAACCAAATGGAAAGGAATAAGGAATGTATGAACTAGGACATGGTGGTTAACAGATATGCACTAATACTTATGAAATGTATAATCACAAAGTGCCTATGGAATTCGAAGAGAGGTCTACTCAACACCCTATAATAACATCCACGGGAAAGGATCGAAAGAGGAATAGACAGATACATTGATAGGATGAACCAGAAACTGTACACCTAGGAGAATCTACATTCTTATCAAATTTGCTCTGATAATTAATAAAAATTAAATTTAATAAACAAACAACAATTTAGGAGATATAAGCTCTTGGGGGTTTGCGCTGGCACATTCCACTCTAATTTGCAGCTTACTAACACGATTTCCAGGAAAGCTCTGTTGCCCAAAAACCCAGAGTTGGAAATGTAGAAATGCTGCCGCCTTGTGGCCGTTTCCCGCAAGAGCGGCATTAAACCCACAGCTAATGGTCACTTAACATTCACAAGGACTCAGGGCTGTAAAGGACACCTGCCCTACATAATTGTGCGGAGGTAGGGAATGGCCAAAAAATTCCAAACTGGCACATTTTTCAAGGAGATAGTATGGAGGGGTAAGTTTTACTCACTCATTTTCAAAAAAGAGGAAAATGGATAAAAGCTCAACATCAGGAATTATTAGACTCATGCAAATCTAACCTCCAAAAAGGTTTCAACTCACACATGCCAACTACCATCAGCTAAAAGTCTGCAAACAACAAATGCTGAAGGGGTTTTAGAGAACTGTGTACCCTCTAGCTGCTGGTGAGATGTAAAGTGGTAACAGCCAATAATGAGAACAGAAAGGAGCTGTGTTTCAAAGTAAAAACTGAGCCACCATTCCATTCAGCAGGCCCCCCGCTGAGACTCTCACCTGAGAAGTCCAGAGTCGAGAAGGCACAGGCTTCAGCAGCTGCACTGCAGGAATTTTCACAATAGCCAAGACACGGAAGCAACCAAAATGTCCATCACCAGATGAGTGGAAAAAGAAGAAGTGGTCCATGTACACAATGGACTGTTAGCCATGGAAAACAATGAAACACTGCTCTTGGAGGCACCATAGATGAGCCTAGAGATAATCACAGAACATGAGGTAAGTCGGAAAGCAAAAGACATATCCTATGATATCACTTATAGGCGTTATCTAACAACTGACACAAATGAACATATTTCCACAGAGAAAGACACTCACAGGCTTAGAAAACAAACTATGCTTATCTAAAAGGACAGGTGGGGGGAATGGAAAAATTAAGATTAGGGTTACCATACGTGTACAAATACCTATTAAATACATATAACAGAAAGACCGACCATATAGCAAGGGATGTCTATGGAAAACTCTGCAATAATTTACACGGGAAGTGGCTCTGTACATGAATATATATATATATATGTTATGCACAAATGAACCAGATTGTGTACACTGAGGACAAACAGTATTCTAATCATTACCCCGATTAAAAAAACTAAAACAAGAAGTAATGTGACATAAACTTATTGGGGTTTCTCCTGGCACATTCCATTTTAATTTACAACCTAGGAACAGGACTTCCAGAAAGGCTCTGCTGCCCTAGGAACCAGATTTGGGAATGGAGAAATGCTGCCGCCTTGTGGCCGTTTCCCAAAACAGCAGCTTTAAACCCAGTGCTAATGCTCACTAGATATTCACACTCATTACAGGCCTATGAATGACACCTGACCTCAGAAACAATCCTGGGTTCGAAAATTGACCAAAACATTCAAAAGAGGGCAACCTTTCAGGAAGACAATTTCCAGAGGTTAACTGTACTCTCTGTTTCTTTCTGTTATTTTAACAGAACATTAAAAATGCGCGGAAAAATGCTGAACACTAGGAATAATTCAAGACATGCAAATCCAAATTACAAAAAACCTATCAGCTCACACCAGTCAGAATGGCCATCAGCAAAAATTCTGCAAACAGTAAATGCTGAAGGGTTTGAGGAGAAATGCCTACCCTTGGTTCAACGTGGGACATGGTAAGAGCCAGTAAGGAAAACACAAAGGAGGTGCCTTGGAAAGGTAAATACTGAGCTACCATTCAATCAAGCATACCCACTGCTGGGCCTATCACCTGACAGGATGAGAATCAAAACTAAACAGGCTGGGCTTCCCTGGTGGCGCAGACGTTGAGAGTCCGCCTGCCGATGCAGGGGACACGGGTTCGTGCCCCGGTCCGGGAAGATCCCACATGCCGTGGAGAGGCTGGTCCCGTGAGCTATGGCTGCTGGGCCTGTGCATCCGGAGCCTCTGCTCTGCAACGGGAGGGGCCACCGCAGTGAGAGGCCCACGTACCGCAAAAGAAATCAAAACCATAAAAAAAGATACAGGCTGAAAATCCTGCACTCCAGCAATATTTACCATAGACAACACTTGGAAGCTACAAAACTGTCCATCAACAGAGGAATGCACCAAGAACAAGTGGTCCATGTACGCAATGGAATATGACTCCAATAAAAAATATAAATTCAATTTAGAAAACAAACATAAGTAAGGAGACATCAGCATTTGGGGGTTTCTCCGGGCACATTCCACTCTAATATATAACCGAGGAACACCACTGCCAGGAAGGTCTGTTCGCCTAGTTACCAAATTGGGAAAAGCAGAAATGCTGCCTAGAGATAATCACAGAACATGAGGTAAGTCGGAAAGCAAAAGACATAATGAAAGAAATGCTGCCGCCCTCTGGCCGTTACCTGCAACAGCAGCTTTAAAACCTGTGCTAAGGGTCACTTCATATGCACCAGTACTGGAGGGCTGTAAATGAAACCTGCCCACAAAATGTCTTGAGGGAGGTAATGGCCAAAATATTTCTAAATGTCACACACACTTCACGAAGACAATTTGAAGAGGTAAGCTGTACTCACAGTTTGAAGAAAAAAAGGACATGCCAGAAAGCTCAATTTCAAGGGCTTATGAGACGCATGCAAATCCAACCCCAAAGAGGTATATCAGCTCACACTGGTCAGAATATACATCAGCAAAAAAACACTACAAACAGTAAATGCTGAAGGTGTTGTGGAGAAGTGCATACCCTCAGCTTTAAGAGGGACGTAACCTGGAAAGAGCCACTAATGAGAACAGAATGGAGGTGCCTTTGTAAAGTAAACATTTTGCTACTGTGTGATCCAGCAGGCCCACTCCTGGGCCGATCACCTAAGAAGACAGAATTGGAAAGACACAGGCAGGCAAATGTGCATTGCCGCTCTATTACAATAGCAAGACATGGAAGCAACCAAAAAGTCCATCAACAGATGAGTGGACAAAGAAGAACTGGTACATGTACAGAGGGAATATTAGCCAAGGGAAAAAAGGACACAATGCCATGTGCAGCACCGTAGATGAGTGTAGAGGTAGTCACGCGACTCGTACTAAGTCAGAAAGAGAGAGAGACATATCGTATGATATCACTTATAGGTGTTACCTAAAAATTGATAGCAGTGAAGATATTTCCACAGAGAAGGGCAATCACAGATTCATTAAACAAACTTATGGTTCACCAAAGGAAAGGTGTGAGGATTGGATACATTAGGATATTGGGGTTAACAGACATATACAAACACAGGTGAACTATATAATCACCAAAGACCTACGGAATACCAAGAGAAGACTACTCAACATTCTGTCATAACGTACATGGGACAAGGATCCCAGGAAGAATAGACATATGTATATGTGTAAAAGAACCACATCTTGCACACCTACAACATGCCAAACATTGTAATCAAACTTGCTGTGATGAAAAATAAAAATTAAATTAAAAAAAACAAACAAGAAATAGTGAGACATAAATTGAAGGGGCTTTCCTGATACATTCCATTCTAAATTACAACCTAGAACACGACTTCCATTGAGGTTCTGTTGCCCTAGTAACCGGGTTTGGTAAAGGAGAACTGCTGCCACCTTGTGGCCGTTTCACACAACAGCAGCTTTAATCCCAGCGCTAATGGTCAGTTGATATTCAAAATAATTGCAGGCCTGTAGATGACACCTCCCTGAAAAAAAATCCTGGGGTCGTATATCGATCAAAACATTCAAAAGACGTCCATATTTCAAAACGACAGTTTCAAGAGGCATAGTTTATGCACATTTGTCTTCTGTTTCTTTTACTTTCTTTCTTTTTTGTTAACAAAATGGGAATGGAAAAAGGCTGAACATCAGGAATCAATAAAGCCATGCAAATCCAGTGTACAAAAAAGTTCACCTCACAGCCGTCAGAATGGTCATCAGCCAAAAAGTCTACAAAGAATAAATGCTGAAGGGGTTTTAGAGAACCGCGTACCCTTTAGCTGCTGGTGGGATGAAACCTGGTCACAGCCAGTAGTGAGAACAGAATGGAGGTGCGTTTAAGGGTAAATATGGAGCTACCATGTGATCTGGTAGGCCCACTCATGGGCCTTTCACCTGATTAGACCAGAATCGAAAAGACACAGGCTGGCAATCCTGCACTGCAGCAACACGTACCATAGCCAAGACCTGGAAGAAACCGAAATGTCCATCAACAGAAAAATGCACCAAGAAGAAGTCGTCCATGTACACAATGGAATATTAGCCATGAAAAAGCATGGAACACTGCCGTTGGCACCATCATAGAAGGATCTAGAGATAATCACCCAACTTGAAGTAAGAAAGAATCCGAAAGACAGACATCTTAGCACATCACTTATAGGTGTTACCTAAAAATTGATACCCATGAAATAATTTCCAAGAGACGGACACGCATAGATTCAGAAAACCAATTAATGTTTAACCAAATGGAAAGGAATAAGGAATGTATGAACTAGGACATGGGGGTTAACAGATATGCACTAATACTTATGAAATGTATAATCACAAAGTGCCTATGGAATTCGAAGAGAGGTCTACTCAACACCCTATAATAACATCCACGGGAAAGGATCGAAAGAGGAATAGACAGATACATTGATAGGATGAACCAGAAACTGTACACCTAGGAGAATCTACATTTGTATCAAATTTGCTCTGATAATTAATAAAAATTAAATTTAATAAACAAACAACAATTTAGGAGATATAAGCTCTTGGGGGTTTGCGCTGGCACATTCCACTCTAATTTGCAGCTTACTAACACGATTTCCAGGAAAGCTCTGTTGCCCAAAAACCCAGAGTTGGAAATGTAGAAATGCTGCCGCCTTGTGGCCGTTTCCCGCAAGAGCGGCATTAAACCCACAGCTAATGGTCACTTAACATTCACAAGGACTCAGGGCTGTCAAGGACACCTGCCCTACATAATTGTGCGGAGGTAGGGAATGGCCAAAAAAATTCCAAACTGGCACATTTTTCAAGGAGATAGTATGGAGGGGTAAGTTTTACTCACTCATTTTCAAAAAAGAGGAAAATGGATAAAAGCTCAACATCAGGAATTATTAGACTCATGCAAATCTAACCTCCAAAAAGGTTTCAACTCACACATGCCAACTACCATCAGCTAAAAGTCTGCAAACAACAAATGCTGAAGGGGTTTTAGAGAACTGTGTACCCTCTAGCTGCTGGTGAGATGTAAAGTGGTAACAGCCAATAATGAGAACAGAAAGGAGCTGTGTTTCAAAGTAAAAACTGAGCCACCATTCCATTCAGCAGGCCCCCCGCTGAGACTCTCACCTGAGAAGTCCAGAGTCGAGAAGGCACAGGCTTCAGCAGCTGCACTGCAGGAATTTTCACAATAGCCAAGACACGGAAGCAACCAAAAGGTCCATCACCAGATGAGTGGAAAAAGAAGAAGTGGTCCATGTACACAATGGACTGTTAGCCATGGAAAACAATGAAACACTGCTCTTGGAGGCACCATAGATGAGCCTAGAGATAATCACAGAACATGAGGTAAGTCGGAAAGCAAAAGACATATCCTATGGTATCACTTATAGGCGTTATCTAACAACTGACACAAATGAACATATTTCCACAGAGAAAGACACTCACAGGCTTAGAAAACAAACTATGCTTATCTAAAAGGACAGGTGGGGGGAATGGAAAAATTAAGATTAGGGTTACCATACGTGTACAAATACCTATTAAATACATATAACAGAAAGACCGACCATATAGCAAGGGATGTCTATGGAAAACTCTGCAATAATTTACACGGGAAGTGGCTCTGTACATGAATATATATATATATATGTTATGCACAAATGAACCAGATTGTGTACACTGAGGACAAACAGTATTCTAATCATTACCCCGATTAAAAAAACTAAAACAAGAAGTAATGTGACATAAACTTATTGGGGTTTCTCCTGGCACATTCCATTTTAATTTACAACCTAGGAACAGGACTTCCAGAAAGGCTCTGCTGCCCTAGGAACCAGATTTGGGAATGGAGAAATGCTGCCGCCTTGTGGCCGTTTCCCAAAACAGCAGCTTTAAACCCAGTGCTAATGCTCACTAGATATTCACACTCATTACAGGCCTATGAATGACACCTGACCTCAGAAACAATCCTGGGTTCGAAAATTGACCAAAACATTCAAAAGAGGGCAACCTTTCAGGAAGACAATTTCCAGAGGTTAACTGTACTCTCTGTTTCTTTCTGTTATTTTAACAGAACATTAAAAATGCGCGGAAAAATGCTGAACACTAGGAATAATTCAAGACATGCAAATCCAAATTACAAAAAACCTATCAGCTCACACCAGTCAGAATGGCCATCAGCAAAAATTCTGCAAACAGTAAATGCTGAAGGGTTTGAGGAGAAATGCCTACCCTTGGTTCAACGTGGGACATGGTAAGAGCCAGTAAGGAAAACACAAAGGAGGTGCCTTGGAAAGGTAAATACTGAGCTACCATTCAATCAAGCATACCCACTGCTGGGCCTATCACCTGACAGGATGAGAATCAAAACTAAACAGGCTGGGCTTCCCTGGTGGCACAGACGTTGAGAGTCCGCCTGCCGATGCAGGGGACACGGGTTCGTGCCCCGGTCCGGGAAGATCCCACATGCCGTGGAGAGGCTGGTCCCGTGAGCTATGGCTGCTGGGCCTGTGCATCCGGAGCCTCTGCTCTGCAACGGGAGGGGCCACCGCAGTGAGAGGCCCACGTACCGCAAAAGAAATCAAAACCATAAAAAAAGATACAGGCTGAAAATCCTGCACTCCAGCAATATTTACCATAGACAACACTTGGAAGCTACAAAACTGTCCATCAACAGAGGAATGCACCAAGAACAAGTGGTCCATGTATGCAATGGAATATGACTCCAATAAAAAATATAAATTCAATTTAGAAAACAAACATAAGTAAGGAGACATCAGCATTTGGGGGTTTCTCCGGGCATATTCCACTCTAATATATAACCGAGGAACACCACTGCCAGGAAGGTCTGTTCGCCTAGTTACCAAATTGGGAAAAGCAGAAATGCTGCCTAGAGATAATCACAGAACATGAGGTAAGTCGGAAAGCAAAAGACATAATGAAAGAAATGCTGCCGCCCTCTGGCCGTTACCTGCAACAGCAGCTTTAAAACCTGTGCTAAGGGTCACTTCATATGCACCAGTACTGGAGGGCTGTAAATGAAACCTGCCCACAAAATGTCTTGAGGGAGGTAATGGCCAAAATATTTCTAAATGTCACACACACTTCACGAAGACAATTTGAAGAGGTAAGCTGTACTCACAGTTTGAAGAAAAAAAGGACATGCCAGAAAGCTCAATTTCAAGGGTTTATGAGACGCATGCAAATCCAACCCCAAAGAGGTATATCAGCTCACACTGGTCAGAATATACATCAGCAAAAAAACACTACAAACAGTAAATGCTGAAGGTGTTGTGGAGAAGTGCATACCCTCAGCTTTAAGAGGGACGTAACCTGGAAAGAGCCACTAATGAGAACAGAATGGAGGTGCCTTTGTAAAGTAAACATTTTGCTACTGTGTGATCCAGCAGGCCCACTCCTGGGCCGATCACCTAAGAAGACAGAATTGGAAAGACACAGGCAGGCAAATGTGCATTGCCGCTCTATTACAATAGCAAGACATGGAAGCAACCAAAAAGTCCATCAACAGATGAGTGGACAAAGAAGAACTGGTACATGTACAGAGGGAATATTAGCCAAGGGAAAAAAGGACACAATGCCATGTGCAGCACCGTAGATGAGTGTAGAGGTAGTCACGCGACTCGTACTAAGTCAGAAAGAGAGAGAGACATATCGTATGATATCACTTATAGGTGTTACCTAAAAATTGATAGCAGTGAAGATATTTCCACAGAGAAGGGCAATCACAGATTCATTAAACAAACTTATGGTTCACCAAAGGAAAGGTGTGAGGATTGGATACATTAGGATATTGGGGTTAACAGACATATACAAACACAGGTGAACTATATAATCACCAAAGACCTACGGAATACCAAGAGAAGACTACTCAACATTCTGTCATAACGTACATGGGACAAGGATCCCAGGAAGAATAGACATATGTATATGTGTAAAAGAACCACATCTTGCACACCTACAACATGCCAAACATTGTAATCAAACTTGCTGTGATGAAAAATAAAAATTAAATTAAAAAAAACAAACAAGAAATAGTGAGACATAAATTGAAGGGGCTTTCCTGATACATTCCATTCTAAATTACAACCTAGAACACGACTTCCATTGAGGTTCTGTTGCCCTAGTAACCGGGTTTGGTAAAGGAGAACTGCTGCCACCTTGTGGCCGTTTCACACAACAGCAGCTTTAATCCCAGCGCTAATGGTCAGTTGATATTCAAAATAATTGCAGGCCTGTAGATGACACCTCCCTGAAAAAAAATCCTGGGGTCGTATATCGATCAAAACATTCAAAAGACGTCCATATTTCAAAACGACAGTTTCAAGAGGCATAGTTTATGCACATTTGTCTTCTGTTTCTTTTACTTTCTTTCTTTTTTGTTAACAAAATGGGAATGGAAAAAGGCTGAACATCAGGAATCAATAAAGCCATGCAAATCCAGTGTACAAAAAAGTTCACCTCACAGCCGTCAGAATGGTCATCAGCCAAAAAGTCTACAAAGAATAAATGCTGAAGGGGTTTTAGAGAACCGCGTACCCTTTAGCTGCTGGTGGGATGAAACCTGGTCACAGCCAGTAGTGAGAACAGAATGGAGGTGCGTTTAAGGGTAAATATGGAGCTACCATGTGATCTGGTAGGCCCACTCATGGGCCTTTCACCTGATTAGACCAGAATCGAAAAGACACAGGCTGGCAATCCTGCACTGCAGCAACACGTACCATAGCCAAGACCTGGAAGAAACCGAAATGTCCATCAACAGAAAAATGCACCAAGAAGAAGTCGTCCATGTACACAATGGAATATTAGCCATGAAAAAGCATGGAACAGTGCCGTTGGCACCATCATAGAAGGATCTAGAGATAATCACCCAACTTGAAGTAAGAAAGAATCCGAAAGACAGACATCTTAGGACATCACTTATAGGTGTTACCTAAAAATTGATACCCATGAAATAATTTCCAAGAGACGGACACACATAGATTCAGAAAACCAATTAATGTTTAACCAAATGGAAAGGAATAAGGAATGTATGAACTAGGACATGGTGGTTAACAGATATGCACTAATACTTATGAAATGTATAATCACAAAGTGCCTATGGAATTCGAAGAGAGGTCTACTCAACACCCTATAATAACATCCACGGGAAAGGATCGAAAGAGGAATAGACAGATACATTGATAGGATGAACCAGAAACTGTACACCTAGGAGAATCTACATTTGTATCAAATTTGCTCTGATAATTAATAAAAATTAAATTTAATAAACAAACAACAATTTAGGAGATATAAGCTCTTGGGGGTTTGCGCTGGCACATTCCACTCTAATTTGCAGCTTACTAACACGATTTCCAGGAAAGCTCTGTTGCCCAAAAACCCAGAGTTGGAAATGTAGAAATGCTGCCGCCTTGTGGCCGTTTCCCGCAAGAGCGGCATTAAACCCACAGCTAATGGTCACTTAACATTCACAAGGACTCAGGGCTGTCAAGGACACCTGCCCTACATAATTGTGCGGAGGTAGGGAATGGCCAAAAAAATTCCAAACTGGCACATTTTTCAAGGAGATAGTATGGAGGGGTAAGTTTTACTCACTCATTTTCAAAAAAGAGGAAAATGGATAAAAGCTCAACATCAGGAATTATTAGACTCATGCAAATCTAACCTCCAAAAAGGTTTCAACTCACACATGCCAACTACCATCAGCTAAAAGTCTGCAAACAACAAATGCTGAAGGGGTTTTAGAGAACTGTGTACCCTCTAGCTGCTGGTGAGATGTAAAGTGGTAACAGCCAATAATGAGAACAGAAAGGAGCTGTGTTTCAAAGTAAAAACTGAGCCACCATTCCATTCAGCAGGCCCCCCGCTGAGACTCTCACCTGAGAAGTCCAGAGTCGAGAAGGCACAGGCTTCAGCAGCTGCACTGCAGGAATTTTCACAATAGCCAAGACACGGAAGCAACCAAAATGTCCATCACCAGCTGAGTGGAAAAAGAAGAAGTGGTCCATGTACACAATGGACTATTAGCCATGGAAAACAATGAAACACTGCTCTTGGAGGCACCATAGATGAGCCTAGAGATAATCACAGAACATGAGGTAAGTCGGAAAGCAAAAGACATATCCTATGGTATCACTTATAGGCGTTATCTAACAACTGACACAAATGAACATATTTCCACAGAGAAAGACACTCACAGGCTTAGAAAACAAACTATGCTTATCTAAAAGGACAGGTGGGGGGAATGGAAAAATTAAGATTAGGGTTACCATACGTGTACAAATACCTATTAAATACATATAACAGAAAGACCGACCATATAGCAAGGGATGTCTATGGAAAACTCTGCAATAATTTACACGGGAAGTGGCTCTGTACATGAATATATATATATATATGTTATGCACAAATGAACCAGATTGTGTACACTGAGGACAAACAGTATTCTAATCATTACCCCGATTAAAAAAACTAAAACAAGAAGTAATGTGACATAAACTTATTGGGGTTTCTCCTGGCACATTCCATTTTAATTTACAACCTAGGAACAGGACTTCCAGAAAGGCTCTGCTGCCCTAGGAACCAGATTTGGGAATGGAGAAATGCTGCCGCCTTGTGGCCGTTTCCCAAAACAGCAGCTTTAAACCCAGTGCTAATGCTCACTAGATATTCACACTCATTACAGGCCTATGAATGACACCTGACCTCAGAAACAATCCTGGGTTCGAAAATTGACCAAAACATTCAAAAGAGGGCAACCTTTCAGGAAGACAATTTCCAGAGGTTAACTGTACTCTCTGTTTCTTTCTGTTATTTTAACAGAACTTTAAAAATGCGCGGAAAAATGCTGAACACTAGGAATAATTCAAGACATGCAAATCCAAATTACAAAAAACCTATCAGCTCACACCAGTCAGAATGGCCATCAGCAAAAATTCTGCAAACAGTAAATGCTGAAGGGTTTGAGGAGAAATGCCTACCCTTGGTTCAACGTGGGACATGGTAAGAGCCAGTAAGGAAAACACAAAGGAGGTGCCTTGGAAAGGTAAATACTGAGCTACCATTCAATCAAGCATACCCACTGCTGGGCCTATCACCTGACAGGATGAGAATCAAAACTAAACAGGCTGGGCTTCCCTGGTGGCACAGACGTTGAGAGTCCACCTGCCGATGCAGGGGACACCGGTTTGTGCCCCGGTCCGGGAAGATCCCACATGCCGTGGAGAGGCTGGTCCCGTGAGCTATGGCTGCTGGGCCTGTGCATCCGGAGCCTCTGCTCTGCAACGGGAGGGGCCACCGCAGTGAGAGGCCCGCGTACCGCAAAAGAAATCAAAACCATAAAAAAAGATACAGGCTGAAAATCCTGCACTCCAGCAATATTTACCATAGACAACACTTGGAAGCTACAAAAATGTCCATCAACAGAGGAATGCACCAAGAACAAGTGGTCCATGTACGCAATGGAATATGACTCCAATAAAAAATATAAATTCAATTTAGAAAACAAACATAAGTAAGGAGACATCAGCATTTGGGGGTTTCTCCGGGCATATTCCACTCTAATATATAACCGAGGAACACCACTGCCAGGAAGGTCTGTTCGCCTAGTTACCAAATTGGGAAAAGCAGAAATGCTGCCTAGAGATAATCACAGAACATGAGGTAAGTCCGAAAGCAAAAGACATAATGAAAGAAATGCTGCCGCCCTCTGGCCGTTACCTGCAACAGCAGCTTTAAAACCTGTGCTAAGGGTCACTTCATATGCACCAGTACTGGAGGGCTGTAAATGAAACCTGCCCACAAAATGTCTTGAGGGAGGTAATGGCCAAAATATTTCTAAATGTCACACACACTTCACGAAAACAATTTGAAGAGGTAAGCTGTACTCACAGTTTGAAGAAAAAAAGGACATGCCAGAAAGCTCAATTTCAAGGGCTTATGAGACGCATGCAAATCCAACCCCAAAGAGGTATATCAGCTCACACTGGTCAGAATATACATCAGCAAAAAAACACTACAAACAGTAAATGCTGAAGGTGTTGTGGAGAAGTGCATACCCTCAGCTTTAAGAGGGACGTAACCTGGAAAGAGCCACTAATGAGAACAGAATGGAGGTGCCTTTGTAAAGTAAACATTTTGCTACTGTGTGATCCAGCAGGCCCACTCCTGGGCCGATCACCTAAGAAGACAGAATTGGAAAGACACAGGCAGGCAAATGTGCATTGCCGCTCTATTACAATAGCAAGACATGGAAGCAACCAAAAAGTCCATCAACAGATGAGTGGACAAAGAAGAACTGGTACATGTACAGAGGGAATATTAGCCAAGGGAAAAAAGGACACAATGCCATGTGCAGCACCGTAGATGAGTGTAGAGGTAGTCACGCGACTCGTACTAAGTCAGAAAGAGAGAGAGACATATCGTATGATATCACTTATAGGTGTTACCTAAAAATTGATAGCAGTGAAGATATTTCCACAGAGAAGGGCAATCACAGATTCATTAAACAAACTTATGGTTCACCAAAGGAAAGGTGTGAGGATTGGATACATTAGGATATTGGGGTTAACAGACATATACAAACACAGGTGAACTATATAATCACCAAAGACCTACGGAATACCAAGAGAAGACTACTCAACATTCTGTCATAACGTACATGGGACAAGGATCCCAGGAAGAATAGACATATGTATATGTGTAAAAGAACCACATCTTGCACACCTACAACATGCCAAACATTGTAATCAAACTTGCTGTGATGAAAAATAAAAATTAAATTAAAAAAAACAAACAAGAAATAGTGAGACATAAATTGAAGGGGCTTTCCTGATACATTCCATTCTAAATTACAACCTAGAACACGACTTCCATTGAGGTTCTGTTGCCCTAGTAACCGGGTTTGGTAAAGGAGAACTGCTGCCACCTTGTGGCCGTTTCACACAACAGCAGCTTTAATCCCAGCGCTAATGGTCAGTTGATATTCAAAATAATTGCAGGCCTGTAGATGACACCTCCCTGAAAAAAAATCCTGGGGTCGTATATCGATGAAAACATTCAAAAGACGTCCATATTTCAAAACGACAGTTTCAAGAGGCATAGTTTATGCACATTTGTCTTCTGTTTCTTTTACTTTCTTTCTTTTTTGTTAACAAAATGGGAATGGAAAAAGGCTGAACATCAGGAATCAATAAAGCCATGCAAATCCAGTGTACAAAAAAGTTCACCTCACAGCCGTCAGAATGGTCATCAGCCAAAAAGTCTACAAAGAATAAATGCTGAAGGGGTTTTAGAGAACCGCGTACCCTTTAGCTGCTGGTGGGATGAAACCTGGTCACAGCCAGTAGTGAGAACAGAATGGAGGTGCGTTTAAGGGTAAATATGGAGCTACCATGTGATCTGGTAGGCCCACTCATGGGCCTTTCACCTGATTAGACCAGAATCGAAAAGACACAGGCTGGCAATCCTGCACTGCAGCAACACGTACCATAGCCAAGACCTGGAAGAAACCGAAATGTCCATCAACAGAAAAATGCACCAAGAAGAAGTCGTCCATGTACACAATGGAATATTAGCCATGAAAAAGCATGGAACAGTGCCGTTGGCACCATCATAGAAGGATCTAGAGATAATCACCCAACTTGAAGTAAGAAAGAATCCGAAAGACAGACATCTTAGGACATCACTTATAGGTGTTACCTAAAAATTGATACCCATGAAATAATTTCCAAGAGACGGACACACATAGATTCAGAAAACCAATTAATGTTTAACCAAATGGAAAGGAATAAGGAATGTATGAACTAGGACATGGTGGTTAACAGATATGCACTAATACTTATGAAATGTATAATCACAAAGTGCCTATGGAATTCGAAGAGAGGTCTACTCAACACCCTATAATAACATCCACGGGAAAGGATCGAAAGAGGAATAGACAGATACATTGATAGGATGAACCAGAAACTGTACACCTAGGAGAATCTACATTTGTATCAAATTTGCTCTGATAATTAATAAAAATTAAATTTAATAAACAAACAACAATTTAGGAGATATAAGCTCTTGGGGGTTTGCGCTGGCACATTCCACTCTAATTTGCAGCTTACTAACACGATTTCCAGGAAAGCTCTGTTGCCCAAAAACCCAGAGTTGGAAATGTAGAAATGCTGCCGCCTTGTGGCCGTTTCCCGCAAGAGCGGCATTAAACCCACAGCTAATGGTCACTTAACATTCACAAGGACTCAGGGCTGTCAAGGACACCTGCCCTACATAATTGTGCGGAGGTAGGGAATGGCCAAAAAAATTCCAAACTGGCACATTTTTCAAGGAGATAGTATGGAGGGGTAAGTTTTACTCACTCATTTTCAAAAAAGAGGAAAATGGATAAAAGCTCAACATCAGGAATTATTAGACTCATGCAAATCTAACCTCCAAAAAGGTTTCAACTCACACATGCCAACTACCATCAGCTAAAAGTCTGCAAACAACAAATGCTGAAGGGGTTTTAGAGAACTGTGTACCCTCTAGCTGCTGGTGAGATGTAAAGTGGTAACAGCCAATAATGAGAACAGAAAGGAGCTGTGTTTCAAAGTAAAAACTGAGCCACCATTCCATTCAGCAGGCCCCCCGCTGAGACTCTCACCTGAGAAGTCCAGAGTCGAGAAGGCACAGGCTTCAGCAGCTGCACTGCAGGAATTTTCACAATAGCCAAGACACGGAAGCAACCAAAATGTCCATCACCAGCTGAGTGGAAAAAGAAGAAGTGGTCCATGTACACAATGGACTATTAGCCATGGAAAACAATGAAACACTGCTCTTGGAGGCACCATAGATGAGCCTAGAGATAATCACAGAACATGAGGTAAGTCGGAAAGCAAAAGACATATCCTATGATATCACTTATAGGCGTTATCTAACAACTGACACAAATGAACATATTTCCACAGAGAAAGACACTCACAGGCTTAGAAAACAAACTATGCTTATCTAAAAGGACAGGTGGGGGGAATGGAAAAATTAAGATTAGGGTTACCATACGTGTACAAATACCTATTAAATACATATAACAGAAAGACCGACCATATAGCAAGGGATGTCTATGGAAAACTCTGCAATAATTTACACGGGAAGTGGCTCTGTACATGAATATATATATATATATGTTATGCACAAATGAACCAGATTGTGTACACTGAGGACAAACAGTATTCTAATCATTACCCCGATTAAAAAAACTAAAACAAGAAGTAATGTGACATAAACTTATTGGGGTTTCTCCTGGCACATTCCATTTTAATTTACAACCTAGGAACAGGACTTCCAGAAAGGCTCTGCTGCCCTAGGAACCAGATTTGGGAATGGAGAAATGCTGCCGCCTTGTGGCCGTTTCCCAAAACAGCAGCTTTAAACCCAGTGCTAATGCTCACTAGATATTCACACTCATTACAGGCCTATGAATGACACCTGACCTCAGAAACAATCCTGGGTTCGAAAATTGACCAAAACATTCAAAAGAGGGCAACCTTTCAGGAAGACAATTTCCAGAGGTTAACTGTACTCTCTGTTTCTTTCTGTTATTTTAACAGAACATTAAAAATGCGCGGAAAAATGCTGAACACTAGGAATAATTCAAGACATGCAAATCCAAATTACAAAAAACCTATCAGCTCACACCAGTCAGAATGGCCATCAGCAAAAATTCTGCAAACAGTAAATGCTGAAGGGTTTGAGGAGAAATGCCTACCCTTGGTTCAACGTGGGACATGGTAAGAGCCAGTAAGGAAAACACAAAGGAGGTGCCTTGGAAAGGTAAATACTGAGCTACCATTCAATCAAGCATACCCACTGCTGGGCCTATCACCTGACAGGATGAGAATCAAAACTAAACAGGCTGGGCTTCCCTGGTGGCACAGACGTTGAGAGTCCACCTGCCGATGCAGGGGACACCGGTTTGTGCCCCGGTCCGGGAAGATCCCACATGCCGTGGAGAGGCTGGTCCCGTGAGCTATGGCTGCTGGGCCTGTGCATCCGGAGCCTCTGCTCTGCAACGGGAGGGGCCACCGCAGTGAGAGGCCCGCGTACCGCAAAAGAAATCAAAACCATAAAAAAAGATACAGGCTGAAAATCCTGCACTCCAGCAATATTTACCATAGACAACACTTGGAAGCTACAAAAATGTCCATCAACAGAGGAATGCACCAAGAACAAGTGGTCCATGTACGCAATGGAATATGACTCCAATAAAAAATATAAATTCAATTTAGAAAACAAACATAAGTAAGGAGACATCAGCATTTGGGGGTTTCTCCGGGCATATTCCACTCTAATATATAACCGAGGAACACCACTGCCAGGAAGGTCTGTTCGCCTAGTTACCAAATTGGGAAAAGCAGAAATGCTGCCTAGAGATAATCACAGAACATGAGGTAAGTCCGAAAGCAAAAGACATAATGAAAGAAATGCTGCCGCCCTCTGGCCGTTACCTGCAACAGCAGCTTTAAAACCTGTGCTAAGGGTCACTTCATATGCACCAGTACTGGAGGGCTGTAAATGAAACCTGCCCACAAAATGTCTTGAGGGAGGTAATGGCCAAAATATTTCTAAATGTCACACACACTTCACGAAAACAATTTGAAGAGGTAAGCTGTACTCACAGTTTGAAGAAAAAAAGGACATGCCAGAAAGCTCAATTTCAAGGGCTTATGAGACGCATGCAAATCCAACCCCAAAGAGGTATATCAGCTCACACTGGTCAGAATATACATCAGCAAAAAAACACTACAAACAGTAAATGCTGAAGGTGTTGTGGAGAAGTGCATACCCTCAGCTTTAAGAGGGACGTAACCTGGAAAGAGCCACTAATGAGAACAGAATGGAGGTGCCTTTGTAAAGTAAACATTTTGCTACTGTGTGATCCAGCAGGCCCACTCCTGGGCCGATCACCTAAGAAGACAGAATTGGAAAGACACAGGCAGGCAAATGTGCATTGCCGCTCTATTACAATAGCAAGACATGGAAGCAACCAAAAAGTCCATCAACAGATGAGTGGACAAAGAAGAACTGGTACATGTACAGAGGGAATATTAGCCAAGGGAAAAAAGGACACAATGCCATGTGCAGCACCGTAGATGAGTGTAGAGGTAGTCACGCGACTCGTACTAAGTCAGAAAGAGAGAGAGACATATCGTATGATATCACTTATAGGTGTTACCTAAAAATTGATAGCAGTGAAGATATTTCCACAGAGAAGGGCAATCACAGATTCATTAAACAAACTTATGGTTCACCAAAGGAAAGGTGTGAGGATTGGATACATTAGGATATTGGGGTTAACAGACATATACAAACACAGGTGAACTATATAATCACCAAAGACCTACGGAATACCAAGAGAAGACTACTCAACATTCTGTCATAACGTACATGGGACAAGGATCCCAGGAAGAATAGACATATGTATATGTGTAAAAGAACCACATCTTGCACACCTACAACATGCCAAACATTGTAATCAAACTTGCTGTGATGAAAAATAAAAATTAAATTAAAAAAAACAAACAAGAAATAGTGAGACATAAATTGAAGGGGCTTTCCTGATACATTCCATTCTAAATTACAACCTAGAACACGACTTCCATTGAGGTTCTGTTGCCCTAGTAACCGGGTTTGGTAAAGGAGAACTGCTGCCACCTTGTGGCCGTTTCACACAACAGCAGCTTTAATCCCAGCGCTAATGGTCAGTTGATATTCAAAATAATTGCAGGCCTGTAGATGACACCTCCCTGAAAAAAAATCCTGGGGTCGTATATCGATCAAAACATTCAAAAGACGTCCATATTTCAAAACGACAGTTTCAAGAGGCATAGTTTATGCACATTTGTCTTCTGTTTCTTTTACTTTCTTTCTTTTTTGTTAACAAAATGGGAATGGAAAAAGGCTGAACATCAGGAATCAATAAAGCCATGCAAATCCAGTGTACAAAAAAGTTCACCTCACAGCCGTCAGAATGGTCATCAGCCAAAAAGTCTACAAAGAATAAATGCTGAAGGGGTTTTAGAGAACCGCGTACCCTTTAGCTGCTGGTGGGATGAAACCTGGTCACAGCCAGTAGTGAGAACAGAATGGAGGTGCGTTTAAGGGTAAATATGGAGCTACCATGTGATCTGGTAGGCCCACTCATGGGCCTTTCACCTGATTAGACCAGAATCGAAAAGACACAGGCTGGCAATCCTGCACTGCAGCAACACGTACCATAGCCAAGACCTGGAAGAAACCGAAATGTCCATCAACAGAAAAATGCACCAAGAAGAAGTCGTCCATGTACACAATGGAATATTAGCCATGAAAAAGCATGGAACAGTGCCGTTGGCACCATCATAGAAGGATCTAGAGATAATCACCCAACTTGAAGTAAGAAAGAATCCGAAAGACAGACATCTTAGGACATCACTTATAGGTGTTACCTAAAAATTGATACCCATGAAATAATTTCCAAGAGACGGACACACATAGATTCAGAAAACCAATTAATGTTTAACCAAATGGAAAGGAATAAGGAATGTATGAACTAGGACATGGTGGTTAACAGATATGCACTAATACTTATGAAATGTATAATCACAAAGTGCCTATGGAATTCGAAGAGAGGTCTACTCAACACCCTATAATAACATCCACGGGAAAGGATCGAAAGAGGAATAGACAGATACATTGATAGGATGAACCAGAAACTGTACACCTAGGAGAATCTACATTTGTATCAAATTTGCTCTGATAATTAATAAAAATTAAATTTAATAAACAAACAACAATTTAGGAGATATAAGCTCTTGGGGGTTTGCGCTGGCACATTCCACTCTAATTTGCAGCTTACTAACACGATTTCCAGGAAAGCTCTGTTGCCCAAAAACCCAGAGTTGGAAATGTAGAAATGCTGCCGCCTTGTGGCCGTTTCCCGCAAGAGCGGCATTAAACCCACAGCTAATGGTCACTTAACATTCACAAGGACTCAGGGCTGTCAAGGACACCTGCCCTACATAATTGTGCGGAGGTAGGGAATGGCCAAAAAAATTCCAAACTGGCACATTTTTCAAGGAGATAGTATGGAGGGGTAAGTTTTACTCACTCATTTTCAAAAAAGAGGAAAATGGATAAAAGCTCAACATCAGGAATTATTAGACTCATGCAAATCTAACCTCCAAAAAGGTTTCAACTCACACATGCCAACTACCATCAGCTAAAAGTCTGCAAACAACAAATGCTGAAGGGGTTTTAGAGAACTGTGTACCCTCTAGCTGCTGGTGAGATGTAAAGTGGTAACAGCCAATAATGAGAACAGAAAGGAGCTGTGTTTCAAAGTAAAAACTGAGCCACCATTCCATTCAGCAGGCCCCCCGCTGAGACTCTCACCTGAGAAGTCCAGAGTCGAGAAGGCACAGGCTTCAGCAGCTGCACTGCAGGAATTTTCACAATAGCCAAGACACGGAAGCAACCAAAATGTCCATCACCAGATGAGTGGAAAAAGAAGAAGTGGTCCATGTACACAATGGACTGTTAGCCATGGAAAACAATGAAACACTGCTCTTGGAGGCACCATAGATGAGCCTAGAGATAATCACAGAACATGAGGTAAGTCGGAAAGCAAAAGACATATCCTATGATATCACTTATAGGCGTTATCTAACAACTGACACAAATGAACATATTTCCACAGAGAAAGACACTCACAGGCTTAGAAAACAAACTATGCTTATCTAAAAGGACAGGTGGGGGGAATGGAAAAATTAAGATTAGGGTTACCATACGTGTACAAATACCTATTAAATACATATAACAGAAAGACCGACCATATAGCAAGGGATGTCTATGGAAAACTCTGCAATAATTTACACGGGAAGTGGCTCTGTACATGAATATATATATATATATGTTATGCACAAATGAACCAGATTGTGTACACTGAGGACAAACAGTATTCTAATCATTACCCCGATTAAAAAAACTAAAACAAGAAGTAATGTGACATAAACTTATTGGGGTTTCTCCTGGCACATTCCATTTTAATTTACAACCTAGGAACAGGACTTCCAGAAAGGCTCTGCTGCCCTAGGAACCAGATTTGGGAATGGAGAAATGCTGCCGCCTTGTGGCCGTTTCCCAAAACAGCAGCTTTAAACCCAGTGCTAATGCTCACTAGATATTCACACTCATTACAGGCCTATGAATGACACCTGACCTCAGAAACAACCCTGGGTTCGAAAATTGACCAAAACATTCAAAAGAGGGCAACCTTTCAGGAAGACAATTTCCAGAGGTTAACTGTACTCTCTGTTTCTTTCTGTTATTTTAACAGAACATTAAAAATGCGCGGAAAAATGCTGAACACTAGGAATAATTCAAGACATGCAAATCCAAATTACAAAAAACCTATCAGCTCACACCAGTCAGAATGGCCATCAGCAAAAATTCTGCAAACAGTAAATGCTGAAGGGTTTGAGGAGAAATGCCTACCCTTGGTTCAACGTGGGACATGGTAAGAGCCAGTAAGGAAAACACAAAGGAGGTGCCTTGGAAAGGTAAATACTGAGCTACCATTCAATCAAGCATACCCACTGCTGGGCCTATCACCTGACAGGATGAGAATCAAAACTAAACAGGCTGGGCTTCCCTGGTGGCACAGACGTTGAGAGTCCGCCTGCCGATGCAGGGGACACGGGTTTGTGCCCCGGTCCGGGAAGATCCCACATGCCGTGGAGAGGCTGGTCCCGTGAGCTATGGCTGCTGGGCCTGTGCATCCGGAGCCTCTGCTCTGCAACGGGAGGGGCCACCGCAGTGAGAGGCCCGCGTACCGCAAAAGAAATCAAAACCATAAAAAAAGATACAGGCTGAAAATCCTGCACTCCAGCAATATTTACCATAGACAACACTTGGAAGCTACAAAAATGTCCATCAACAGAGGAATGCACCAAGAACAAGTGGTCCATGTACGCAATGGAATATGACTCCAATAAAAAATATAAATTCAATTTAGAAAACAAACATAAGTAAGGAGACATCAGCATTTGGGGGTTTCTCCGGGCACATTCCACTCTAATATATAACCGAGGAACACCACTGCCAGGAAGGTCTGTTCGCCTAGTTACCAGATTGGGAAAAGCAGAAATGCTGCCTAGAGATAATCACAGAACATGAGGTAAGTCGGAAAGCAAAAGACATAATGAAAGAAATGCTGCCGCCCTCTGGCCGTTACCTGCAACAGCAGCTTTAAAACCTGTGCTAAGGGTCACTTCATATGCACCAGTACTGGAGGGCTGTAAATGAAACCTGCCCACAAAATGTCTTGAGGGAGGTAATGGCCAAAATATTTCTAAATGTCACACACACTTCACGAAGACAATTTGAAGAGGTAAGCTGTACTCAGAGTTTGAAGAAAAAAAGGACATGCCAGAAAGCTCAATTTCAAGGGCTTATGAGACGCATGCAAATCCAACCCCAAAGAGGTATATCAGCTCACACTGGTCAGAATATACATCAGCAAAAAAACACTACAAACAGTAAATGCTGAAGGTGTTGTGGAGAAGTGCATACCCTCAGCTTTAAGAGGGACGTAACCTGGAAAGAGCCACCAATGAGAACAGAATGGAGGTGCCTTTGTAAAGTAAACATTTTGCTACTGTGTGATCCAGCAGGCCCACTCCTGGGCCGATCACCTAAGAAGACAGAATTGGAAAGACACAGGCAGGCAAATGTGCATTGCCGCTCTATTACAATAGCAAGACATGGAAGCAACCAAAAAGTCCATCAACAGATGAGTGGACAAAGAAGAACTGGTACATGTACAGAGGGAATATTAGCCAAGGGAAAAAAGGACACAATGCCATGTGCAGCACCGTAGATGAGTGTAGAGGTAGTCACGCGACTCGTACTAAGTCAGAAAGAGAGAGAGACATATCGTATGATATCACTTATAGGTGTTACCTAAAAATTGATAGCAGTGAAGATATTTCCACAGAGAAGGGCAATCACAGATTCATTAAACAAACTTATGGTTCACCAAAGGAAAGGTGTGAGGATTGGATACATTAGGATATTGGGGTTAACAGACATATACAAACACAGGTGAACTATATAATCACCAAAGACCTACGGAATACCAAGAGAACACTACTCAACATTCTGTCATAACGTACATGGGACAAGGATCCCAGGAAGAATAGACATATGTATATGTGTAAAAGAACCACATCTTGCACACCTACAACATGCCAAACATTGTAATCAAACTTGCTGTGATGAAAAATAAAAATTAAATTAAAAAAAACAAACAAGAAATAGTGAGACATAAATTGAAGGGGCTTTCCTGATACATTCCATTCTAAATTACAACCTAGAACACGACTTCCATTGAGGTTCTGTTGCCCTAGTAACCGGGTTTGGTAAAGGAGAACTGCTGCCACCTTGTGGCCGTTTCACACAACAGCAGCTTTAATCCCAGCGCTAATGGTCAGTTGATATTCAAAATAATTGCAGGCCTGTAGATGACACCTCCCTGAAAAAAAATCCTGGGGTCGTATATCGATCAAAACATTCAAAAGACGTCCATATTTCAAAACGACAGTTTCAAGAGGCATAGTTTATGCACATTTGTCTTCTGTTTCTTTTACTTTCTTTCTTTTTTGTTAACAAAATGGGAATGGAAAAAGGCTGAACATCAGGAATCAATAAAGCCATGCAAATCCAGTGTACAAAAAAGTTCACCTCACAGCCGTCAGAATGGTCATCAGCCAAAAAGTCTACAAAGAATAAATGCTGAAGGGGTTTTAGAGAACCGCGTACCCTTTAGCTGCTGGTGGGATGAAACCTGGTCACAGCCAGTAGTGAGAACAGAATGGAGGTGCGTTTAAGGGTAAATATGGAGCTACCATGTGATCTGGTAGGCCCACTCATGGGCCTTTCACCTGATTAGACCAGAATCGAAAAGACACAGGCTGGCAATCCTGCACTGCAGCAACACGTACCATAGCCAAGACCTGGAAGAAACCGAAATGTCCATCAACAGAAAAATGCACCAAGAAGAAGTCGTCCATGTACACAATGGAATATTAGCCATGAAAAAGCATGGAACAGTGCCGTTGGCACCATCATAGAAGGATCTAGAGATAATCACCCAACTTGAAGTAAGAAAGAATCCGAAAGACAGACATCTTAGGACATCACTTATAGGTGTTACCTAAAAATTGATACCCATGAAATAATTTCCAAGAGACGGACACACATAGATTCAGAAAACCAATTAATGTTTAACCAAATGGAAAGGAATAAGGAATGTATGAACTAGGACATGGTGGTTAACAGATATGCACTAATACTTATGAAATGTATAATCACAAAGTGCCTATGGAATTCGAAGAGAGGTCTACTCAACACCCTATAATAACATCCACGGGAAAGGATCGAAAGAGGAATAGACAGATACATTGATAGGATGAACCAGAAACTGTACACCTAGGAGAATCTACATTTGTATCAAATTTGCTCTGATAATTAATAAAAATTAAATTTAATAAACAAACAACAATTTAGGAGATATAAGCTCTTGGGGGTTTGCGCTGGCACATTCCACTCTAATTTGCAGCTTACTAACACGATTTCCAGGAAAGCTCTGTTGCCCAAAAACCCAGAGTTGGAAATGTAGAAATGCTGCCGCCTTGTGGCCGTTTCCCGCAAGAGCGGCATTAAACCCACAGCTAATGGTCACTTAACATTCACAAGGACTCAGGGCTGTCAAGGACACCTGCCCTACATAATTGTGCGGAGGTAGGGAATGGCCAAAAAAATTCCAAACTGGCACATTTTTCAAGGAGATAGTATGGAGGGGTAAGTTTTACTCACTCATTTTCAAAAAAGAGGAAAATGGATAAAAGCTCAACATCAGGAATTATTAGACTCATGCAAATCTAACCTCCAAAAAGGTTTCAACTCACACATGCCAACTACCATCAGCTAAAAGTCTGCAAACAACAAATGCTGAAGGGGTTTTAGAGAACTGTGTACCCTCTAGCTGCTGGTGAGATGTAAAGTGGTAACAGCCAATAATGAGAACAGAAAGGAGCTGTGTTTCAAAGTAAAAACTGAGCCACCATTCCATTCAGCAGGCCCCCCGCTGAGACTCTCACCTGAGAAGTCCAGAGTCGAGAAGGCACAGGCTTCAGCAGCTGCACTGCAGGAATTTTCACAATAGCCAAGACACGGAAGCAACCAAAATGTCCATCACCAGATGAGTGGAAAAAGAAGAAGTGGTCCATGTACACAATGGACTGTTAGCCATGGAAAACAATGAAACACTGCTCTTGGAGGCACCATAGATGAGCCTAGAGATAATCACAGAACATGAGGTAAGTCGGAAAGCAAAAGACATATCCTATGATATCACTTATAGGCGTTATCTAACAACTGACACAAATGAACATATTTCCACAGAGAAAGACACTCACAGGCTTAGAAAACAAACTATGCTTATCTAAAAGGACAGGTGGGGGGAATGGAAAAATTAAGATTAGGGTTACCATACGTGTACAAATACCTATTAAATACATATAACAGAAAGACCGACCATATAGCAAGGGATGTCTATGGAAAACTCTGCAATAATTTACACGGGAAGTGGCTCTGTACATGAATATATATATATATATGTTATGCACAAATGAACCAGATTGTGTACACTGAGGACAAACAGTATTCTAATCATTACCCCGATTAAAAAAACTAAAACAAGAAGTAATGTGACATAAACTTATTGGGGTTTCTCCTGGCACATTCCATTTTAATTTACAACCTAGGAACAGGACTTCCAGAAAGGCTCTGCTGCCCTAGGAACCAGATTTGGGAATGGAGAAATGCTGCCGCCTTGTGGCCGTTTCCCAAAACAGCAGCTTTAAACCCAGTGCTAATGCTCACTAGATATTCACACTCATTACAGGCCTATGAATGACACCTGACCTCAGAAACAACCCTGGGTTCGAAAATTGACCAAAACATTCAAAAGAGGGCAACCTTTCAGGAAGACAATTTCCAGAGGTTAACTGTACTCTCTGTTTCTTTCTGTTATTTTAACAGAACATTAAAAATGCGCGGAAAAATGCTGAACACTAGGAATAATTCAAGACATGCAAATCCAAATTACAAAAAACCTATCAGCTCACACCAGTCAGAATGGCCATCAGCAAAAATTCTGCAAACAGTAAATGCTGAAGGGTTTGAGGAGAAATGCCTACCCTTGGTTCAACGTGGGACATGGTAAGAGCCAGTAAGGAAAACACAAAGGAGGTGCCTTGGAAAGGTAAATACTGAGCTACCATTCAATCAAGCATACCCACTGCTGGGCCTATCACCTGACAGGATGAGAATCAAAACTAAACAGGCTGGGCTTCCCTGGTGGCACAGACGTTGAGAGTCCGCCTGCCGATGCAGGGGACACGGGTTTGTGCCCCGGTCCGGGAAGATCCCACATGCCGTGGAGAGGCTGGTCCCGTGAGCTATGGCTGCTGGGCCTGTGCATCCGGAGCCTCTGCTCTGCAACGGGAGGGGCCACCGCAGTGAGAGGCCCGCGTACCGCAAAAGAAATCAAAACCATAAAAAAAGATACAGGCTGAAAATCCTGCACTCCAGCAATATTTACCATAGACAACACTTGGAAGCTACAAAAATGTCCATCAACAGAGGAATGCACCAAGAACAAGTGGTCCATGTACGCAATGGAATATGACTCCAATAAAAAATATAAATTCAATTTAGAAAACAAACATAAGTAAGGAGACATCAGCATTTGGGGGTTTCTCCGGGCACATTCCACTCTAATATATAACCGAGGAACACCACTGCCAGGAAGGTCTGTTCGCCTAGTTACCAAATTGGGAAAAGCAGAAATGCTGCCTAGAGATAATCACAGAACATGAGGTAAGTCCGAAAGCAAAAGACATAATGAAAGAAATGCTGCCGCCCTCTGGCCGTTACCTGCAACAGCAGCTTTAAAACCTGTGCTAAGGGTCACTTCATATGCACCAGTACTGGAGGGCTGTAAATGAAACCTGCCCACAAAATGTCTTGAGGGAGGTAATGGCCAAAATATTTCTAAATGTCACACACACTTCACGAAGACAATTTGAAGAGGTAAGCTGTACTCAGAGTTTGAAGAAAAAAAGGACATGCCAGAAAGCTCAATTTCAAGGGCTTATGAGACGCATGCAAATCCAACCCCAAAGAGGTATATCAGCTCACACTGGTCAGAATATACATCAGCAAAAAAACACTACAAACAGTAAATGCTGAAGGTGTTGTGGAGAAGTGCATACCCTCAGCTTTAAGAGGGACGTAACCTGGAAAGAGCCACCAATGAGAACAGAATGGAGGTGCCTTTGTAAAGTAAACATTTTGCTACTGTGTGATCCAGCAGGCCCACTCCTGGGCCGATCACCTAAGAAGACAGAATTGGAAAGACACAGGCAGGCAAATGTGCATTGCCGCTCTATTACAATAGCAAGACATGGAAGCAACCAAAAAGTCCATCAACAGATGAGTGGACAAAGAAGAACTGGTACATGTACAGAGGGAATATTAGCCAAGGGAAAAAAGGACACAATGCCATGTGCAGCACCGTAGATGAGTGTAGAGGTAGTCACGCGACTCGTACTAAGTCAGAAAGAGAGAGAGACATATCGTATGATATCACTTATAGGTGTTACCTAAAAATTGATAGCAGTGAAGATATTTCCACAGAGAAGGGCAATCACAGATTCATTAAACAAACTTATGGTTCACCAAAGGAAAGGTGTGAGGATTGGATACATTAGGATATTGGGGTTAACAGACATATACAAACACAGGTGAACTATATAATCACCAAAGACCTACGGAATACCAAGAGAACACTACTCAACATTCTGTCATAACGTACATGGGACAAGGATCCCAGGAAGAATAGACATATGTATATGTGTAAAAGAACCACATCTTGCACACCTACAACATGCCAAACATTGTAATCAAACTTGCTGTGATGAAAAATAAAAATTAAATTAAAAAAAACAAACAAGAAATAGTGAGACATAAATTGAAGGGGCTTTCCTGATACATTCCATTCTAAATTACAACCTAGAACACGACTTCCATTGAGGTTCTGTTGCCCTAGTAACCGGGTTTGGTAAAGGAGAACTGCTGCCACCTTGTGGCCGTTTCACACAACAGCAGCTTTAATCCCAGCGCTAATGGTCAGTTGATATTCAAAATAATTGCAGGCCTGTAGATGACACCTCCCTGAAAAAAAATCCTGGGGTCGTATATCGATCAAAACATTCAAAAGACGTCCATATTTCAAAACGACAGTTTCAAGAGGCATAGTTTATGCACATTTGTCTTCTGTTTCTTTTACTTTCTTTCTTTTTTGTTAACAAAATGGGAATGGAAAAAGGCTGAACATCAGGAATCAATAAAGCCATGCAAATCCAGTGTACAAAAAAGTTCACCTCACAGCCGTCAGAATGGTCATCAGCCAAAAAGTCTACAAAGAATAAATGCTGAAGGGGTTTTAGAGAACCGCGTACCCTTTAGCTGCTGGTGGGATGAAACCTGGTCACAGCCAGTAGTGAGAACAGAATGGAGGTGCGTTTAAGGGTAAATATGGAGCTACCATGTGATCTGGTAGGCCCACTCATGGGCCTTTCACCTGATTAGACCAGAATCGAAAAGACACAGGCTGGCAATCCTGCACTGCAGCAACACGTACCATAGCCAAGACCTGGAAGAAACCGAAATGTCCATCAACAGAAAAATGCACCAAGAAGAAGTCGTCCATGTACACAATGGAATATTAGCCATGAAAAAGCATGGAACAGTGCCGTTGGCACCATCATAGAAGGATCTAGAGATAATCACCCAACTTGAAGTAAGAAAGAATCCGAAAGACAGACATCTTAGGACATCACTTATAGGTGTTACCTAAAAATTGATACCCATGAAATAATTTCCAAGAGACGGACACACATAGATTCAGAAAACCAATTAATGTTTAACCAAATGGAAAGGAATAAGGAATGTATGAACTAGGACATGGTGGTTAACAGATATGCACTAATACTTATGAAATGTATAATCACAAAGTGCCTATGGAATTCGAAGAGAGGTCTACTCAACACCCTATAATAACATCCACGGGAAAGGATCGAAAGAGGAATAGACAGATACATTGATAGGATGAACCAGAAACTGTACACCTAGGAGAATCTACATTTGTATCAAATTTGCTCTGATAATTAATAAAAATTAAATTTAATAAACAAACAACAATTTAGGAGATATAAGCTCTTGGGGGTTTGCGCTGGCACATTCCACTCTAATTTGCAGCTTACTAACACGATTTCCAGGAAAGCTCTGTTGCCCAAAAACCCAGAGTTGGAAATGTAGAAATGCTGCCGCCTTGTGGCCGTTTCCCGCAAGAGCGGCATTAAACCCACAGCTAATGGTCACTTAACATTCACAAGGACTCAGGGCTGTCAAGGACACCTGCCCTACATAATTGTGCGGAGGTAGGGAATGGCCAAAAAAATTCCAAACTGGCACATTTTTCAAGGAGATAGTATGGAGGGGTAAGTTTTACTCACTCATTTTCAAAAAAGAGGAAAATGGATAAAAGCTCAACATCAGGAATTATTAGACTCATGCAAATCTAACCTCCAAAAAGGTTTCAACTCACACATGCCAACTACCATCAGCTAAAAGTCTGCAAACAACAAATGCTGAAGGGGTTTTAGAGAACTGTGTACCCTCTAGCTGCTGGTGAGATGTAAAGTGGTAACAGCCAATAATGAGAACAGAAAGGAGCTGTGTTTCAAAGTAAAAACTGAGCCACCATTCCATTCAGCAGGCCCCCCGCTGAGACTCTCACCTGAGAAGTCCAGAGTCGAGAAGGCACAGGCTTCAGCAGCTGCACTGCAGGAATTTTCACAATAGCCAAGACACGGAAGCAACCAAAATGTCCATCACCAGCTGAGTGGAAAAAGAAGAAGTGGTCCATGTACACAATGGACTATTAGCCATGGAAAACAATGAAACACTGCTCTTGGAGGCACCATAGATGAGCCTAGAGATAATCACAGAACATGAGGTAAGTCGGAAAGCAAAAGACATATCCTATGATATCACTTATAGGCGTTATCTAACAACTGACACAAATGAACATATTTCCACAGAGAAAGACACTCACAGGCTTAGAAAACAAACTATGCTTATCTAAAAGGACAGGTGGGGGGAATGGAAAAATTAAGATTAGGGTTACCATACGTGTACAAATACCTATTAAATACATATAACAGAAAGACCGACCATATAGCAAGGGATGTCTATGGAAAACTCTGCAATAATTTACACGGGAAGTGGCTCTGTACATGAATATATATATATATATGTTATGCACAAATGAACCAGATTGTGTACACTGAGGACAAACAGTATTCTAATCATTACCCCGATTAAAAAAACTAAAACAAGAAGTAATGTGACATAAACTTATTGGGGTTTCTCCTGGCACATTCCATTTTAATTTACAACCTAGGAACAGGACTTCCAGAAAGGCTCTGCTGCCCTAGGAACCAGATTTGGGAATGGAGAAATGCTGCCGCCTTGTGGCCGTTTCCCAAAACAGCAGCTTTAAACCCAGTGCTAATGCTCACTAGATATTCACACTCATTACAGGCCTATGAATGACACCTGACCTCAGAAACAATCCTGGGTTCGAAAATTGACCAAAACATTCAAAAGAGGGCAACCTTTCAGGAAGACAATTTCCAGAGGTTAACTGTACTCTCTGTTTCTTTCTGTTATTTTAACAGAACATTAAAAATGCGCGGAAAAATGCTGAACACTAGGAATAATTCAAGACATGCAAATCCAAATTACAAAAAACCTATCAGCTCACACCAGTCAGAATGGCCATCAGCAAAAATTCTGCAAACAGTAAATGCTGAAGGGTTTGAGGAGAAATGCCTACCCTTGGTTCAACGTGGGACATGGTAAGAGCCAGTAAGGAAAACACAAAGGAGGTGCCTTGGAAAGGTAAATACTGAGCTACCATTCAATCAAGCATACCCACTGCTGGGCCTATCACCTGACAGGATGAGAATCAAAACTAAACAGGCTGGGCTTCCCTGGTGGCACAGACGTTGAGAGTCCACCTGCCGATGCAGGGGACACCGGTTTGTGCCCCGGTCCGGGAAGATCCCACATGCCGTGGAGAGGCTGGTCCCGTGAGCTATGGCTGCTGGGCCTGTGCATCCGGAGCCTCTGCTCTGCAACGGGAGGGGCCACCGCAGTGAGAGGCCCGCGTACCGCAAAAGAAATCAAAACCATAAAAAAAGATACAGGCTGAAAATCCTGCACTCCAGCAATATTTACCATAGACAACACTTGGAAGCTACAAAAATGTCCATCAACAGAGGAATGCACCAAGAACAAGTGGTCCATGTACGCAATGGAATATGACTCCAATAAAAAATATAAATTCAATTTAGAAAACAAACATAAGTAAGGAGACATCAGCATTTGGGGGTTTCTCCGGGCATATTCCACTCTAATATATAACCGAGGAACACCACTGCCAGGAAGGTCTGTTCGCCTAGTTACCAAATTGGGAAAAGCAGAAATGCTGCCTAGAGATAATCACAGAACATGAGGTAAGTCCGAAAGCAAAAGACATAATGAAAGAAATGCTGCCGCCCTCTGGCCGTTACCTGCAACAGCAGCTTTAAAACCTGTGCTAAGGGTCACTTCATATGCACCAGTACTGGAGGGCTGTAAATGAAACCTGCCCACAAAATGTCTTGAGGGAGGTAATGGCCAAAATATTTCTAAATGTCACACACACTTCACGAAAACAATTTGAAGAGGTAAGCTGTACTCACAGTTTGAAGAAAAAAAGGACATGCCAGAAAGCTCAATTTCAAGGGCTTATGAGACGCATGCAAATCCAACCCCAAAGAGGTATATCAGCTCACACTGGTCAGAATATACATCAGCAAAAAAACACTACAAACAGTAAATGCTGAAGGTGTTGTGGAGAAGTGCATACCCTCAGCTTTAAGAGGGACGTAACCTGGAAAGAGCCACTAATGAGAACAGAATGGAGGTGCCTTTGTAAAGTAAACATTTTGCTACTGTGTGATCCAGCAGGCCCACTCCTGGGCCGATCACCTAAGAAGACAGAATTGGAAAGACACAGGCAGGCAAATGTGCATTGCCGCTCTATTACAATAGCAAGACATGGAAGCAACCAAAAAGTCCATCAACAGATGAGTGGACAAAGAAGAACTGGTACATGTACAGAGGGAATATTAGCCAAGGGAAAAAAGGACACAATGCCATGTGCAGCACCGTAGATGAGTGTAGAGGTAGTCACGCGACTCGTACTAAGTCAGAAAGAGAGAGAGACATATCGTATGATATCACTTATAGGTGTTACCTAAAAATTGATAGCAGTGAAGATATTTCCACAGAGAAGGGCAATCACAGATTCATTAAACAAACTTATGGTTCACCAAAGGAAAGGTGTGAGGATTGGATACATTAGGATATTGGGGTTAACAGACATATACAAACACAGGTGAACTATATAATCACCAAAGACCTACGGAATACCAAGAGAACACTACTCAACATTCTGTCATAACGTACATGGGACAAGGATCCCAGGAAGAATAGACATATGTATATGTGTAAAAGAACCACATCTTGCACACCTACAACATGCCAAACATTGTAATCAAACTTGCTGTGATGAAAAATAAAAATTAAATTAAAAAAAACAAACAAGAAATAGTGAGACATAAATTGAAGGGGCTTTCCTGATACATTCCATTCTAAATTACAACCTAGAACACGACTTCCATTGAGGTTCTGTTGCCCTAGTAACCGGGTTTGGTAAAGGAGAACTGCTGCCACCTTGTGGCCGTTTCACACAACAGCAGCTTTAATCCCAGCGCTAATGGTCAGTTGATATTCAAAATAATTGCAGGCCTGTAGATGACACCTCCCTGAAAAAAAATCCTGGGGTCGTATATCGATCAAAACATTCAAAAGACGTCCATATTTCAAAACGACAGTTTCAAGAGGCATAGTTTATGCACATTTGTCTTCTGTTTCTTTTACTTTCTTTCTTTTTTGTTAACAAAATGGGAATGGAAAAAGGCTGAACATCAGGAATCAATAAAGCCATGCAAATCCAGTGTACAAAAAAGTTCACCTCACAGCCGTCAGAATGGTCATCAGCCAAAAAGTCTACAAAGAATAAATGCTGAAGGGGTTTTAGAGAACCGCGTACCCTTTAGCTGCTGGTGGGATGAAACCTGGTCACAGCCAGTAGTGAGAACAGAATGGAGGTGCGTTTAAGGGTAAATATGGAGCTACCATGTGATCTGGTAGGCCCACTCATGGGCCTTTCACCTGATTAGACCAGAATCGAAAAGACACAGGCTGGCAATCCTGCACTGCAGCAACACGTACCATAGCCAAGACCTGGAAGAAACCGAAATGTCCATCAACAGAAAAATGCACCAAGAAGAAGTCGTCCATGTACACAATGGAATATTAGCCATGAAAAAGCATGGAACAGTGCCGTTGGCACCATCATAGAAGGATCTAGAGATAATCACCCAACTTGAAGTAAGAAAGAATCCGAAAGACAGACATCTTAGGACATCACTTATAGGTGTTACCTAAAAATTGATACCCATGAAATAATTTCCAAGAGACGGACACACATAGATTCAGAAAACCAATTAATGTTTAACCAAATGGAAAGGAATAAGGAATGTATGAACTAGGACATGGTGGTTAACAGATATGCACTAATACTTATGAAATGTATAATCACAAAGTGCCTATGGAATTCGAAGAGAGGTCTACTCAACACCCTATAATAACATCCACGGGAAAGGATCGAAAGAGGAATAGA
Source organism: Mesoplodon mirus (assembly GCF_964341445.2). Taxonomy (NCBI): domain Eukaryota; kingdom Metazoa; phylum Chordata; class Mammalia; order Artiodactyla; family Ziphiidae; genus Mesoplodon; species Mesoplodon mirus. The sequence continues at coordinate 120,402 of NW_028295361.1, forward strand.
CAGATACATTGATAGGATGAACCAGAAACTGTACACCTAGGAGAATCTACATTTGTATCAAATTTGCTCTGATAATTAATAAAAATTAAATTTAATAAACAAACAACAATTTAGGAGATATAAGCTCTTGGGGGTTTGCGCTGGCACATTCCACTCTAATTTGCAGCTTACTAACACGATTTCCAGGAAAGCTCTGTTGCCCAAAAACCCAGAGTTGGAAATGTAGAAATGCTGCCGCCTTGTGGCCGTTTCCCGCAAGAGCGGCATTAAACCCACAGCTAATGGTCACTTAACATTCACAAGGACTCAGGGCTGTCAAGGACACCTGCCCTACATAATTGTGCGGAGGTAGGGAATGGCCAAAAAAATTCCAAACTGGCACATTTTTCAAGGAGATAGTATGGAGGGGTAAGTTTTACTCACTCATTTTCAAAAAAGAGGAAAATGGATAAAAGCTCAACATCAGGAATTATTAGACTCATGCAAATCTAACCTCCAAAAAGGTTTCAACTCACACATGCCAACTACCATCAGCTAAAAGTCTGCAAACAACAAATGCTGAAGGGGTTTTAGAGAACTGTGTACCCTCTAGCTGCTGGTGAGATGTAAAGTGGTAACAGCCAATAATGAGAACAGAAAGGAGCTGTGTTTCAAAGTAAAAACTGAGCCACCATTCCATTCAGCAGGCCCCCCGCTGAGACTCTCACCTGAGAAGTCCAGAGTCGAGAAGGCACAGGCTTCAGCAGCTGCACTGCAGGAATTTTCACAATAGCCAAGACACGGAAGCAACCAAAATGTCCATCACCAGATGAGTGGAAAAAGAAGAAGTGATCCATGTACACAATGGACTATTAGCCATGGAAAACAATGAAACACTGCTCTTGGAGGCACCATAGATGAGCCTAGAGATAATCACAGAACATGAGGTAAGTCGGAAAGCAAAAGACATATCCTATGATATCACTTATAGGCGTTATCTAACAACTGACACAAATGAACATATTTCCACAGAGAAAGACACTCACAGGCTTAGAAAACAAACTATGCTTATCTAAAAGGACAGGTGGGGGGAATGGAAAAATTAAGATTAGGGTTACCATACGTGTACAAATACCTATTAAATACATATAACAGAAAGACCGACCATATAGCAAGGGATGTCTATGGAAAACTCTGCAATAATTTACACGGGAAGTGGCTCTGTACATGAATATATATATATATATGTTATGCACAAATGAACCAGATTGTGTACACTGAGGACAAACAGTATTCTAATCATTACCCCGATTAAAAAAACTAAAACAAGAAGTAATGTGACATAAACTTATTGGGGTTTCTCCTGGCACATTCCATTTTAATTTACAACCTAGGAACAGGACTTCCAGAAAGGCTCTGCTGCCCTAGGAACCAGATTTGGGAATGGAGAAATGCTGCCGCCTTGTGGCCGTTTCCCAAAACAGCAGCTTTAAACCCAGTGCTAATGCTCACTAGATATTCACACTCATTACAGGCCTATGAATGACACCTGACCTCAGAAACAATCCTGGGTTCGAAAATTGACCAAAACATTCAAAAGAGGGCAACCTTTCAGGAAGACAATTTCCAGAGGTTAACTGTACTCTCTGTTTCTTTCTGTTATTTTAACAGAACATTAAAAATGCGCGGAAAAATGCTGAACACTAGGAATAATTCAAGACATGCAAATCCAAATTACAAAAAACCTATCAGCTCACACCAGTCAGAATGGCCATCAGCAAAAATTCTGCAAACAGTAAATGCTGAAGGGTTTGAGGAGAAATGCCTACCCTTGGTTCAACGTGGGACATGGTAAGAGCCAGTAAGGAAAACACAAAGGAGGTGCCTTGGAAAGGTAAATACTGAGCTACCATTCAATCAAGCATACCCACTGCTGGGCCTATCACCTGACAGGATGAGAATCAAAACTAAACAGGCTGGGCTTCCCTGGTGGCACAGACGTTGAGAGTCCACCTGCCGATGCAGGGGACACCGGTTTGTGCCCCGGTCCGGGAAGATCCCACATGCCGTGGAGAGGCTGGTCCCGTGAGCTATGGCTGCTGGGCCTGTGCATCCGGAGCCTCTGCTCTGCAACGGGAGGGGCCACCGCAGTGAGAGGCCCGCGTACCGCAAAAGAAATCAAAACCATAAAAAAAGATACAGGCTGAAAATCCTGCACTCCAGCAATATTTACCATAGACAACACTTGGAAGCTACAAAAATGTCCATCAACAGAGGAATGCACCAAGAACAAGTGGTCCATGTACGCAATGGAATATGACTCCAATAAAAAATATAAATTCAATTTAGAAAACAAACATAAGTAAGGAGACATCAGCATTTGGGGGTTTCTCCGGGCATATTCCACTCTAATATATAACCGAGGAACACCACTGCCAGGAAGGTCTGTTCGCCTAGTTACCAAATTGGGAAAAGCAGAAATGCTGCCTAGAGATAATCACAGAACATGAGGTAAGTCCGAAAGCAAAAGACATAATGAAAGAAATGCTGCCGCCCTCTGGCCGTTACCTGCAACAGCAGCTTTAAAACCTGTGCTAAGGGTCACTTCATATGCACCAGTACTGGAGGGCTGTAAATGAAACCTGCCCACAAAATGTCTTGAGGGAGGTAATGGCCAAAATATTTCTAAATGTCACACACACGTCACGAAAACAATTTGAAGAGGTAAGCTGTACTCACAGTTTGAAGAAAAAAAGGACATGCCAGAAAGCTCAATTTCAAGGGCTTATGAGACGCATGCAAATCCAACCCCAAAGAGGTATATCAGCTCACACTGGTCAGAATATACATCAGCAAAAAAACACTACAAACAGTAAATGCTGAAGGTGTTGTGGAGAAGTGCATACCCTCAGCTTTAAGAGGGACGTAACCTGGAAAGAGCCACTAATGAGAACAGAATGGAGGTGCCTTTGTAAAGTAAACATTTTGCTACTGTGTGATCCAGCAGGCCCACTCCTGGGCCGATCACCTAAGAAGACAGAATTGGAAAGACACAGGCAGGCAAATGTGCATTGCCGCTCTATTACAATAGCAAGACATGGAAGCAACCAAAAAGTCCATCAACAGATGAGTGGACAAAGAAGAACTGGTACATGTACAGAGGGAATATTAGCCAAGGGAAAAAAGGACACAATGCCATGTGCAGCACCGTAGATGAGTGTAGAGGTAGTCACGCGACTCGTACTAAGTCAGAAAGAGAGAGAGACATATCGTATGATATCACTTATAGGTGTTACCTAAAAATTGATAGCAGTGAAGATATTTCCACAGAGAAGGGCAATCACAGATTCATTAAACAAACTTATGGTTCACCAAAGGAAAGGTGTGAGGATTGGATACATTAGGATATTGGGGTTAACAGACATATACAAACACAGGTGAACTATATAATCACCAAAGACCTACGGAATACCAAGAGAACACTACTCAACATTCTGTCATAACGTACATGGGACAAGGATCCCAGGAAGAATAGACATATGTATATGTGTAAAAGAACCACATCTTGCACACCTACAACATGCCAAACATTGTAATCAAACTTGCTGTGATGAAAAATAAAAATTAAATTAAAAAAAACAAACAAGAAATAGTGAGACATAAATTGAAGGGGCTTTCCTGATACATTCCATTCTAAATTACAACCTAGAACACGACTTCCATTGAGGTTCTGTTGCCCTAGTAACCGGGTTTGGTAAAGGAGAACTGCTGCCACCTTGTGGCCGTTTCACACAACAGCAGCTTTAATCCCAGCGCTAATGGTCAGTTGATATTCAAAATAATTGCAGGCCTGTAGATGACACCTCCCTGAAAAAAAATCCTGGGGTCGTATATCGATCAAAACATTCAAAAGACGTCCATATTTCAAAACGACAGTTTCAAGAGGCATAGTTTATGCACATTTGTCTTCTGTTTCTTTTACTTTCTTTCTTTTTTGTTAACAAAATGGGAATGGAAAAAGGCTGAACATCAGGAATCAATAAAGCCATGCAAATCCAGTGTACAAAAAAGTTCACCTCACAGCCGTCAGAATGGTCATCAGCCAAAAAGTCTACAAAGAATAAATGCTGAAGGGGTTTTAGAGAACCGCGTACCCTTTAGCTGCTGGTGGGATGAAACCTGGTCACAGCCAGTAGTGAGAACAGAATGGAGGTGCGTTTAAGGGTAAATATGGAGCTACCATGTGATCTGGTAGGCCCACTCATGGGCCTTTCACCTGATTAGACCAGAATCGAAAAGACACAGGCTGGCAATCCTGCACTGCAGCAACACGTACCATAGCCAAGACCTGGAAGAAACCGAAATGTCCATCAACAGAAAAATGCACCAAGAAGAAGTCGTCCATGTACACAATGGAATATTAGCCATGAAAAAGCATGGAACAGTGCCGTTGGCACCATCATAGAAGGATCTAGAGATAATCACCCAACTTGAAGTAAGAAAGAATCCGAAAGACAGACATCTTAGGACATCACTTATAGGTGTTACCTAAAAATTGATACCCATGAAATAATTTCCAAGAGACGGACACACATAGATTCAGAAAACCAATTAATGTTTAACCAAATGGAAAGGAATAAGGAATGTATGAACTAGGACATGGTGGTTAACAGATATGCACTAATACTTATGAAATGTATAATCACAAAGTGCCTATGGAATTCGAAGAGAGGTCTACTCAACACCCTATAATAACATCCACGGGAAAGGATCGAAAGAGGAATAGACAGATACATTGATAGGATGAACCAGAAACTGTACACCTAGGAGAATCTACATTTGTATCAAATTTGCTCTGATAATTAATAAAAATTAAATTTAATAAACAAACAACAATTTAGGAGATATAAGCTCTTGGGGGTTTGCGCTGGCACATTCCACTCTAATTTGCAGCTTACTAACACGATTTCCAGGAAAGCTCTGTTGCCCAAAAACCCAGAGTTGGAAATGTAGAAATGCTGCCGCCTTGTGGCCGTTTCCCACAAGAGCGGCATTAAACCCACAGCTAATGGTCACTTAACATTCACAAGGACTCAGGGCTGTAAAGGACACCTGCCCTACATAATTGTGCGGAGGTAGGGAATGGCCAAAAAAATTCCAAACTGGCACATTTTTCAAGGAGATAGTATGGAGGGGTAAGTTTTACTCACTCATTTTCAAAAAAGAGGAAAATGGATAAAAGCTCAACATCAGGAATTATTAGACTCATGCAAATCTAACCTCCAAAAAGGTTTCAACTCACACATGCCAACTACCATCAGCTAAAAGTCTGCAAACAACAAATGCTGAAGGGGTTTTAGAGAACTGTGTACCCTCTAGCTGCTGGTGAGATGTAAAGTGGTAACAGCCAATAATGAGAACAGAAAGGAGCTGTGTTTCAAAGTAAAAACTGAGCCACCATTCCATTCAGCAGGCCCCCCGCTGAGACTCTCACCTGAGAAGTCCAGAGTCGAGAAGGCACAGGCTTCAGCAGCTGCACTGCAGGAATTTTCACAATAGCCAAGACACGGAAGCAACCAAAATGTCCATCACCAGATGAGTGGAAAAAGAAGAAGTGGTCCATGTACACAATGGACTATTAGCCATGGAAAACAATGAAACACTGCTCTTGGAGGCACCATAGATGAGCCTAGAGATAATCACAGAACATGAGGTAAGTCGGAAAGCAAAAGACATATCCTATGATATCACTTATAGGCGTTATCTAACAACTGACACAAATGAACATATTTCCACAGAGAAAGACACTCACAGGCTTAGAAAACAAACTATGCTTATCTAAAAGGACAGGTGGGGGGAATGGAAAAATTAAGATTAGGGTTACCATACGTGTACAAATACCTATTAAATACATATAACAGAAAGACCGACCATATAGCAAGGGATGTCTATGGAAAACTCTGCAATAATTTACACGGGAAGTGGCTCTGTACATGAATATATATATATATATGTTATGCACAAATGAACCAGATTGTGTACACTGAGGACAAACAGTATTCTAATCATTACCCCGATTAAAAAAACTAAAACAAGAAGTAATGTGACATAAACTTATTGGGGTTTCTCCTGGCACATTCCATTTTAATTTACAACCTAGGAACAGGACTTCCAGAAAGGCTCTGCTGCCCTAGGAACCAGATTTGGGAATGGAGAAATGCTGCCGCCTTGTGGCCGTTTCCCAAAACAGCAGCTTTAAACCCAGTGCTAATGCTCACTAGATATTCACACTCATTACAGGCCTATGAATGACACCTGACCTCAGAAACAATCCTGGGTTCGAAAATTGACCAAAACATTCAAAAGAGGGCAACCTTTCAGGAAGACAATTTCCAGAGGTTAACTGTACTCTCTGTTTCTTTCTGTTATTTTAACAGAACATTAAAAATGCGCGGAAAAATGCTGAACACTAGGAATAATTCAAGACATGCAAATCCAAATTACAAAAAACCTATCAGCTCACACCAGTCAGAATGGCCATCAGCAAAAATTCTGCAAACAGTAAATGCTGAAGGGTTTGAGGAGAAATGCCTACCCTTGGTTCAACGTGGGACATGGTAAGAGCCAGTAAGGAAAACACAAAGGAGGTGCCTTGGAAAGGTAAATACTGAGCTACCATTCAATCAAGCATACCCACTGCTGGGCCTATCACCTGACAGGATGAGAATCAAAACTAAACAGGCTGGGCTTCCCTGGTGGCACAGACGTTGAGAGTCCGCCTGCCGATGCAGGGGACACGGGTTTGTGCCCCGGTCCGGGAAGATCCCACATGCCGTGGAGAGGCTGGTCCCGTGAGCTATGGCTGCTGGGCCTGTGCATCCGGAGCCTCTGCTCTGCAACGGGAGGGGCCACCGCAGTGAGAGGCCCGCGTACCGCAAAAGAAATCAAAACCATAAAAAAAGATACAGGCTGAAAATCCTGCACTCCAGCAATATTTACCATAGACAACACTTGGAAGCTACAAAAATGTCCATCAACAGAGGAATGCACCAAGAACAAGTGGTCCATGTACGCAATGGAATATGACTCCAATAAAAAATATAAATTCAATTTAGAAAACAAACATAAGTAAGGAGACATCAGCATTTGGGGGTTTCTCCGGGCACATTCCACTCTAATATATAACCGAGGAACACCACTGCCAGGAAGGTCTGTTCGCCTAGTTACCAGATTGGGAAAAGCAGAAATGCTGCCTAGAGATAATCACAGAACATGAGGTAAGTCGGAAAGCAAAAGACATAATGAAAGAAATGCTGCCGCCCTCTGGCCGTTACCTGCAACAGCAGCTTTAAAACCTGTGCTAAGGGTCACTTCATATGCACCAGTACTGGAGGGCTGTAAATGAAACCTGCCCACAAAATGTCTTGAGGGAGGTAATGGCCAAAATATTTCTAAATGTCACACACACTTCACGAAAACAATTTGAAGAGGTAAGCTGTACTCACAGTTTGAAGAAAAAAAGGACATGCCAGAAAGCTCAATTTCAAGGGCTTATGAGACGCATGCAAATCCAACCCCAAAGAGGTATATCAGCTCACACTGGTCAGAATATACATCAGCAAAAAAACACTACAAACAGTAAATGCTGAAGGTGTTGTGGAGAAGTGCATACCCTCAGCTTTAAGAGGGACGTAACCTGGAAAGAGCCACTAATGAGAACAGAATGGAGGTGCCTTTGTAAAGTAAACATTTTGCTACTGTGTGATCCAGCAGGCCCACTCCTGGGCCTATCACCTAAGAAGACAGAATTGGAAAGACACAGGCAGGGAAATGTGCATTGCCGCTCTATTACAATAGCCAAGACATGGAAGCAACCAAAAAGTCCATCAACAGATGAGTGGACAAAGAAGAACTGGTACATGTACAGAGGGAATATTAGCCAAGGGAAAAAAGGACACAATGCCATGTGCAGCACCGTAGATGAGTGTAGAGGTAGTCACGCGACTCGTACTAAGTCAGAAAGAGAGAGAGACATATCGTATGATATCACTTATAGGTGTTACCTAAAAATTGATAGCAGTGAAGATATTTCCACAGAGAAGGGCAATCACAGATTCATTAAACAAACTTATGGTTCACCAAAGGAAAGGTGTGAGGATTGGATACATTAGGATATTGGGGTTAACAGACATATACAAACACAGGTGAACTATATAATCACCAAAGACCTACGGAATACCAAGAGAACACTACTCAACATTCTGTCATAACGTACATGGGACAAGGATCCCAGGAAGAATAGACATATGTATATGTGTAAAAGAACCACATCTTGCACACCTACAACATGCCAAACATTGTAATCAAACTTGCTGTGATGAAAAATAAAAATTAAATTAAAAAAAACAAACAAGAAATAGTGAGACATAAATTGAAGGGGCTTTCCTGATACATTCCATTCTAAATTACAACCTAGAACACGACTTCCATTGAGGTTCTGTTGCCCTAGTAACCGGGTTTGGTAAAGGAGAACTGCTGCCACCTTGTGGCCGTTTCACACAACAGCAGCTTTAATCCCAGCGCTAATGGTCAGTTGATATTCAAAATAATTGCAGGCCTGTAGATGACACCTCCCTGAAAAAAAATCCTGGGGTCGTATATCGATCAAAACATTCAAAAGACGTCCATATTTCAAAACGACAGTTTCAAGAGGCATAGTTTATGCACATTTGTCTTCTGTTTCTTTTACTTTCTTTCTTTTTTGTTAACAAAATGGGAATGGAAAAAGGCTGAACATCAGGAATCAATAAAGCCATGCAAATCCAGTGTACAAAAAAGTTCACCTCACAGCCGTCAGAATGGTCATCAGCCAAAAAGTCTACAAAGAATAAATGCTGAAGGGGTTTTAGAGAACCGCGTACCCTTTAGCTGCTGGTGGGATGAAACCTGGTCACAGCCAGTAGTGAGAACAGAATGGAGGTGCGTTTAAGGGTAAATATGGAGCTACCATGTGATCTGGTAGGCCCACTCATGGGCCTTTCACCTGATTAGACCAGAATCGAAAAGACACAGGCTGGCAATCCTGCACTGCAGCAACACGTACCATAGCCAAGACCTGGAAGAAACCGAAATGTCCATCAACAGAAAAATGCACCAAGAAGAAGTCGTCCATGTACACAATGGAATATTAGCCATGAAAAAGCATGGAACAGTGCCGTTGGCACCATCATAGAAGGATCTAGAGATAATCACCCAACTTGAAGTAAGAAAGAATCCGAAAGACAGACATCTTAGGACATCACTTATAGGTGTTACCTAAAAATTGATACCCATGAAATAATTTCCAAGAGACGGACACACATAGATTCAGAAAACCAATTAATGTTTAACCAAATGGAAAGGAATAAGGAATGTATGAACTAGGACATGGTGGTTAACAGATATGCACTAATACTTATGAAATGTATAATCACAAAGTGCCTATGGAATTCGAAGAGAGGTCTACTCAACACCCTATAATAACATCCACGGGAAAGGATCGAAAGAGGAATAGACAGATACATTGATAGGATGAACCAGAAACTGTACACCTAGGAGAATCTACATTTGTATCAAATTTGCTCTGATAATTAATAAAAATTAAATTTAATAAACAAACAACAATTTAGGAGATATAAGCTCTTGGGGGTTTGCGCTGGCACATTCCACTCTAATTTGCAGCTTACTAACACGATTTCCAGGAAAGCTCTGTTGCCCAAAAACCCAGAGTTGGAAATGTAGAAATGCTGCCGCCTTGTGGCCGTTTCCCGCAAGAGCGGCATTAAACTCACAGCTAATGGTCACTTAACATTCACAAGGACTCAGGGCTGTAAAGGACACCTGCCCTACATAATTGTGCGGAGGTAGGGAATGGCCAAAAAAATTCCAAACTGGCACATTTTTCAAGGAGATAGTATGGAGGGGTAAGTTTTACTCACTCATTTTCAAAAAAGAGGAAAATGGATAAAAGCTCAACATCAGGAATTATTAGACTCATGCAAATCTAACCTCCAAAAAGGTTTCAACTCACACATGCCAACTACCATCAGCTAAAAGTCTGCAAACAACAAATGCTGAAGGGGTTTTAGAGAACTGTGTACCCTCTAGCTGCTGGTGAGATGTAAAGTGGTAACAGCCAATAATGAGAACAGAAAGGAGCTGTGTTTCAAAGTAAAAACTGAGCCACCATTCCATTCAGCAGGCCCCCCGCTGAGACTCTCACCTGAGAAGTCCAGAGTCGAGAAGGCACAGGCTTCAGCAGCTGCACTGCAGGAATTTTCACAATAGCCAAGACACGGAAGCAACCAAAATGTCCATCACCAGATGAGTGGAAAAAGAAGAAGTGGTCCATGTACACAATGGACTGTTAGCCATGGAAAACAATGAAACACTGCTCTTGGAGGCACCATAGATGAGCCTAGAGATAATCACAGAACATGAGGTAAGTCGGAAAGCAAATGACATATCCTATGATATCACTTATAGGCGTTATCTAACAACTGACACAAATGAACATATTTCCACAGAGAAAGACACTCACAGGCTTAGAAAACAAACTATGCTTATCTAAAAGGACAGGTGGGGGGAATGGAAAAATTAAGATTAGGGTTACCATACGTGTACAAATACCTATTAAATACATATAACAGAAAGACCGACCATATAGCAAGGGATGTCTATGGAAAACTCTGCAATAATTTACACGGGAAGTGGCTCTGTACATGAATATATATATATATATATATGTTATGCACAAATGAACCAGATTGTGTACACTGAGGACAAACAGTATTCTAATCATTACCCCGATTAAAAAAACTAAAACAAGAAGTAATGTGACATAAACTTATTGGGGTTTCTCCTGGCACATTCCATTTTAATTTACAACCTAGGAACAGGACTTCCAGAAAGGCTCTGCTGCCCTAGGAACCAGATTTGGGAATGGAGAAATGCTGCCGCCTTGTGGCCGTTTCCCAAAACAGCAGCTTTAAACCCAGTGCTAATGCTCACTAGATATTCACACTCATTACAGGCCTATGAATGACACCTGACCTCAGAAACAATCCTGGGTTCGAAAATTGACCAAAACATTCAAAAGAGGGCAACCTTTCAGGAAGACAATTTCCAGAGGTTAACTGTACTCTCTGTTTCTTTCTGTTATTTTAACAGAACATTAAAAATGCGCGGAAAAATGCTGAACACTAGGAATAATTCAAGACATGCAAATCCAAATTACAAAAAACCTATCAGCTCACACCAGTCAGAATGGCCATCAGCAAAAATTCTGCAAACAGTAAATGCTGAAGGGTTTGAGGAGAAATGCCTACCCTTGGTTCAACGTGGGACATGGTAAGAGCCAGTAAGGAAAACACAAAGGAGGTGCCTTGGAAAGGTAAATACTGAGCTACCATTCAATCAAGCATACCCACTGCTGGGCCTATCACCTGACAGGATGAGAATCAAAACTAAACAGGCTGGGCTTCCCTGGTGGCACAGACGTTGAGAGTCCGCCTGCCGATGCAGGGGACACGGGTTTGTGCCCCGGTCCGGGAAGATCCCACATGCCGTGGAGAGGCTGGTCCCGTGAGCTATGGCTGCTGGGCCTGTGCATCCGGAGCCTCTGCTCTGCAACGGGAGGGGCCACCGCAGTGAGAGGCCCGCGTACCGCAAAAGAAATCAAAACCATAAAAAAAGATACAGGCTGAAAATCCTGCACTCCAGCAATATTTACCATAGACAACACTTGGAAGCTACAAAAATGTCCATCAACAGAGGAATGCACCAAGAACAAGTGGTCCATGTACGCAATGGAATATGACTCCAATAAAAAATATAAATTCAATTTAGAAAACAAACATAAGTAAGGAGACATCAGCATTTGGGGGTTTCTCCGGGCACATTCCACTCTAATATATAACCGAGGAACACCACTGCCAGGAAGGTCTGTTCGCCTAGTTACCAGATTGGGAAAAGCAGAAATGCTGCCTAGAGATAATCACAGAACATGAGGTAAGTCGGAAAGCAAAAGACATAATGAAAGAAATGCTGCCGCCCTCTGGCCGTTACCTGCAACAGCAGCTTTAAAACCTGTGCTAAGGGTCACTTCATATGCACCAGTACTGGAGGGCTGTAAATGAAACCTGCCCACAAAATGTCTTGAGGGAGGTAATGGCCAAAATATTTCTAAATGTCACACACACTTCACGAAAACAATTTGAAGAGGTAAGCTGTACTCACAGTTTGAAGAAAAAAAGGACATGCCAGAAAGCTCAATTTCAAGGGCTTATGAGACGCATGCAAATCCAACCCCAAAGAGGTATATCAGCTCACACTGGTCAGAATATACATCAGCAAAAAAACACTACAAACAGTAAATGCTGAAGGTGTTGTGGAGAAGTGCATACCCTCAGCTTTAAGAGGGACGTAACCTGGAAAGAGCCACTAATGAGAACAGAATGGAGGTGCCTTTGTAAAGTAAACATTTTGCTACTGTGTGATCCAGCAGGCCCACTCCTGGGCCTATCACCTAAGAAGACAGAATTGGAAAGACACAGGCAGGGAAATGTGCATTGCCGCTCTATTACAATAGCCAAGACATGGAAGCAACCAAAAAGTCCATCAACAGATGAGTGGACAAAGAAGAACTGGTACATGTACAGAGGGAATATTAGCCAAGGGAAAAAAGGACACAATGCCATGTGCAGCACCGTAGATGAGTGTAGAGGTAGTCACGCGACTCGTACTAAGTCAGAAAGAGAGAGAGACATATCGTATGATATCACTTATAGGTGTTACCTAAAAATTGATAGCAGTGAAGATATTTCCACAGAGAAGGGCAATCACAGATTCATTAAACAAACTTATGGTTCACCAAAGGAAAGGTGTGAGGATTGGATACATTAGGATATTGGGGTTAACAGACATATACAAACACAGGTGAACTATATAATCACCAAAGACCTACGGAATACCAAGAGAACACTACTCAACATTCTGTCATAACGTACATGGGACAAGGATCCCAGGAAGAATAGACATATGTATATGTGTAAAAGAACCACATCTTGCACACCTACAACATGCCAAACATTGTAATCAAACTTGCTGTGATGAAAAATAAAAATTAAATTAAAAAAAACAAACAAGAAATAGTGAGACATAAATTGAAGGGGCTTTCCTGATACATTCCATTCTAAATTACAACCTAGAACACGACTTCCATTGAGGTTCTGTTGCCCTAGTAACCGGGTTTGGTAAAGGAGAACTGCTGCCACCTTGTGGCCGTTTCACACAACAGCAGCTTTAATCCCAGCGCTAATGGTCAGTTGATATTCAAAATAATTGCAGGCCTGTAGATGACACCTCCCTGAAAAAAAATCCTGGGGTCGTATATCGATCAAAACATTCAAAAGACGTCCATATTTCAAAACGACAGTTTCAAGAGGCATAGTTTATGCACATTTGTCTTCTGTTTCTTTTACTTTCTTTCTTTTTTGTTAACAAAATGGGAATGGAAAAAGGCTGAACATCAGGAATCAATAAAGCCATGCAAATCCAGTGTACAAAAAAGTTCACCTCACAGCCGTCAGAATGGTCATCAGCCAAAAAGTCTACAAAGAATAAATGCTGAAGGGGTTTTAGAGAACCGCGTACCCTTTAGCTGCTGGTGGGATGAAACCTGGTCACAGCCAGTAGTGAGAACAGAATGGAGGTGCGTTTAAGGGTAAATATGGAGCTACCATGTGATCTGGTAGGCCCACTCATGGGCCTTTCACCTGATTAGACCAGAATCGAAAAGACACAGGCTGGCAATCCTGCACTGCAGCAACACGTACCATAGCCAAGACCTGGAAGAAACCGAAATGTCCATCAACAGAAAAATGCACCAAGAAGAAGTCGTCCATGTACACAATGGAATATTAGCCATGAAAAAGCATGGAACAGTGCCGTTGGCACCATCATAGAAGGATCTAGAGATAATCACCCAACTTGAAGTAAGAAAGAATCCGAAAGACAGACATCTTAGGACATCACTTATAGGTGTTACCTAAAAATTGATACCCATGAAATAATTTCCAAGAGACGGACACACATAGATTCAGAAAACCAATTAATGTTTAACCAAATGGAAAGGAATAAGGAATGTATGAACTAGGACATGGTGGTTAACAGATATGCACTAATACTTATGAAATGTATAATCACAAAGTGCCTATGGAATTCGAAGAGAGGTCTACTCAACACCCTATAATAACATCCACGGGAAAGGATCGAAAGAGGAATAGACAGATACATTGATAGGATGAACCAGAAACTGTACACCTAGGAGAATCTACATTTGTATCAAATTTGCTCTGATAATTAATAAAAATTAAATTTAATAAACAAACAACAATTTAGGAGATATAAGCTCTTGGGGGTTTGCGCTGGCACATTCCACTCTAATTTGCAGCTTACTAACACGATTTCCAGGAAAGCTCTGTTGCCCAAAAACCCAGAGTTGGAAATGTAGAAATGCTGCCGCCTTGTGGCCGTTTCCCGCAAGAGCGGCATTAAACCCACAGCTAATGGTCACTTAACATTCACAAGGACTCAGGGCTGTAAAGGACACCTGCCCTACATAATTGTGCGGAGGTAGGGAATGGCCAAAAAAATTCCAAACTGGCACATTTTTCAAGGAGATAGTATGGAGGGGTAAGTTTTACTCACTCATTTTCAAAAAAGAGGAAAATGGATAAAAGCTCAACATCAGGAATTATTAGACTCATGCAAATCTAACCTCCAAAAAGGTTTCAACTCACACATGCCAACTACCATCAGCTAAAAGTCTGCAAACAACAAATGCTGAAGGGGTTTTAGAGAACTGTGTACCCTCTAGCTGCTGGTGAGATGTAAAGTGGTAACAGCCAATAATGAGAACAGAAAGGAGCTGTGTTTCAAAGTAAAAACTGAGCCACCATTCCATTCAGCAGGCCCCCCGCTGAGACTCTCACCTGAGAAGTCCAGAGTCGAGAAGGCACAGGCTTCAGCAGCTGCACTGCAGGAATTTTCACAATAGCCAAGACACGGAAGCAACCAAAATGTCCATCACCAGATGAGTGGAAAAAGAAGAAGTGGTCCATGTACACAATGGACTATTAGCCATGGAAAACAATGAAACACTGCTCTTGGAGGCACCATAGATGAGCCTAGAGATAATCACAGAACATGAGGTAAGTCGGAAAGCAAAAGACATATCCTATGATATCACTTATAGGCGTTATCTAACAACTGACACAAATGAACATATTTCCACAGAGAAAGACACTCACAGGCTTAGAAAACAAACTATGCTTATCTAAAAGGACAGGTGGGGGGAATGGAAAAATTAAGATTAGGGTTACCATACGTGTACAAATACCTATTAAATACATATAACAGAAAGACCGACCATATAGCAAGGGATGTCTATGGAAAACTCTGCAATAATTTACACGGGAAGTGGCTCTGTACATGAATATATATATATATATGTTATGCACAAATGAACCAGATTGTGTACACTGAGGACAAACAGTATTCTAATCATTACCCCGACTAAAAAAACTAAAACAAGAAGTAATGTGACATAAACTTATTGGGGTTTCTCCTGGCACATTCCATTTTAATTTACAACCTAGGAACAGGACTTCCAGAAAGGCTCTGCTGCCCTAGGAACCAGATTTGGGAATGGAGAAATGCTGCCGCCTTGTGGCCGTTTCCCAAAACAGCAGCTTTAAACCCAGTGCTAATGCTCACTAGATATTCACACTCATTACAGGCCTATGAATGACACCTGACCTCAGAAACAATCCTGGGTTCGAAAATTGACCAAAACATTCAAAAGAGGGCAACCTTTCAGGAAGACAATTTCCAGAGGTTAACTGTACTCTCTGTTTCTTTCTGTTATTTTAACAGAACATTAAAAATGCGCGGAAAAATGCTGAACACTAGGAATAATTCAAGACATGCAAATCCAAATTACAAAAAACCTATCAGCTCACACCAGTCAGAATGGCCATCAGCAAAAATTCTGCAAACAGTAAATGCTGAAGGGTTTGAGGAGAAATGCCTACCCTTGGTTCAACGTGGGACATGGTAAGAGCCAGTAAGGAAAACACAAAGGAGGTGCCTTGGAAAGGTAAATACTGAGCTACCATTCAATCAAGCATACCCACTGCTGGGCCTATCACCTGACAGGATGAGAATCAAAACTAAACAGGCTGGGCTTCCCTGGTGGCACAGACGTTGAGAGTCCACCTGCCGATGCAGGGGACACCGGTTTGTGCCCCGGTCCGGGAAGATCCCACATGCCGTGGAGAGGCTGGTCCCGTGAGCTATGGCTGCTGGGCCTGTGCATCCGGAGCCTCTGCTCTGCAACGGGAGGGGCCACCGCAGTGAGAGGCCCGCGTACCGCAAAAGAAATCAAAACCATAAAAAAAGATACAGGCTGAAAATCCTGCACTCCAGCAATATTTACCATAGACAACACTTGGAAGCTACAAAAATGTCCATCAACAGAGGAATGCACCAAGAACAAGTGGTCCATGTACGCAATGGAATATGACTCCAATAAAAAATATAAATTCAATTTAGAAAACAAACATAAGTAAGGAGACATCAGCATTTGGGGGTTTCTCCGGGCATATTCCACTCTAATATATAACCGAGGAACATCACTGCCAGGAAGGTCTGTTCGCCTAGTTACCAAATTGGGAAAAGCAGAAATGCTGCCTAGAGATAATCACAGAACATGAGGTAAGTCCGAAAGCAAAAGACATAATGAAAGAAATGCTGCCGCCCTCTGGCCGTTACCTGCAACAGCAGCTTTAAAACCTGTGCTAAGGGTCACTTCATATGCACCAGTACTGGAGGGCTGTAAATGAAACCTGCCCACAAAATGTCTTGAGGGAGGTAATGGCCAAAATATTTCTAAATGTCACACACACTTCACGAAAACAATTTGAAGAGGTAAGCTGTACTCACAGTTTGAAGAAAAAAAGGACATGCCAGAAAGCTCAATTTCAAGGGCTTATGAGACGCATGCAAATCCAACCCCAAAGAGGTATATCAGCTCACACTGGTCAGAATATACATCAGCAAAAAAACACTACAAACAGTAAATGCTGAAGGTGTTGTGGAGAAGTGCATACCCTCAGCTTTAAGAGGGACGTAACCTGGAAAGAGCCACTAATGAGAACAGAATGGAGGTGCCTTTGTAAAGTAAACATTTTGCTACTGTGTGATCCAGCAGGCCCACTCCTGGGCCGATCACCTAAGAAGACAGAATTGGAAAGACACAGGCAGGCAAATGTGCATTGCCGCTCTATTACAATAGCAAGACATGGAAGCAACCAAAAAGTCCATCAACAGATGAGTGGACAAAGAAGAACTGGTACATGTACAGAGGGAATATTAGCCAAGGGAAAAAAGGACACAATGCCATGTGCAGCACCGTAGATGAGTGTAGAGGTAGTCACGCGACTCGTACTAAGTCAGAAAGAGAGAGAGACATATCGTATGATATCACTTATAGGTGTTACCTAAAAATTGATAGCAGTGAAGATATTTCCACAGAGAAGGGCAATCACAGATTCATTAAACAAACTTATGGTTCACCAAAGGAAAGGTGTGAGGATTGGATACATTAGGATATTGGGGTTAACAGACATATACAAACACAGGTGAACTATATAATCACCAAAGACCTACGGAATACCAAGAGAAGACTACTCAACATTCTGTCATAACGTACATGGGACAAGGATCCCAGGAAGAATAGACATATGTATATGTGTAAAAGAACCACATCTTGCACACCTACAACATGCCAAACATTGTAATCAAACTTGCTGTGATGAAAAATAAAAATTAAATTAAAAAAAACAAACAAGAAATAGTGAGACATAAATTGAAGGGGCTTTCCTGATACATTCCATTCTAAATTACAACCTAGAACACGACTTCCATTGAGGTTCTGTTGCCCTAGTAACCGGGTTTGGTAAAGGAGAACTGCTGCCACCTTGTGGCCGTTTCACACAACAGCAGCTTTAATCCCAGCGCTAATGGTCAGTTGATATTCAAAATAATTGCAGGCCTGTAGATGACACCTCCCTGAAAAAAAATCCTGGGGTCGTATATCGATCAAAACATTCAAAAGACGTCCATATTTCAAAACGACAGTTTCAAGAGGCATAGTTTATGCACATTTGTCTTCTGTTTCTTTTACTTTCTTTCTTTTTTGTTAACAAAATGGGAATGGAAAAAGGCTGAACATCAGGAATCAATAAAGCCATGCAAATCCAGTGTACAAAAAAGTTCACCTCACAGCCGTCAGAATGGTCATCAGCCAAAAAGTCTACAAAGAATAAATGCTGAAGGGGTTTTAGAGAACCGCGTACCCTTTAGCTGCTGGTGGGATGAAACCTGGTCACAGCCAGTAGTGAGAACAGAATGGAGGTGCGTTTAAGGGTAAATATGGAGCTACCATGTGATCTGGTAGGCCCACTCATGGGCCTTTCACCTGATTAGACCAGAATCGAAAAGACACAGGCTGGCAATCCTGCACTGCAGCAACACGTACCATAGCCAAGACCTGGAAGAAACCGAAATGTCCATCAACAGAAAAATGCACCAAGAAGAAGTCGTCCATGTACACAATGGAATATTAGCCATGAAAAAGCATGGAACAGTGCCGTTGGCACCATCATAGAAGGATCTAGAGATAATCACCCAACTTGAAGTAAGAAAGAATCCGAAAGACAGACATCTTAGCACATCACTTATAGGTGTTACCTAAAAATTGATACCCATGAAATAATTTCCAAGAGACGGACACGCATAGATTCAGAAAACCAATTAATGTTTAACCAAATGGAAAGGAATAAGGAATGTATGAACTAGGACATGGGGGTTAACAGATATGCACTAATACTTATGAAATGTATAATCACAAAGTGCCTATGGAATTCGAAGAGAGGTCTACTCAACACCCTATAATAACATCCACGGGAAAGGATCGAAAGAGGAATAGACAGATACATTGATAGGATGAACCAGAAACTGTACACCTAGGAGAATCTACATTTGTATCAAATTTGCTCTGATAATTAATAAAAATTAAATTTAATAAACAAACAACAATTTAGGAGATATAAGCTCTTGGGGGTTTGCGCTGGCACATTCCACTCTAATTTGCAGCTTACTAACACGATTTCCAGGAAAGCTCTGTTGCCCAAAAACCCAGAGTTGGAAATGTAGAAATGCTGCCGCCTTGTGGCCGTTTCCCGCAAGAGCGGCATTAAACCCACAGCTAATGGTCACTTAACATTCACAAGGACTCAGGGCTGTAAAGGACACCTGCCCTACATAATTGTGCGGAGGTAGGGAATGGCCAAAAAAATTCCAAACTGGCACATTTTTCAAGGACATAGTATGGAGGGGTAAGTTTTACTCACTCATTTTCAAAAAAGAGGAAAATGGATAAAAGCTCAACATCAGGAATTATTAGACTCATGCAAATCTAACCTCCAAAAAGGTTTCAACTCACACATGCCAACTACCATCAGCTAAAAGTCTGCAAACAACAAATGCTGAAGGGGTTTTAGAGAACTGTGTACCCTCTAGCTGCTGGTGAGATGTAAAGTGGTAACAGCCAATAATGAGAACAGAAAGGAGCTGTGTTTCAAAGTAAAAACTGAGCCACCATTCCATTCAGCAGGCCCCCCGCTGAGACTCTCACCTGAGAAGTCCAGAGTCGAGAAGGCACAGGCTTCAGCAGCTGCACTGCAGGAATTTTCACAATAGCCAAGACACGGAAGCAACCAAAATGTCCATCACCAGATGAGTGGAAAAAGAAGAAGTGGTCCATGTACACAATGGACTGTTAGCCATGGAAAACAATGAAACACTGCTCTTGGAGGCACCATAGATGAGCCTAGAGATAATCACAGAACATGAGGTAAGTCGGAAAGCAAATGACATATCCTATGATATCACTTATAGGCGTTATCTAACAACTGACACAAATGAACATATTTCCACAGAGAAAGACACTCACAGGCTTAGAAAACAAACTATGCTTATCTAAAAGGACAGGTGGGGGGAATGGAAAAATTAAGATTAGGGTTACCATACGTGTACAAATACCTATTAAATACATATAACAGAAAGACCGACCATATAGCAAGGGATGTCTATGGAAAACTCTGCAATAATTTACACGGGAAGTGGCTCTGTACATGAATATATATATATATATATATGTTATGCACAAATGAACCAGATTGTGTACACTGAGGACAAACAGTATTCTAATCATTACCCCGATTAAAAAAACTAAAACAAGAAGTAATGTGACATAAACTTATTGGGGTTTCTCCTGGCACATTCCATTTTAATTTACAACCTAGGAACAGGACTTCCAGAAAGGCTCTGCTGCCCTAGGAACCAGATTTGGGAATGGAGAAATGCTGCCGCCTTGTGGCCGTTTCCCAAAACAGCAGCTTTAAACCCAGTGCTAATGCTCACTAGATATTCACACTCATTACAGGCCTATGAATGACACCTGACCTCAGAAACAATCCTGGGTTCGAAAATTGACCAAAACATTCAAAAGAGGGCAACCTTTCAGGAAGACAATTTCCAGAGGTTAACTGTACTCTCTGTTTCTTTCTGTTATTTTAACAGAACATTAAAAATGCGCGGAAAAATGCTGAACACTAGGAATAATTCAAGACATGCAAATCCAAATTACAAAAAACCTATCAGCTCACACCAGTCAGAATGGCCATCAGCAAAAATTCTGCAAACAGTAAATGCTGAAGGGTTTGAGGAGAAATGCCTACCCTTGGTTCAACGTGGGACATGGTAAGAGCCAGTAAGGAAAACACAAAGGAGGTGCCTTGGAAAGGTAAATACTGAGCTACCATTCAATCAAGCATACCCACTGCTGGGCCTATCACCTGACAGGATGAGAATCAAAACTAAACAGGCTGGGCTTCCCTGGTGGCACAGACGTTGAGAGTCCGCCTGCCGATGCAGGGGACACGGGTTTGTGCCCCGGTCCGGGAAGATCCCACATGCCGTGGAGAGGCTGGTCCCGTGAGCTATGGCTGCTGGGCCTGTGCATCCGGAGCCTCTGCTCTGCAACGGGAGGGGCCACCGCAGTGAGAGGCCCGCGTACCGCAAAAGAAATCAAAACCATAAAAAAAGATACAGGCTGAAAATCCTGCACTCCAGCAATATTTACCATAGACAACACTTGGAAGCTACAAAAATGTCCATCAACAGAGGAATGCACCAAGAACAAGTGGTCCATGTACGCAATGGAATATGACTCCAATAAAAAATATAAATTCAATTTAGAAAACAAACATAAGTAAGGAGACATCAGCATTTGGGGGTTTCTCCGGGCACATTCCACTCTAATATATAACCGAGGAACACCACTGCCAGGAAGGTCTGTTCGCCTAGTTACCAGATTGGGAAAAGCAGAAATGCTGCCTAGAGATAATCACAGAACATGAGGTAAGTCGGAAAGCAAAAGACATAATGAAAGAAATGCTGCCGCCCTCTGGCCGTTACCTGCAACAGCAGCTTTAAAACCTGTGCTAAGGGTCACTTCATATGCACCAGTACTGGAGGGCTGTAAATGAAACCTGCCCACAAAATGTCTTGAGGGAGGTAATGGCCAAAATATTTCTAAATGTCACACACACTTCACGAAAACAATTTGAAGAGGTAAGCTGTACTCACAGTTTGAAGAAAAAAAGGACATGCCAGAAAGCTCAATTTCAAGGGTTTATGAGACGCATGCAAATCCAACCCCAAAGAGGTATATCAGCTCACACTGGTCAGAATATACATCAGCAAAAAAACACTACAAACAGTAAATGCTGAAGGTGTTGTGGAGAAGTGCATACCCTCAGCTTTAAGAGGGACGTAACCTGGAAAGAGCCACTAATGAGAACAGAATGGAGGTGCCTTTGTAAAGTAAACATTTTGCTACTGTGTGATCCAGCAGGCCCACTCCTGGGCCGATCACCTAAGAAGACAGAATTGGAAAGACACAGGCAGGCAAATGTGCATTGCCGCTCTATTACAATAGCCAAGACATGGAAGCAACCAAAAAGTCCATCAACAGATGAGTGGACAAAGAAGAACTGGTACATGTACAGAGGGAATATTAGCCAAGGGAAAAAAGGACACAATGCCATGTGCAGCACCGTAGATGAGTGTAGAGGTAGTCACGCGACTCGTACTAAGTCAGAAAGAGAGAGACACATATCGTATGATATCACTTATAGGTGTTACCTAAAAATTGATAGCAGTGAAGATATTTCCAAAGAGAAGGGCAATCACAGATTCATTAAACAAACTTATGGTTCACCAAAGGAAAGGTGTGAGGATTGGATACATTAGGATATTGGGGTTAACAGACATATACAAACACAGGTGAACTATATAATCACCAAAGACCTACGGAATACCAAGAGAACACTACTCAACATTCTGTCATAACGTACATGGGACAAGGATCCCAGGAAGAATAGACATATGTATATGTGTAAAAGAACCACATCTTGCACACCTACAACATGCCAAACATTGTAATCAAACATGCTGTGATGAAAAATAAAAATTAAATTAAAAAAAACAAACAAGAAATAGTGAGACATAAATTGAAGGGGCTTTCCTGATACATTCCATTCTAAATTACAACCTAGAACACGACTTCCATTGAGGTTCTGTTGCCCTAGTAACCGGGTTTGGTAAAGGAGAACTGCTGCCACCTTGTGGCCGTTTCACACAACAGCAGCTTTAATCCCAGCGCTAATGGTCAGTTGATATTCAAAATAATTGCAGGCCTGTAGATGACACCTCCCTGAAAAAAAATCCTGGGGTCGTATATCGATCAAAACATTCAAAAGACGTCCATATTTCAAAACGACAGTTTCAAGAGGCATAGTTTATGCACATTTGTCTTCTGTTTCTTTTACTTTCTTTCTTTTTTGTTAACAAAATGGGAATGGAAAAAGGCTGAACATCAGGAATCAATAAAGCCATGCAAATCCAGTGTACAAAAAAGTTCACCTCACAGCCGTCAGAATGGTCATCAGCCAAAAAGTCTACAAAGAATAAATGCTGAAGGGGTTTTAGAGAACCGCGTACCCTTTAGCTGCTGGTGGGATGAAACCTGGTCACAGCCAGTAGTGAGAACAGAATGGAGGTGCGTTTAAGGGTAAATATGGAGCTACCATGTGATCTGGTAGGCCCACTCATGGGCCTTTCACCTGATTAGACCAGAATCGAAAAGACACAGGCTGGCAATCCTGCACTGCAGCAACACGTACCATAGCCAAGACCTGGAAGAAACCGAAATGTCCATCAACAGAAAAATGCACCAAGAAGAAGTCGTCCATGTACACAATGGAATATTAGCCATGAAAAAGCATGGAACAGTGCCGTTGGCACCATCATAGAAGGATCTAGAGATAATCACCCAACTTGAAGTAAGAAAGAATCCGAAAGACAGACATCTTAGCACATCACTTATAGGTGTTACCTAAAAATTGATACCCATGAAATAATTTCCAAGAGACGGACACGCATAGATTCAGAAAACCAATTAATGTTTAACCAAATGGAAAGGAATAAGGAATGTATGAACTAGGACATGGGGGTTAACAGATATGCACTAATACTTATGAAATGTATAATCACAAAGTGCCTATGGAATTCGAAGAGAGGTCTACTCAACACCCTATAATAACATCCACGGGAAAGGATCGAAAGAGGAATAGACAGATACATTGATAGGATGAACCAGAAACTGTACACCTAGGAGAATCTACATTTGTATCAAATTTGCTCTGATAATTAATAAAAATTAAATTTAATAAACAAACAACAATTTAGGAGATATAAGCTCTTGGGGGTTTGCGCTGGCACATTCCACTCTAATTTGCAGCTTACTAACACGATTTCCAGGAAAGCTCTGTTGCCCAAAAACCCAGAGTTGGAAATGTAGAAATGCTGCCGCCTTGTGGCCGTTTCCCGCAAGAGTGGCATTAAACCCACAGCTAATGGTCACTTAACATTCACAAGGACTCAGGGCTGTAAAGGACACCTGCCCTACATAATTGTGCGGAGGTAGGGAATGGCCAAAAAAATTCCAAACTGGCACATTTTTCAAGGACATAGTATGGAGGGGTAAGTTTTACTCACTCATTTTCAAAAAAGAGGAAAATGGATAAAAGCTCAACATCAGGAATTATTAGACTCATGCAAATCTAACCTCCAAAAAGGTTTCAACTCACACATGCCAACTACCATCAGCTAAAAGTCTGCAAACAACAAATGCTGAAGGGGTTTTAGAGAACTGTGTACCCTCTAGCTGCTGGTGAGATGTAAAGTGGTAACAGCCAATAATGAGAACAGAAAGGAGCTGTGTTTCAAAGTAAAAACTGAGCCACCATTCCATTCAGCAGGCCCCCCGCTGAGACTCTCACCTGAGAAGTCCAGAGTCGAGAAGGCACAGGCTTCAGCAGCTGCACTGCAGGAATTTTCACAATAGCCAAGACACGGAAGCAACCAAAATGTCCATCACCAGATGAGTGGAAAAAGAAGAAGTGGTCCATGTACACAATGGACTGTTAGCCATGGAAAACAATGAAACACTGCTCTTGGAGGCACCATAGATGAGCCTAGAGATAATCACAGAACATGAGGTAAGTCGGAAAGCAAATGACATATCCTATGATATCACTTATAGGCGTTATCTAACAACTGACACAAATGAACATATTTCCACAGAGAAAGACACTCACAGGCTTAGAAAACAAACTATGCTTATCTAAAAGGACAGGTGGGGGGAATGGAAAAATTAAGATTAGGGTTACCATACGTGTACAAATACCTATTAAATACATATAACAGAAAGACCGACCATATAGCAAGGGATGTCTATGGAAAACTCTGCAATAATTTACACGGGAAGTGGCTCTGTACATGAATATATATATATATATATATGTTATGCACAAATGAACCAGATTGTGTACACTGAGGACAAACAGTATTCTAATCATTACCCCGATTAAAAAAACTAAAACAAGAAGTAATGTGACATAAACTTATTGGGGTTTCTCCTGGCACATTCCATTTTAATTTACAACCTAGGAACAGGACTTCCAGAAAGGCTCTGCTGCCCTAGGAACCAGATTTGGGAATGGAGAAATGCTGCCGCCTTGTGGCCGTTTCCCAAAACAGCAGCTTTAAACCCAGTGCTAATGCTCACTAGATATTCACACTCATTACAGGCCTATGAATGACACCTGACCTCAGAAACAATCCTGGGTTCGAAAATTGACCAAAACATTCAAAAGAGGGCAACCTTTCAGGAAGACAATTTCCAGAGGTTAACTGTACTCTCTGTTTCTTTCTGTTATTTTAACAGAACATTAAAAATGCGCGGAAAAATGCTGAACACTAGGAATAATTCAAGACATGCAAATCCAAATTACAAAAAACCTATCAGCTCACACCAGTCAGAATGGCCATCAGCAAAAATTCTGCAAACAGTAAATGCTGAAGGGTTTGAGGAGAAATGCCTACCCTTGGTTCAACGTGGGACATGGTAAGAGCCAGTAAGGAAAACACAAAGGAGGTGCCTTGGAAAGGTAAATACTGAGCTACCATTCAATCAAGCATACCCACTGCTGGGCCTATCACCTGACAGGATGAGAATCAAAACTAAACAGGCTGGGCTTCCCTGGTGGCACAGACGTTGAGAGTCCGCCTG
Organism: Mesoplodon mirus; assembly: GCF_964341445.2. NCBI lineage: Eukaryota > Metazoa > Chordata > Mammalia > Artiodactyla > Ziphiidae > Mesoplodon > Mesoplodon mirus. The sequence goes on from NW_028295361.1 coordinate 146,242, forward strand.
CCGATGCAGGGGACACGGGTTTGTGCCCCGGTCCGGGAAGATCCCACATGCCGTGGAGAGGCTGGTCCCGTGAGCTATGGCTGCTGGGCCTGTGCATCCGGAGCCTCTGCTCTGCAACGGGAGGGGCCACCGCAGTGAGAGGCCCGCGTACCGCAAAAGAAATCAAAACCATAAAAAAAGATACAGGCTGAAAATCCTGCACTCCAGCAATATTTACCATAGACAACACTTGGAAGCTACAAAAATGTCCATCAACAGAGGAATGCACCAAGAACAAGTGGTCCATGTACGCAATGGAATATGACTCCAATAAAAAATATAAATTCAATTTAGAAAACAAACATAAGTAAGGAGACATCAGCATTTGGGGGTTTCTCCGGGCACATTCCACTCTAATATATAACCGAGGAACACCACTGCCAGGAAGGTCTGTTCGCCTAGTTACCAGATTGGGAAAAGCAGAAATGCTGCCTAGAGATAATCACAGAACATGAGGTAAGTCCGAAAGCAAAAGACATAATGAAAGAAATGCTGCCGCCCTCTGGCCGTTACCTGCAACAGCAGCTTTAAAACCTGTGCTAAGGGTCACTTCATATGCACCAGTACTGGAGGGCTGTAAATGAAACCTGCCCACAAAATGTCTTGAGGGAGGTAATGGCCAAAATATTTCTAAATGTCACACACACTTCACGAAAACAATTTGAAGAGGTAAGCTGTACTCACAGTTTGAAGAAAAAAAGGACATGCCAGAAAGCTCAATTTCAAGGGTTTATGAGACGCATGCAAATCCAACCCCAAAGAGGTATATCAGCTCACACTGGTCAGAATATACATCAGCAAAAAAACACTACAAACAGTAAATGCTGAAGGTGTTGTGGAGAAGTGCATACCCTCAGCTTTAAGAGGGACGTAACCTGGAAAGAGCCACTAATGAGAACAGAATGGAGGTGCCTTTGTAAAGTAAACATTTTGCTACTGTGTGATCCAGCAGGCCCACTCCTGGGCCGATCACCTAAGAAGACAGAATTGGAAAGACACAGGCAGGCAAATGTGCATTGCCGCTCTATTACAATAGCCAAGACATGGAAGCAACCAAAAAGTCCATCAACAGATGAGTGGACAAAGAAGAACTGGTACATGTACAGAGGGAATATTAGCCAAGGGAAAAAAGGACACAATGCCATGTGCAGCACCGTAGATGAGTCTAGAGGTAGTCACGCGACTCGTACTAAGTCAGAAAGAGAGAGACACATATCGTATGATATCACTTATAGGTGTTACCTAAAAATTGATAGCAGTGAAGATATTTCCAAAGAGAAGGGCAATCACAGATTCATTAAACAAACTTATGGTTCACCAAAGGAAAGGTGTGAGGATTGGATACATTAGGATATTGGGGTTAACAGACATATACAAACACAGGTGAACTATATAATCACCAAAGACCTACGGAATACCAAGAGAACACTACTCAACATTCTGTCATAACGTACATGGGACAAGGATCCCAGGAAGAATAGACATATGTATATGTGTAAAAGAACCACATCTTGCACACCTACAACATGCCAAACATTGTAATCAAACATGCTGTGATGAAAAATAAAAATTAAATTAAAAAAAACAAACAAGAAATAGTGAGACATAAATTGAAGGGGCTTTCCTGATACATTCCATTCTAAATTACAACCTAGAACACGACTTCCATTGAGGTTCTGTTGCCCTAGTAACCGGGTTTGGTAAAGGAGAACTGCTGCCACCTTGTGGCCGTTTCACACAACAGCAGCTTTAATCCCAGCGCTAATGGTCAGTTGATATTCAAAATAATTGCAGGCCTGTAGATGACACCTCCCTGAAAAAAAATCCTGGGGTCGTATATCGATCAAAACATTCAAAAGACGTCCATATTTCAAAACGACAGTTTCAAGAGGCATAGTTTATGCACATTTGTCTTCTGTTTCTTTTACTTTCTTTCTTTTTTGTTAACAAAATGGGAATGGAAAAAGGCTGAACATCAGGAATCAATAAAGCCATGCAAATCCAGTGTACAAAAAAGTTCACCTCACAGCCGTCAGAATGGTCATCAGCCAAAAAGTCTACAAAGAATAAATGCTGAAGGGGTTTTAGAGAACCGCGTACCCTTTAGCTGCTGGTGGGATGAAACCTGGTCACAGCCAGTAGTGAGAACAGAATGGAGGTGCGTTTAAGGGTAAATATGGAGCTACCATGTGATCTGGTAGGCCCACTCATGGGCCTTTCACCTGATTAGACCAGAATCGAAAAGACACAGGCTGGCAATCCTGCACTGCAGCAACACGTACCATAGCCAAGACCTGGAAGAAACCGAAATGTCCATCAACAGAAAAATGCACCAAGAAGAAGTCGTCCATGTACACAATGGAATATTAGCCATGAAAAAGCATGGAACAGTGCCGTTGGCACCATCATAGAAGGATCTAGAGATAATCACCCAACTTGAAGTAAGAAAGAATCCGAAAGACAGACATCTTAGCACATCACTTATAGGTGTTACCTAAAAATTGATACCCATGAAATAATTTCCAAGAGACGGACACGCATAGATTCAGAAAACCAATTAATGTTTAACCAAATGGAAAGGAATAAGGAATGTATGAACTAGGACATGGGGGTTAACAGATATGCACTAATACTTATGAAATGTATAATCACAAAGTGCCTATGGAATTCGAAGAGAGGTCTACTCAACACCCTATAATAACATCCACGGGAAAGGATCGAAAGAGGAATAGACAGATACATTGATAGGATGAACCAGAAACTGTACACCTAGGAGAATCTACATTTGTATCAAATTTGCTCTGATAATTAATAAAAATTAAATTTAATAAACAAACAACAATTTAGGAGATATAAGCTCTTGGGGGTTTGCGCTGGCACATTCCACTCTAATTTGCAGCTTACTAACACGATTTCCAGGAAAGCTCTGTTGCCCAAAAACCCAGAGTTGGAAATGTAGAAATGCTGCCGCCTTGTGGCCGTTTCCCGCAAGAGCGGCATTAAACCCACAGCTAATGGTCACTTAACATTCACAAGGACTCAGGGCTGTAAAGGACACCTGCCCTACATAATTGTGCGGAGGTAGGGAATGGCCAAAAAAATTCCAAACTGGCACATTTTTCAAGGAGATAGTATGGAGGGGTAAGTTTTACTCACTCATTTTCAAAAAAGAGGAAAATGGATAAAAGCTCAACATCAGGAATTATTAGACTCATGCAAATCTAACCTCCAAAAAGGTTTCAACTCACACATGCCAACTACCATCAGCTAAAAGTCTGCAAACAACAAATGCTGAAGGGGTTTTAGAGAACTGTGTACCCTCTAGCTGCTGGTGAGATGTAAAGTGGTAACAGCCAATAATGAGAACAGAAAGGAGCTGTGTTTCAAAGTAAAAACTGAGCCACCATTCCATTCAGCAGGCCCCCCGCTGAGACTCTCACCTGAGAAGTCCAGAGTCGAGAAGGCACAGGCTTCAGCAGCTGCACTGCAGGAATTTTCACAATAGCCAAGACACGGAAGCAACCAAAATGTCCATCACCAGATGAGTGGAAAAAGAAGAAGTGGTCCATGTACACAATGGACTGTTAGCCATGGAAAACAATGAAACACTGCTCTTGGAGGCACCATAGATGAGCCTAGAGATAATCACAGAACATGAGGTAAGTCGGAAAGCAAAAGACATATCCTATGATATCACTTATAGGCGTTATCTAACAACTGACACAAATGAACATATTTCCACAGAGAAAGACACTCACAGGCTTAGAAAACAAACTATGCTTATCTAAAAGGACAGGTGGGGGGAATGGAAAAATTAAGATTAGGGTTACCATACGTGTACAAATACCTATTAAATACATATAACAGAAAGACCGACCATATAGCAAGGGATGTCTATGGAAAACTCTGCAATAATTTACACGGGAAGTGGCTCTGTACATGAATATATATATATATATATATATGTTATGCACAAATGAACCAGATTGTGTACACTGAGGACAAACAGTATTCTAATCATTACCCCGATTAAAAAAACTAAAACAAGAAGTAATGTGACATAAACTTATTGGGGTTTCTCCTGGCACATTCCATTTTAATTTACAACCTAGGAACAGGACTTCCAGAAAGGCTCTGCTGCCCTAGGAACCAGATTTGGGAATGGAGAAATGCTGCCGCCTTGTGGCCGTTTCCCAAAACAGCAGCTTTAAACCCAGTGCTAATGCTCACTAGATATTCACACTCATTACAGGCCTATGAATGACACCTGACCTCAGAAACAATCCTGGGTTCGAAAATTGACCAAAACATTCAAAAGAGGGCAACCTTTCAGGAAGACAATTTCCAGAGGTTAACTGTACTCTCTGTTTCTTTCTGTTATTTTAACAGAACATTAAAAATGCGCGGAAAAATGCTGAACACTAGGAATAATTCAAGACATGCAAATCCAAATTACAAAAAACCTATCAGCTCACACCAGTCAGAATGGCCATCAGCAAAAATTCTGCAAACAGTAAATGCTGAAGGGTTTGAGGAGAAATGCCTACCCTTGGTTCAACGTGGGACATGGTAAGAGCCAGTAAGGAAAACACAAAGGAGGTGCCTTGGAAAGGTAAATACTGAGCTACCATTCAATCAAGCATACCCACTGCTGGGCCTATCACCTGACAGGATGAGAATCAAAACTAAACAGGCTGGGCTTCCCTGGTGGCACAGACGTTGAGAGTCCGCCTGCCGATGCAGGGGACACGGGTTTGTGCCCCGGTCCGGGAAGATCCCACATGCCGTGGAGAGGCTGGTCCCGTGAGCTATGGCTGCTGGGCCTGTGCATCCGGAGCCTCTGCTCTGCAACGGGAGGGGCCACCGCAGTGAGAGGCCCGCGTACCGCAAAAGAAATCAAAACCATAAAAAAAGATACAGGCTGAAAATCCTGCACTCCAGCAATATTTACCATAGACAACACTTGGAAGCTACAAAAATGTCCATCAACAGAGGAATGCACCAAGAACAAGTGGTCCATGTACGCAATGGAATATGACTCCAATAAAAAATATAAATTCAATTTAGAAAACAAACATAAGTAAGGAGACATCAGCATTTGGGGGTTTCTCCGGGCATATTCCACTCTAATATATAACCGAGGAACACCACTGCCAGGAAGGTCTGTTCGCCTAGTTACCAAATTGGGAAAAGCAGAAATGCTGCCTAGAGATAATCACAGAACATGAGGTAAGTCCGAAAGCAAAAGACATAATGAAAGAAATGCTGCCGCCCTCTGGCCGTTACCTGCAACAGCAGCTTTAAAACCTGTGCTAAGGGTCACTTCATATGCACCAGTACTGGAGGGCTGTAAATGAAACCTGCCCACAAAATGTCTTGAGGGAGGTAATGGCCAAAATATTTCTAAATGTCACACACACTTCACGAAAACAATTTGAAGAGGTAAGCTGTACTCACAGTTTGAAGAAAAAAAGGACATGCCAGAAAGCTCAATTTCAAGGGCTTATGAGACGCATGCAAATCCAACCCCAAAGAGGTATATCAGCTCACACTGGTCAGAATATACATCAGCAAAAAAACACTACAAACAGTAAATGCTGAAGGTGTTGTGGAGAAGTGCATACCCTCAGCTTTAAGAGGGACGTAACCTGGAAAGAGCCACTAATGAGAACAGAATGGAGGTGCCTTTGTAAAGTAAACATTTTGCTACTGTGTGATCCAGCAGGCCCACTCCTGGGCCGATCACCTAAGAAGACAGAATTGGAAAGACACAGGCAGGCAAATGTGCATTGCCGCTCTATTACAATAGCCAAGACATGGAAGCAACCAAAAAGTCCATCAACAGATGAGTGGACAAAGAAGAACTGGTACATGTACAGAGGGAATATTAGCCAAGGGAAAAAAGGACACAATGCCATGTGCAGCACCGTAGATGAGTCTAGAGGTAGTCACGCGACTCGTACTAAGTCAGAAAGAGAGAGAGACATATCGTATGATATCACTTATAGGTGTTACCTAAAAATTGATAGCAGTGAAGATATTTCCACAGAGAAGGGCAATCACAGATTCATTAAACAAACTTATGGTTCACCAAAGGAAAGGTGTGAGGATTGGATACATTAGGATATTGGGGTTAACAGACATATACAAACACAGGTGAACTATATAATCACCAAAGACCTACGGAATACCAAGAGAACACTACTCAACATTCTGTCATAACGTACATGGGACAAGGATCCCAGGAAGAATAGACATATGTATATGTGTAAAAGAACCACATCTTGCACACCTACAACATGCCAAACATTGTAATCAAACATGCTGTGATGAAAAATAAAAATTAAATTAAAAAAAACAAACAAGAAATAGTGAGACATAAATTGAAGGGGCTTTCCTGATACATTCCATTCTAAATTACAACCTAGAACACGACTTCCATTGAGGTTCTGTTGCCCTAGTAACCGGGTTTGGTAAAGGAGAACTGCTGCCACCTTGTGGCCGTTTCACACAACAGCAGCTTTAATCCCAGCGCTAATGGTCAGTTGATATTCAAAATAATTGCAGGCCTGTAGATGACACCTCCCTGAAAAAAAATCCTGGGGTCGTATATCGATCAAAACATTCAAAAGACGTCCATATTTCAAAACGACAGTTTCAAGAGGCATAGTTTATGCACATTTCTCTTCTGTTTCTTTTACTTTCTTTCTTTTTTGTTAACAAAATGGGAATGGAAAAAGGCTGAACATCAGGAATCAATAAAGCCATGCAAATCCAGTGTACAAAAAAGTTCACCTCACAGCCGTCAGAATGGTCATCAGCCAAAAAGTCTACCAAGAATAAATGCTGAAGGGGTTTTAGAGAACCGCGTACCCTTTAGCTGCTGGTGGGATGAAACCTGGTCACAGCCAGTAGTGAGAACAGAATGGAGGTGCGTTTAAGGGTAAATATGGAGCTACCATGTGATCTGGTAGGCCCACTCATGGGCCTTTCACCTGATTAGACCAGAATCGAAAAGACACAGGCTGGCAATCCTGCACTGCAGCAACACGTACCATAGCCAAGACCTGGAAGAAACCGAAATGTCCATCAACAGAAAAATGCACCAAGAAGAAGTCGTCCATGTACACAATGGAATATTAGCCATGAAAAAGCATGGAACACTGCCGTTGGCACCATCATAGAAGGATCTAGAGATAATCACCCAACTTGAAGTAAGAAAGAATCCGAAAGACAGACATCTTAGCACATCACTTATAGGTGTTACCTAAAAATTGATACCCATGAAATAATTTCCAAGAGACGGACACGCATAGATTCAGAAAACCAATTAATGTTTAACCAAATGGAAAGGAATAAGGAATGTATGAACTAGGACATGGGGGTTAACAGATATGCACTAATACTTATGAAATGTATAATCACAAAGTGCCTATGGAATTCGAAGAGAGGTCTACTCAACACCCTATAATAACATCCACGGGAAAGGATCGAAAGAGGAATAGACAGATACATTGATAGGATGAACCAGAAACTGTACACCTAGGAGAATCTACATTTGTATCAAATTTGCTCTGATAATTAATAAAAATTAAATTTAATAAACAAACAACAATTTAGGAGATATAAGCTCTTGGGGGTTTGCGCTGGCACATTCCACTCTAATTTGCAGCTTACTAACACGATTTCCAGGAAAGCTCTGTTGCCCAAAAACCCAGAGTTGGAAATGTAGAAATGCTGCCGCCTTGTGGCCGTTTCCCGCAAGAGCGGCATTAAACCCACAGCTAATGGTCACTTAACATTCACAAGGACTCAGGGCTGTCAAGGACACCTGCCCTACATAATTGTGCGGAGGTAGGGAATGGCCAAAAAAATTCCAAACTGGCACATTTTTCAAGGAGATAGTATGGAGGGGTAAGTTTTACTCACTCATTTTCAAAAAAGAGGAAAATGGATAAAAGCTCAACATCAGGAATTATTAGACTCATGCAAATCTAACCTCCAAAAAGGTTTCAACTCACACATGCCAACTACCATCAGCTAAAAGTCTGCAAACAACAAATGCTGAAGGGGTTTTAGAGAACTGTGTACCCTCTAGCTGCTGGTGAGATGTAAAGTGGTAACAGCCAATAATGAGAACAGAAAGGAGCTGTGTTTCAAAGTAAAAACTGAGCCACCATTCCATTCAGCAGGCCCCCCGCTGAGACTCTCACCTGAGAAGTCCAGAGTCGAGAAGGCACAGGCTTCAGCAGCTGCACTGCAGGAATTTTCACAATAGCCAAGACACGGAAGCAACCAAAATGTCCATCACCAGATGAGTGGAAAAAGAAGAAGTGGTCCATGTACACAATGGACTATTAGCCATGGAAAACAATGAAACACTGCTCTTGGAGGCACCATAGATGAGCCTAGAGATAATCACAGAACATGAGGTAAGTCGGAAAGCAAAAGACATATCCTATGATATCACTTATAGGCGTTATCTAACAACTGACACAAATGAACATATTTCCACAGAGAAAGACACTCACAGGCTTAGAAAACAAACTATGCTTATCTAAAAGGACAGGTGGGGGGAATGGAAAAATTAAGATTAGGGTTACCATACGTGTACAAATACCTATTAAATACATATAACAGAAAGACCGACCATATAGCAAGGGATGTCTATGGAAAACTCTGCAATAATTTACACGGGAAGTGGCTCTGTACATGAATATATATATATATATGTTATGCACAAATGAACCAGATTGTGTACACTGAGGACAAACAGTATTCTAATCATTACCCCGATTAAAAAAACTAAAACAAGAAGTAATGTGACATAAACTTATTGGGGTTTCTCCTGGCACATTCCATTTTAATTTACAACCTAGGAACAGGACTTCCAGAAAGGCTCTGCTGCCCTAGGAACCAGATTTGGGAATGGAGAAATGCTGCCGCCTTGTGGCCGTTTCCCAAAACAGCAGCTTTAAACCCAGTGCTAATGCTCACTAGATATTCACACTCATTACAGGCCTATGAATGACACCTGACCTCAGAAACAATCCTGGGTTCGAAAATTGACCAAAACATTCAAAAGAGGGCAACCTTTCAGGAAGACAATTTCCAGAGGTTAACTGTACTCTCTGTTTCTTTCTGTTATTTTAACAGAACATTAAAAATGCGCGGAAAAATGCTGAACACTAGGAATAATTCAAGACATGCAAATCCAAATTACAAAAAACCTATCAGCTCACACCAGTCAGAATGGCCATCAGCAAAAATTCTGCAAACAGTAAATGCTGAAGGGTTTGAGGAGAAATGCCTACCCTTGGTTCAACGTGGGACATGGTAAGAGCCAGTAAGGAAAACACAAAGGAGGTGCCTTGGAAAGGTAAATACTGAGCTACCATTCAATCAAGCATACCCACTGCTGGGCCTATCACCTGACAGGATGAGAATCAAAACTAAACAGGCTGGGCTTCCCTGGTGGCACAGACGTTGAGAGTCCACCTGCCGATGCAGGGGACACCGGTTTGTGCCCCGGTCCGGGAAGATCCCACATGCCGTGGAGAGGCTGGTCCCGTGAGCTATGGCTGCTGGGCCTGTGCATCCGGAGCCTCTGCTCTGCAACGGGAGGGGCCACCGCAGTGAGAGGCCCGCGTACCGCAAAAGAAATCAAAACCATAAAAAAAGATACAGGCTGAAAATCCTGCACTCCAGCAATATTTACCATAGACAACACTTGGAAGCTACAAAAATGTCCATCAACAGAGGAATGCACCAAGAACAAGTGGTCCATGTACGCAATGGAATATGACTCCAATAAAAAATATAAATTCAATTTAGAAAACAAACATAAGTAAGGAGACATCAGCATTTGGGGGTTTCTCCGGGCATATTCCACTCTAATATATAACCGAGGAACACCACTGCCAGGAAGGTCTGTTCGCCTAGTTACCAAATTGGGAAAAGCAGAAATGCTGCCTAGAGATAATCACAGAACATGAGGTAAGTCCGAAAGCAAAAGACATAATGAAAGAAATGCTGCCGCCCTCTGGCCGTTACCTGCAACAGCAGCTTTAAAACCTGTGCTAAGGGTCACTTCATATGCACCAGTACTGGAGGGCTGTAAATGAAACCTGCCCACAAAATGTCTTGAGGGAGGTAATGGCCAAAATATTTCTAAATGTCACACACACTTCACGAAAACAATTTGAAGAGGTAAGCTGTACTCACAGTTTGAAGAAAAAAAGGACATGCCAGAAAGCTCAATTTCAAGGGCTTATGAGACGCATGCAAATCCAACCCCAAAGAGGTATATCAGCTCACACTGGTCAGAATATACATCAGCAAAAAAACACTACAAACAGTAAATGCTGAAGGTGTTGTGGAGAAGTGCATACCCTCAGCTTTAAGAGGGACGTAACCTGGAAAGAGCCACTAATGAGAACAGAATGGAGGTGCCTTTGTAAAGTAAACATTTTGCTACTGTGTGATCCAGCAGGCCCACTCCTGGGCCGATCACCTAAGAAGACAGAATTGGAAAGACACAGGCAGGCAAATGTGCATTGCCGCTCTATTACAATAGCCAAGACATGGAAGCAACCAAAAAGTCCATCAACAGATGAGTGGACAAAGAAGAACTGGTACATGTACAGAGGGAATATTAGCCAAGGGAAAAAAGGACACAATGCCATGTGCAGCACCGTAGATGAGTCTAGAGGTAGTCACGTGACTCGTACTAAGTCAGAAAGAGAGAGAGACATATCGTATGATATCACTTATAGGTGTTACCTAAAAATTGATAGCAGTGAAGATATTTCCACAGAGAAGGGCAATCACAGATTCATTAAACAAACTTATGGTTCACCAAAGGAAAGGTGTGAGGATTGGATACATTAGGATATTGGGGTTAACAGACATATACAAACACAGGTGAACTATATAATCACCAAAGACCTACGGAATACCAAGAGAACACTACTCAACATTCTGTCATAACGTACATGGGACAAGGATCCCAGGAAGAATAGACATATGTATATGTGTAAAAGAACCACATCTTGCACACCTACAACATGCCAAACATTGTAATCAAACATGCTGTGATGAAAAATAAAAATTAAATTAAAAAAAACAAACAAGAAATAGTGAGACATAAATTGAAGGGGCTTTCCTGATACATTCCATTCTAAATTACAACCTAGAACACGACTTCCATTGAGGTTCTGTTGCCCTAGTAACCGGGTTTGGTAAAGGAGAACTGCTGCCACCTTGTGGCCGTTTCACACAACAGCAGCTTTAATCCCAGCGCTAATGGTCAGTTGATATTCAAAATAATTGCAGGCCTGTAGATGACACCTCCCTGAAAAAAAATCCTGGGGTCGTATATCGATCAAAACATTCAAAAGACGTCCATATTTCAAAACGACAGTTTCAAGAGGCATAGTTTATGCACATTTGTCTTCTGTTTCTTTTACTTTCTTTCTTTTTTGTTAACAAAATGGGAATGGAAAAAGGCTGAACATCAGGAATCAATAAAGCCATGCAAATCCAGTGTACAAAAAAGTTCACCTCACAGCCGTCAGAATGGTCATCAGCCAAAAAGTCTACCAAGAATAAATGCTGAAGGGGTTTTAGAGAACCGCGTACCCTTTAGCTGCTGGTGGGATGAAACCTGGTCACAGCCAGTAGTGAGAACAGAATGGAGGTGCGTTTAAGGGTAAATATGGAGCTACCATGTGATCTGGTAGGCCCACTCATGGGCCTTTCACCTGATTAGACCAGAATCGAAAAGACACAGGCTGGCAATCCTGCACTGCAGCAACACGTACCATAGCCAAGACCTGGAAGAAACCGAAATGTCCATCAACAGAAAAATGCACCAAGAAGAAGTCGTCCATGTACACAATGGAATATTAGCCATGAAAAAGCATGGAACAGTGCCGTTGGCACCATCATAGAAGGATCTAGAGATAATCACCCAACTTGAAGTAAGAAAGAATCCGAAAGACAGACATCTTAGGACATCACTTATAGGTGTTACCTAAAAATTGATACCCATGAAATAATTTCCAAGAGACGGACACACATAGATTCAGAAAACCAATTAATGTTTAACCAAATGGAAAGGAATAAGGAATGTATGAACTAGGACATGGTGGTTAACAGATATGCACTAATACTTATGAAATGTATAATCACAAAGTGCCTATGGAATTCGAAGAGAGGTCTACTCAACACCCTATAATAACATCCACGGGAAAGGATCGAAAGAGGAATAGACAGATACATTGATAGGATGAACCAGAAACTGTACACCTAGGAGAATCTACATTTGTATCAAATTTGCTCTGATAATTAATAAAAATTAAATTTAATAAACAAACAACAATTTAGGAGATATAAGCTCTTGGGGGTTTGCGCTGGCACATTCCACTCTAATTTGCAGCTTACTAACACGATTTCCAGGAAAGCTCTGTTGCCCAAAAACCCAGAGTTGGAAATGTAGAAATGCTGCCGCCTTGTGGCCGTTTCCCGCAAGAGCGGCATTAAACCCACAGCTAATGGTCACTTAACATTCACAAGGACTCAGGGCTGTCAAGGACACCTGCCCTACATAATTGTGCGGAGGTAGGGAATGGCCAAAAAAATTCCAAACTGGCACATTTTTCAAGGAGATAGTATGGAGGGGTAAGTTTTACTCACTCATTTTCAAAAAAGAGGAAAATGGATAAAAGCTCAACATCAGGAATTATTAGACTCATGCAAATCTAACCTCCAAAAAGGTTTCAACTCACACATGCCAACTACCATCAGCTAAAAGTCTGCAAACAACAAATGCTGAAGGGGTTTTAGAGAACTGTGTACCCTCTAGCTGCTGGTGAGATGTAAAGTGGTAACAGCCAATAATGAGAACAGAAAGGAGCTGTGTTTCAAAGTAAAAACTGAGCCACCATTCCATTCAGCAGGCCCCCCGCTGAGACTCTCACCTGAGAAGTCCAGAGTCGAGAAGGCACAGGCTTCAGCAGCTGCACTGCAGGAATTTTCACAATAGCCAAGACACGGAAGCAACCAAAAGGTCCATCACCAGATGAGTGGAAAAAGAAGAAGTGGTCCATGTACACAATGGACTGTTAGCCATGGAAAACAATGAAACACTGCTCTTGGAGGCACCATAGATGAGCCTAGAGATAATCACAGAACATGAGGTAAGTCGGAAAGCAAAAGACATATCCTATGATATCACTTATAGGCGTTATCTAACAACTGACACAAATGAACATATTTCCACAGAGAAAGACACTCACAGGCTTAGAAAACAAACTATGCTTATCTAAAAGGACAGGTGGGGGGAATGGAAAAATTAAGATTAGGGTTACCATACGTGTACAAATACCTATTAAATACATATAACAGAAAGACCGACCATATAGCAAGGGATGTCTATGGAAAACTCTGCAATAATTTACACGGGAAGTGGCTCTGTACATGAATATATATATATATATGTTATGCACAAATGAACCAGATTGTGTACACTGAGGACAAACAGTATTCTAATCATTACCCCGATTAAAAAAACTAAAACAAGAAGTAATGTGACATAAACTTATTGGGGTTTCTCCTGGCACATTCCATTTTAATTTACAACCTAGGAACAGGACTTCCAGAAAGGCTCTGCTGCCCTAGGAACCAGATTTGGGAATGGAGAAATGCTGCCGCCTTGTGGCCGTTTCCCAAAACAGCAGCTTTAAACCCAGTGCTAATGCTCACTAGATATTCACACTCATTACAGGCCTATGAATGACACCTGACCTCAGAAACAATCCTGGGTTCGAAAATTGACCAAAACATTCAAAAGAGGGCAACCTTTCAGGAAGACAATTTCCAGAGGTTAACTGTACTCTCTGTTTCTTTCTGTTATTTTAACAGAACATTAAAAATGCGCGGAAAAATGCTGAACACTAGGAATAATTCAAGACATGCAAATCCAAATTACAAAAAACCTATCAGCTCACACCAGTCAGAATGGCCATCAGCAAAAATTCTGCAAACAGTAAATGCTGAAGGGTTTGAGGAGAAATGCCTACCCTTGGTTCAACGTGGGACATGGTAAGAGCCAGTAAGGAAAACACAAAGGAGGTGCCTTGGAAAGGTAAATACTGAGCTACCATTCAATCAAGCATACCCACTGCTGGGCCTATCACCTGACAGGATGAGAATCAAAACTAAACAGGCTGGGCTTCCCTGGTGGCACAGACGTTGAGAGTCCACCTGCCGATGCAGGGGACACCGGTTTGTGCCCCGGTCCGGGAAGATCCCACATGCCGTGGAGAGGCTGGTCCCGTGAGCTATGGCTGCTGGGCCTGTGCATCCGGAGCCTCTGCTCTGCAACGGGAGGGGCCACCGCAGTGAGAGGCCCGCGTACCGCAAAAGAAATCAAAACCATAAAAAAAGATACAGGCTGAAAATCCTGCACTCCAGCAATATTTACCATAGACAACACTTGGAAGCTACAAAAATGTCCATCAACAGAGGAATGCACCAAGAACAAGTGGTCCATGTACGCAATGGAATATGACTCCAATAAAAAATATAAATTCAATTTAGAAAACAAACATAAGTAAGGAGACATCAGCATTTGGGGGTTTCTCCGGGCATATTCCACTCTAATATATAACCGAGGAACACCACTGCCAGGAAGGTCTGTTCGCCTAGTTACCAAATTGGGAAAAGCAGAAATGCTGCCTAGAGATAATCACAGAACATGAGGTAAGTCCGAAAGCAAAAGACATAATGAAAGAAATGCTGCCGCCCTCTGGCCGTTACCTGCAACAGCAGCTTTAAAACCTGTGCTAAGGGTCACTTCATATGCACCAGTACTGGAGGGCTGTAAATGAAACCTGCCCACAAAATGTCTTGAGGGAGGTAATGGCCAAAATATTTCTAAATGTCACACACACTTCACGAAAACAATTTGAAGAGGTAAGCTGTACTCACAGTTTGAAGAAAAAAAGGACATGCCAGAAAGCTCAATTTCAAGGGCTTATGAGACGCATGCAAATCCAACCCCAAAGAGGTATATCAGCTCACACTGGTCAGAATATACATCAGCAAAAAAACACTACAAACAGTAAATGCTGAAGGTGTTGTGGAGAAGTGCATACCCTCAGCTTTAAGAGGGACGTAACCTGGAAAGAGCCACTAATGAGAACAGAATGGAGGTGCCTTTGTAAAGTAAACATTTTGCTACTGTGTGATCCAGCAGGCCCACTCCTGGGCCGATCACCTAAGAAGACAGAATTGGAAAGACACAGGCAGGCAAATGTGCATTGCCGCTCTATTACAATAGCAAGACATGGAAGCAACCAAAAAGTCCATCAACAGATGAGTGGACAAAGAAGAACTGGTACATGTACAGAGGGAATATTAGCCAAGGGAAAAAAGGACACAATGCCATGTGCAGCACCGTAGATGAGTGTAGAGGTAGTCACGCGACTCGTACTAAGTCAGAAAGAGAGAGAGACATATCGTATGATATCACTTATAGGTGTTACCTAAAAATTGATAGCAGTGAAGATATTTCCACAGAGAAGGGCAATCACAGATTCATTAAACAAACTTATGGTTCACCAAAGGAAAGGTGTGAGGATTGGATACATTAGGATATTGGGGTTAACAGACATATACAAACACAGGTGAACTATATAATCACCAAAGACCTACGGAATACCAAGAGAAGACTACTCAACATTCTGTCATAACGTACATGGGACAAGGATCCCAGGAAGAATAGACATATGTATATGTGTAAAAGAACCACATCTTGCACACCTACAACATGCCAAACATTGTAATCAAACTTGCTGTGATGAAAAATAAAAATTAAATTAAAAAAAACAAACAAGAAATAGTGAGACATAAATTGAAGGGGCTTTCCTGATACATTCCATTCTAAATTACAACCTAGAACACGACTTCCATTGAGGTTCTGTTGCCCTAGTAACCGGGTTTGGTAAAGGAGAACTGCTGCCACCTTGTGGCCGTTTCACACAACAGCAGCTTTAATCCCAGCGCTAATGGTCAGTTGATATTCAAAATAATTGCAGGCCTGTAGATGACACCTCCCTGAAAAAAAATCCTGGGGTCGTATATCGATCAAAACATTCAAAAGACGTCCATATTTCAAAACGACAGTTTCAAGAGGCATAGTTTATGCACATTTGTCTTCTGTTTCTTTTACTTTCTTTCTTTTTTGTTAACAAAATGGGAATGGAAAAAGGCTGAACATCAGGAATCAATAAAGCCATGCAAATCCAGTGTACAAAAAAGTTCACCTCACAGCCGTCAGAATGGTCATCAGCCAAAAAGTCTACAAAGAATAAATGCTGAAGGGGTTTTAGAGAACCGCGTACCCTTTAGCTGCTGGTGGGATGAAACCTGGTCACAGCCAGTAGTGAGAACAGAATGGAGGTGCGTTTAAGGGTAAATATGGAGCTACCATGTGATCTGGTAGGCCCACTCATGGGCCTTTCACCTGATTAGACCAGAATCGAAAAGACACAGGCTGGCAATCCTGCACTGCAGCAACACGTACCATAGCCAAGACCTGGAAGAAACCGAAATGTCCATCAACAGAAAAATGCACCAAGAAGAAGTCGTCCATGTACACAATGGAATATTAGCCATGAAAAAGCATGGAACAGTGCCGTTGGCACCATCATAGAAGGATCTAGAGATAATCACCCAACTTGAAGTAAGAAAGAATCCGAAAGACAGACATCTTAGGACATCACTTATAGGTGTTACCTAAAAATTGATACCCATGAAATAATTTCCAAGAGACGGACACACATAGATTCAGAAAACCAATTAATGTTTAACCAAATGGAAAGGAATAAGGAATGTATGAACTAGGACATGGTGGTTAACAGATATGCACTAATACTTATGAAATGTATAATCACAAAGTGCCTATGGAATTCGAAGAGAGGTCTACTCAACACCCTATAATAACATCCACGGGAAAGGATCGAAAGAGGAATAGACAGATACATTGATAGGATGAACCAGAAACTGTACACCTAGGAGAATCTACATTTGTATCAAATTTGCTCTGATAATTAATAAAAATTAAATTTAATAAACAAACAACAATTTAGGAGATATAAGCTCTTGGGGGTTTGCGCTGGCACATTCCACTCTAATTTGCAGCTTACTAACACGATTTCCAGGAAAGCTCTGTTGCCCAAAAACCCAGAGTTGGAAATGTAGAAATGCTGCCGCCTTGTGGCCGTTTCCCGCAAGAGCGGCATTAAACCCACAGCTAATGGTCACTTAACATTCACAAGGACTCAGGGCTGTAAAGGACACCTGCCCTACATAATTGTGCGGAGGTAGGGAATGGCCAAAAAAATTCCAAACTGGCACATTTTTCAAGGAGATAGTATGGAGGGGTAAGTTTTACTCACTCATTTTCAAAAAAGAGGAAAATGGATAAAAGCTCAACATCAGGAATTATTAGACTCATGCAAATCTAACCTCCAAAAAGGTTTCAACTCACACATGCCAACTACCATCAGCTAAAAGTCTGCAAACAACAAATGCTGAAGGGGTTTTAGAGAACTGTGTACCCTCTAGCTGCTGGTGAGATGTAAAGTGGTAACAGCCAATAATGAGAACAGAAAGGAGCTGTGTTTCAAAGTAAAAACTGAGCCACCATTCCATTCAGCAGGCCCCCCGCTGAGACTCTCACCTGAGAAGTCCAGAGTCGAGAAGGCACAGGCTTCAGCAGCTGCACTGCAGGAATTTTCACAATAGCCAAGACACGGAAGCAACCAAAAGGTCCATCACCAGATGAGTGGAAAAAGAAGAAG
Source organism: Mesoplodon mirus (assembly GCF_964341445.2). NCBI lineage: Eukaryota > Metazoa > Chordata > Mammalia > Artiodactyla > Ziphiidae > Mesoplodon > Mesoplodon mirus. The sequence continues at coordinate 164,148 of NW_028295361.1, forward strand.
TGGTCCATGTACACAATGGACTGTTAGCCATGGAAAACAATGAAACACTGCTCTTGGAGGCACCATAGATGAGCCTAGAGATAATCACAGAACATGAGGTAAGTCGGAAAGCAAAAGACATATCCTATGATATCACTTATAGGCGTTATCTAACAACTGACACAAATGAACATATTTCCACAGAGAAAGACACTCACAGGCTTAGAAAACAAACTATGCTTATCTAAAAGGACAGGTGGGGGGAATGGAAAAATTAAGATTAGGGTTACCATACGTGTACAAATACCTATTAAATACATATAACAGAAAGACCGACCATATAGCAAGGGATGTCTATGGAAAACTCTGCAATAATTTACACGGGAAGTGGCTCTGTACATGAATATATATATATATATGTTATGCACAAATGAACCAGATTGTGTACACTGAGGACAAACAGTATTCTAATCATTACCCCGATTAAAAAAACTAAAACAAGAAGTAATGTGACATAAACTTATTGGGGTTTCTCCTGGCACATTCCATTTTAATTTACAACCTAGGAACAGGACTTCCAGAAAGGCTCTGCTGCCCTAGGAACCAGATTTGGGAATGGAGAAATGCTGCCGCCTTGTGGCCGTTTCCCAAAACAGCAGCTTTAAACCCAGTGCTAATGCTCACTAGATATTCACACTCATTACAGGCCTATGAATGACACCTGACCTCAGAAACAATCCTGGGTTCGAAAATTGACCAAAACATTCAAAAGAGGGCAACCTTTCAGGAAGACAATTTCCAGAGGTTAACTGTACTCTCTGTTTCTTTCTGTTATTTTAACAGAACATTAAAAATGCGCGGAAAAATGCTGAACACTAGGAATAATTCAAGACATGCAAATCCAAATTACAAAAAACCTATCAGCTCACACCAGTCAGAATGGCCATCAGCAAAAATTCTGCAAACAGTAAATGCTGAAGGGTTTGAGGAGAAATGCCTACCCTTGGTTCAACGTGGGACATGGTAAGAGCCAGTAAGGAAAACACAAAGGAGGTGCCTTGGAAAGGTAAATACTGAGCTACCATTCAATCAAGCATACCCACTGCTGGGCCTATCACCTGACAGGATGAGAATCAAAACTAAACAGGCTGGGCTTCCCTGGTGGCACAGACGTTGAGAGTCCACCTGCCGATGCAGGGGACACCGGTTTGTGCCCCGGTCCGGGAAGATCCCACATGCCGTGGAGAGGCTGGTCCCGTGAGCTATGGCTGCTGGGCCTGTGCATCCGGAGCCTCTGCTCTGCAACGGGAGGGGCCACCGCAGTGAGAGGCCCGCGTACCGCAAAAGAAATCAAAACCATAAAAAAAGATACAGGCTGAAAATCCTGCACTCCAGCAATATTTACCATAGACAACACTTGGAAGCTACAAAAATGTCCATCAACAGAGGAATGCACCAAGAACAAGTGGTCCATGTACGCAATGGAATATGACTCCAATAAAAAATATAAATTCAATTTAGAAAACAAACATAAGTAAGGAGACATCAGCATTTGGGGGTTTCTCCGGGCATATTCCACTCTAATATATAACCGAGGAACACCACTGCCAGGAAGGTCTGTTCGCCTAGTTACCAAATTGGGAAAAGCAGAAATGCTGCCTAGAGATAATCACAGAACATGAGGTAAGTCCGAAAGCAAAAGACATAATGAAAGAAATGCTGCCGCCCTCTGGCCGTTACCTGCAACAGCAGCTTTAAAACCTGTGCTAAGGGTCACTTCATATGCACCAGTACTGGAGGGCTGTAAATGAAACCTGCCCACAAAATGTCTTGAGGGAGGTAATGGCCAAAATATTTCTAAATGTCACACACACTTCACGAAAACAATTTGAAGAGGTAAGCTGTACTCACAGTTTGAAGAAAAAAAGGACATGCCAGAAAGCTCAATTTCAAGGGCTTATGAGACGCATGCAAATCCAACCCCAAAGAGGTATATCAGCTCACACTGGTCAGAATATACATCAGCAAAAAAACACTACAAACAGTAAATGCTGAAGGTGTTGTGGAGAAGTGCATACCCTCAGCTTTAAGAGGGACGTAACCTGGAAAGAGCCACTAATGAGAACAGAATGGAGGTGCCTTTGTAAAGTAAACATTTTGCTACTGTGTGATCCAGCAGGCCCACTCCTGGGCCGATCACCTAAGAAGACAGAATTGGAAAGACACAGGCAGGCAAATGTGCATTGCCGCTCTATTACAATAGCAAGACATGGAAGCAACCAAAAAGTCCATCAACAGATGAGTGGACAAAGAAGAACTGGTACATGTACAGAGGGAATATTAGCCAAGGGAAAAAAGGACACAATGCCATGTGCAGCACCGTAGATGAGTGTAGAGGTAGTCACGCGACTCGTACTAAGTCAGAAAGAGAGAGAGACATATCGTATGATATCACTTATAGGTGTTACCTAAAAATTGATAGCAGTGAAGATATTTCCACAGAGAAGGGCAATCACAGATTCATTAAACAAACTTATGGTTCACCAAAGGAAAGGTGTGAGGATTGGATACATTAGGATATTGGGGTTAACAGACATATACAAACACAGGTGAACTATATAATCACCAAAGACCTACGGAATACCAAGAGAACACTACTCAACATTCTGTCATAACGTACATGGGACAAGGATCCCAGGAAGAATAGACATATGTATATGTGTAAAAGAACCACATCTTGCACACCTACAACATGCCAAACATTGTAATCAAACTTGCTGTGATGAAAAATAAAAATTAAATTAAAAAAAACAAACAAGAAATAGTGAGACATAAATTGAAGGGGCTTTCCTGATACATTCCATTCTAAATTACAACCTAGAACACGACTTCCATTGAGGTTCTGTTGCCCTAGTAACCGGGTTTGGTAAAGGAGAACTGCTGCCACCTTGTGGCCGTTTCACACAACAGCAGCTTTAATCCCAGCGCTAATGGTCAGTTGATATTCAAAATAATTGCAGGCCTGTAGATGACACCTCCCTGAAAAAAAATCCTGGGGTCGTATATCGATCAAAACATTCAAAAGACGTCCATATTTCAAAACGACAGTTTCAAGAGGCATAGTTTATGCACATTTGTCTTCTGTTTCTTTTACTTTCTTTCTTTTTTGTTAACAAAATGGGAATGGAAAAAGGCTGAACATCAGGAATCAATAAAGCCATGCAAATCCAGTGTACAAAAAAGTTCACCTCACAGCCGTCAGAATGGTCATCAGCCAAAAAGTCTACAAAGAATAAATGCTGAAGGGGTTTTAGAGAACCGCGTACCCTTTAGCTGCTGGTGGGATGAAACCTGGTCACAGCCAGTAGTGAGAACAGAATGGAGGTGCGTTTAAGGGTAAATATGGAGCTACCATGTGATCTGGTAGGCCCACTCATGGGCCTTTCACCTGATTAGACCAGAATCGAAAAGACACAGGCTGGCAATCCTGCACTGCAGCAACACGTACCATAGCCAAGACCTGGAAGAAACCGAAATGTCCATCAACAGAAAAATGCACCAAGAAGAAGTCGTCCATGTACACAATGGAATATTAGCCATGAAAAAGCATGGAACAGTGCCGTTGGCACCATCATAGAAGGATCTAGAGATAATCACCCAACTTGAAGTAAGAAAGAATCCAAAAGACAGACATCTTAGGACATCACTTATAGGTGTTACCTAAAAATTGATACCCATGAAATAATTTCCAAGAGACGGACACACATAGATTCAGAAAACCAATTAATGTTTAACCAAATGGAAAGGAATAAGGAATGTATGAACTAGGACATGGTGGTTAACAGATATGCACTAATACTTATGAAATGTATAATCACAAAGTGCCTATGGAATTCGAAGAGAGGTCTACTCAACACCCTATAATAACATCCACGGGAAAGGATCGAAAGAGGAATAGACAGATACATTGATAGGATGAACCAGAAACTGTACACCTAGGAGAATCTACATTTGTATCAAATTTGCTCTGATAATTAATAAAAATTAAATTTAATAAACAAACAACAATTTAGGAGATATAAGCTCTTGGGGGTTTGCGCTGGCACATTCCACTCTAATTTGCAGCTTACTAACACGATTTCCAGGAAAGCTCTGTTGCCCAAAAACCCAGAGTTGGAAATGTAGAAATGCTGCCGCCTTGTGGCCGTTTCCCGCAAGAGCGGCATTAAACCCACAGCTAATGGTCACTTAACATTCACAAGGACTCAGGGCTGTAAAGGACACCTGCCCTACATAATTGTGCGGAGGTAGGGAATGGCCAAAAAAATTCCAAACTGGCACATTTTTCAAGGAGATAGTATGGAGGGGTAAGTTTTACTCACTCATTTTCAAAAAAGAGGAAAATGGATAAAAGCTCAACATCAGGAATTATTAGACTCATGCAAATCTAACCTCCAAAAAGGTTTCAACTCACACATGCCAACTACCATCAGCTAAAAGTCTGCAAACAACAAATGCTGAAGGGGTTTTAGAGAACTGTGTACCCTCTAGCTGCTGGTGAGATGTAAAGTGGTAACAGCCAATAATGAGAACAGAAAGGAGCTGTGTTTCAAAGTAAAAACTGAGCCACCATTCCATTCAGCAGGCCCCCCGCTGAGACTCTCACCTGAGAAGTCCAGAGTCGAGAAGGCACAGGCTTCAGCAGCTGCACTGCAGGAATTTTCACAATAGCCAAGACACGGAAGCAACCAAAATGTCCATCACCAGATGAGTGGAAAAAGAAGAAGTGGTCCATGTACACAATGGACTATTAGCCATGGAAAACAATGAAACACTGCTCTTGGAGGCACCATAGATGAGCCTAGAGATAATCACAGAACATGAGGTAAGTCGGAAAGCAAAAGACATATCCTATGATATCACTTATAGGCGTTATCTAACAACTGACACAAATGAACATATTTCCACAGAGAAAGACACTCACAGGCTTAGAAAACAAACTATGCTTATCTAAAAGGACAGGTGGGGGGAATGGAAAAATTAAGATTAGGGTTACCATACGTGTACAAATACCTATTAAATACATATAACAGAAAGACCGACCATATAGCAAGGGATGTCTATGGAAAACTCTTCAATAATTTACACGGGAAGTGGCTCTGTACATGAATATATATATATATATGTTATGCACAAATGAACCAGATTGTGTACACTGAGGACAAACAGTATTCTAATCATTACCCCGATTAAAAAAACTAAAACAAGAAGTAATGTGACATAAACTTATTGGGGTTTCTCCTGGCACATTCCATTTTAATTTACAACCTAGGAACAGGACTTCCAGAAAGGCTCTGCTGCCCTAGGAACCAGATTTGGGAATGGAGAAATGCTGCCGCCTTGTGGCCGTTTCCCAAAACAGCAGCTTTAAACCCAGTGCTAATGCTCACTAGATATTCACACTCATTACAGGCCTATGAATGACACCTGACCTCAGAAACAATCCTGGGTTCGAAAATTGACCAAAACATTCAAAAGAGGGCAACCTTTCAGGAAGACAATTTCCAGAGGTTAACTGTACTCTCTGTTTCTTTCTGTTATTTTAACAGAACATTAAAAATGCGCGGAAAAATGCTGAACACTAGGAATAATTCAAGACATGCAAATCCAAATTACAAAAAACCTATCAGCTCACACCAGTCAGAATGGCCATCAGCAAAAATTCTGCAAACAGTAAATGCTGAAGGGTTTGAGGAGAAATGCCTACCCTTGGTTCAACGTGGGACATGGTAAGAGCCAGTAAGGAAAACACAAAGGAGGTGCCTTGGAAAGGTAAATACTGAGCTACCATTCAATCAAGCATACCCACTGCTGGGCCTATCACCTGACAGGATGAGAATCAAAACTAAACAGGCTGGGCTTCCCTGGTGGCACAGACGTTGAGAGTCCACCTGCCGATGCAGGGGACACCGGTTTGTGCCCCGGTCCGGGAAGATCCCACATGCCGTGGAGAGGCTGGTCCCGTGAGCTATGGCTGCTGGGCCTGTGCATCCGGAGCCTCTGCTCTGCAACGGGAGGGGCCACCGCAGTGAGAGGCCCGCGTACCGCAAAAGAAATCAAAACCATAAAAAAAGATACAGGCTGAAAATCCTGCACTCCAGCAATATTTACCATAGACAACACTTGGAAGCTACAAAAATGTCCATCAACAGAGGAATGCACCAAGAACAAGTGGTCCATGTACGCAATGGAATATGACTCCAATAAAAAATATAAATTCAATTTAGAAAACAAACATAAGTAAGGAGACATCAGCATTTGGGGGTTTCTCCGGGCATATTCCACTCTAATATATAACCGAGGAACACCACTGCCAGGAAGGTCTGTTCGCCTAGTTACCAAATTGGGAAAAGCAGAAATGCTGCCTAGAGATAATCACAGAACATGAGGTAAGTCCGAAAGCAAAAGACATAATGAAAGAAATGCTGCCGCCCTCTGGCCGTTACCTGCAACAGCAGCTTTAAAACCTGTGCTAAGGGTCACTTCATATGCACCAGTACTGGAGGGCTGTAAATGAAACCTGCCCACAAAATGTCTTGAGGGAGGTAATGGCCAAAATATTTCTAAATGTCACACACACTTCACGAAAACAATTTGAAGAGGTAAGCTGTACTCACAGTTTGAAGAAAAAAAGGACATGCCAGAAAGCTCAATTTCAAGGGCTTATGAGACGCATGCAAATCCAACCCCAAAGAGGTATATCAGCTCACACTGGTCAGAATATACATCAGCAAAAAAACACTACAAACAGTAAATGCTGAAGGTGTTGTGGAGAAGTGCATACCCTCAGCTTTAAGAGGGACGTAACCTGGAAAGAGCCACTAATGAGAACAGAATGGAGGTGCCTTTGTAAAGTAAACATTTTGCTACTGTGTGATCCAGCAGGCCCACTCCTGGGCCGATCACCTAAGAAGACAGAATTGGAAAGACACAGGCAGGCAAATGTGCATTGCCGCTCTATTACAATAGCAAGACATGGAAGCAACCAAAAAGTCCATCAACAGATGAGTGGACAAAGAAGAACTGGTACATGTACAGAGGGAATATTAGCCAAGGGAAAAAAGGACACAATGCCATGTGCAGCACCGTAGATGAGTCTAGAGGTAGTCACGCGACTCGTACTAAGTCAGAAAGAGAGAGAGACATATCGTATGATATCACTTATAGGTGTTACCTAAAAATTGATAGCAGTGAAGATATTTCCACAGAGAAGGGCAATCACAGATTCATTAAACAAACTTATGGTTCACCAAAGGAAAGGTGTGAGGATTGGATACATTAGGATATTGGGGTTAACAGACATATACAAACACAGGTGAACTATATAATCACCAAAGACCTACGGAATACCAAGAGAACACTACTCAACATTCTGTCATAACGTACATGGGACAAGGATCCCAGGAAGAATAGACATATGTATATGTGTAAAAGAACCACATCTTGCACACCTACAACATGCCAAACATTGTAATCAAACTTGCTGTGATGAAAAATAAAAATTAAATTAAAAAAAACAAACAAGAAATAGTGAGACATAAATTGAAGGGGCTTTCCTGATACATTCCATTCTAAATTACAACCTAGAACACGACTTCCATTGAGGTTCTGTTGCCCTAGTAACCGGGTTTGGTAAAGGAGAACTGCTGCCACCTTGTGGCCGTTTCACACAACAGCAGCTTTAATCCCAGCGCTAATGGTCAGTTGATATTCAAAATAATTGCAGGCCTGTAGATGACACCTCCCTGAAAAAAAATCCTGGGGTCGTATATCGATCAAAACATTCAAAAGACGTCCATATTTCAAAACGACAGTTTCAAGAGGCATAGTTTATGCACATTTGTCTTCTGTTTCTTTTACTTTCTTTCTTTTTTGTTAACAAAATGGGAATGGAAAAAGGCTGAACATCAGGAATCAATAAAGCCATGCAAATCCAGTGTACAAAAAAGTTCACCTCACAGCCGTCAGAATGGTCATCAGCCAAAAAGTCTACAAAGAATAAATGCTGAAGGGGTTTTAGAGAACCGCGTACCCTTTAGCTGCTGGTGGGATGAAACCTGGTCACAGCCAGTAGTGAGAACAGAATGGAGGTGCGTTTAAGGGTAAATATGGAGCTACCATGTGATCTGGTAGGCCCACTCATGGGCCTTTCACCTGATTAGACCAGAATCGAAAAGACACAGGCTGGCAATCCTGCACTGCAGCAACACGTACCATAGCCAAGACCTGGAAGAAACCGAAATGTCCATCAACAGAAAAATGCACCAAGAAGAAGTCATCCATGTACACAATGGAATATTAGCCATGAAAAAGCATGGAACAGTGCCGTTGGCACCATCATAGAAGGATCTAGAGATAATCACCCAACTTGAAGTAAGAAAGAATCCGAAAGACAGACATCTTAGGACATCACTTATAGGTGTTACCTAAAAATTGATACCCATGAAATAATTTCCAAGAGACGGACACACATAGATTCAGAAAACCAATTAATGTTTAACCAAATGGAAAGGAATAAGGAATGTATGAACTAGGACATGGTGGTTAACAGATATGCACTAATACTTATGAAATGTATAATCACAAAGTGCCTATGGAATTCGAAGAGAGGTCTACTCAACACCCTATAATAACATCCACGGGAAAGGATCGAAAGAGGAATAGACAGATACATTGATAGGATGAACCAGAAACTGTACACCTAGGAGAATCTACATTTGTATCAAATTTGCTCTGATAATTAATAAAAATTAAATTTAATAAACAAACAACAATTTAGGAGATATAAGCTCTTGGGGGTTTGCGCTGGCACATTCCACTCTAATTTGCAGCTTACTAACACGATTTCCAGGAAAGCTCTGTTGCCCAAAAACCCAGAGTTGGAAATGTAGAAATGCTGCCGCCTTGTGGCCGTTTCCCGCAAGAGCGGCATTAAACCCACAGCTAATGGTCACTTAACATTCACAAGGACTCAGGGCTGTAAAGGACACCTGCCCTACATAATTGTGCGGAGGTAGGGAATGGCCAAAAAAATTCCAAACTGGCACATTTTTCAAGGAGATAGTATGGAGGGGTAAGTTTTACTCACTCATTTTCAAAAAAGAGGAAAATGGATAAAAGCTCAACATCAGGAATTATTAGACTCATGCAAATCTAACCTCCAAAAAGGTTTCAACTCACACATGCCAACTACCATCAGCTAAAAGTCTGCAAACAACAAATGCTGAAGGGGTTTTAGAGAACTGTGTACCCTCTAGCTGCTGGTGAGATGTAAAGTGGTAACAGCCAATAATGAGAACAGAAAGGAGCTGTGTTTCAAAGTAAAAACTGAGCCACCATTCCATTCAGCAGGCCCCCCGCTGAGACTCTCACCTGAGAAGTCCAGAGTCGAGAAGGCACAGGCTTCAGCAGCTGCACTGCAGGAATTTTCACAATAGCCAAGACACGGAAGCAACCAAAATGTCCATCACCAGATGAGTGGAAAAAGAAGAAGTGGTCCATGTACACAATGGACTATTAGCCATGGAAAACAATGAAACACTGCTCTTGGAGGCACCATAGATGAGCCTAGAGATAATCACAGAACATGAGGTAAGTCGGAAAGCAAAAGACATATCCTATGATATCACTTATAGGCGTTATCTAACAACTGACACAAATGAACATATTTCCACAGAGAAAGACACTCACAGGCTTAGAAAACAAACTATGCTTATCTAAAAGGACAGGTGGGGGGAATGGAAAAATTAAGATTAGGGTTACCATACGTGTACAAATACCTATTAAATACATATAACAGAAAGACCGACCATATAGCAAGGGATGTCTATGGAAAACTCTGCAATAATTTACACGGGAAGTGGCTCTGTACATGAATATATATATATATATGTTATGCACAAATGAACCAGATTGTGTACACTGAGGACAAACAGTATTCTAATCATTACCCCGATTAAAAAAACTAAAACAAGAAGTAATGTGACATAAACTTATTGGGGTTTCTCCTGGCACATTCCATTTTAATTTACAACCTAGGAACAGGACTTCCAGAAAGGCTCTGCTGCCCTAGGAACCAGATTTGGGAATGGAGAAATGCTGCCGCCTTGTGGCCGTTTCCCAAAACAGCAGCTTTAAACCCAGTGCTAATGCTCACTAGATATTCACACTCATTACAGGCCTATGAATGACACCTGACCTCAGAAACAATCCTGGGTTCGAAAATTGACCAAAACATTCAAAAGAGGGCAACCTTTCAGGAAGACAATTTCCAGAGGTTAACTGTACTCTCTGTTTCTTTCTGTTATTTTAACAGAACATTAAAAATGCGCGGAAAAATGCTGAACACTAGGAATAATTCAAGACATGCAAATCCAAATTACAAAAAACCTATCAGCTCACACCAGTCAGAATGGCCATCAGCAAAAATTCTGCAAACAGTAAATGCTGAAGGGTTTGAGGAGAAATGCCTACCCTTGGTTCAACGTGGGACATGGTAAGAGCCAGTAAGGAAAACACAAAGGAGGTGCCTTGGAAAGGTAAATACTGAGCTACCATTCAATCAAGCATACCCACTGCTGGGCCTATCACCTGACAGGATGAGAATCAAAACTAAACAGGCTGGGCTTCCCTGGTGGCACAGACGTTGAGAGTCCGCCTGCCGATGCAGGGGACACGGGTTTGTGCCCCGGTCCGGGAAGATCCCACATGCCGTGGAGAGGCTGGTCCCGTGAGCTATGGCTGCTGGGCCTGTGCATCCGGAGCCTCTGCTCTGCAACGGGAGGGGCCACCGCAGTGAGAGGCCCGCGTACCGCAAAAGAAATCAAAACCATAAAAAAAGATACAGGCTGAAAATCCTGCACTCCAGCAATATTTACCATAGACAACACTTGGAAGCTACAAAAATGTCCATCAACAGAGGAATGCACCAAGAACAAGTGGTCCATGTACGCAATGGAATATGACTCCAATAAAAAATATAAATTCAATTTAGAAAACAAACATAAGTAAGGAGACATCAGCATTTGGGGGTTTCTCCGGGCACATTCCACTCTAATATATAACCGAGGAACACCACTGCCAGGAAGGTCTGTTCGCCTAGTTACCAGATTGGGAAAAGCAGAAATGCTGCCTAGAGATAATCACAGAACATGAGGTAAGTCGGAAAGCAAAAGACATAATGAAAGAAATGCTGCCGCCCTCTGGCCGTTACCTGCAACAGCAGCTTTAAAACCTGTGCTAAGGGTCACTTCATATGCACCAGTACTGGAGGGCTGTAAATGAAACCTGCCCACAAAATGTCTTGAGGGAGGTAATGGCCAAAATATTTCTAAATGTCACACACACTTCACGAAAACAATTTGAAGAGGTAAGCTGTACTCACAGTTTGAAGAAAAAAAGGACATGCCAGAAAGCTCAATTTCAAGGGCTTATGAGACGCATGCAAATCCAACCCCAAAGAGGTATATCAGCTCACACTGGTCAGAATATACATCAGCAAAAAAACACTACAAACAGTAAATGCTGAAGGTGTTGTGGAGAAGTGCATACCCTCAGCTTTAAGAGGGACGTAACCTGGAAAGAGCCACTAATGAGAACAGAATGGAGGTGCCTTTGTAAAGTAAACATTTTGCTACTGTGTGATCCAGCAGGCCCACTCCTGGGCCTATCACCTAAGAAGACAGAATTGGAAAGACACAGGCAGGGAAATGTGCATTGCCGCTCTATTACAATAGCCAAGACATGGAAGCAACCAAAAAGTCCATCAACAGATGAGTGGACAAAGAAGAACTGGTACATGTACAGAGGGAATATTAGCCAAGGGAAAAAAGGACACAATGCCATGTGCAGCACCGTAGATGAGTGTAGAGGTAGTCACGCGACTCGTACTAAGTCAGAAAGAGAGAGAGACATATCGTATGATATCACTTATAGGTGTTACCTAAAAATTGATAGCAGTGAAGATATTTCCACAGAGAAGGGCAATCACAGATTCATTAAACAAACTTATGGTTCACCAAAGGAAAGGTGTGAGGATTGGATACATTAGGATATTGGGGTTAACAGACATATACAAACACAGGTGAACTATATAATCACCAAAGACCTACGGAATACCAAGAGAAGACTACTCAACATTCTGTCATAACGTACATGGGACAAGGATCCCAGGAAGAATAGACATATGTATATGTGTAAAAGAACCACATCTTGCACACCTACAACATGCCAAACATTGTAATCAAACTTGCTGTGATGAAAAATAAAAATTAAATTAAAAAAAACAAACAAGAAATAGTGAGACATAAATTGAAGGGGCTTTCCTGATACATTCCATTCTAAATTACAACCTAGAACACGACTTCCATTGAGGTTCTGTTGCCCTAGTAACCGGGTTTGGTAAAGGAGAACTGCTGCCACCTTGTGGCCATTTCACACAACAGCAGCTTTAATCCCAGCGCTAATGGTCAGTTGATATTCAAAATAATTGCAGGCCTGTAGATGACACCTCCCTGAAAAAAAATCCTGGGGTCGTATATCGATCAAAACATTCAAAAGACGTCCATATTTCAAAACGACAGTTTCAAGAGGCATAGTTTATGCACATTTGTCTTCTGTTTCTTTTACTTTCTTTCTTTTTTGTTAACAAAATGGGAATGGAAAAAGGCTGAACATCAGGAATCAATAAAGCCATGCAAATCCAGTGTACAAAAAAGTTCACCTCACAGCCGTCAGAATGGTCATCAGCCAAAAAGTCTACAAAGAATAAATGCTGAAGGGGTTTTAGAGAACCGCGTACCCTTTAGCTGCTGGTGGGATGAAACCTGGTCACAGCCAGTAGTGAGAACAGAATGGAGGTGCGTTTAAGGGTAAATATGGAGCTACCATGTGATCTGGTAGGCCCACTCATGGGCCTTTCACCTGATTAGACCAGAATCGAAAAGACACAGGCTGGCAATCCTGCACTGCAGCAACACGTACCATAGCCAAGACCTGGAAGAAACCGAAATGTCCATCAACAGAAAAATGCACCAAGAAGAAGTCGTCCATGTACACAATGGAATATTAGCCATGAAAAAGCATGGAACAGTGCCGTTGGCACCATCATAGAAGGATCTAGAGATAATCACCCAACTTGAAGTAAGAAAGAATCCGAAAGACAGACATCTTAGCACATCACTTATAGGTGTTACCTAAAAATTGATACCCATGAAATAATTTCCAAGAGACGGACACGCATAGATTCAGAAAACCAATTAATGTTTAACCAAATGGAAAGGAATAAGGAATGTATGAACTAGGACATGGGGGTTAACAGATATGCACTAATACTTATGAAATGTATAATCACAAAGTGCCTATGGAATTCGAAGAGAGGTCTACTCAACACCCTATAATAACATCCACGGGAAAGGATCGAAAGAGGAATAGACAGATACATTGATAGGATGAACCAGAAACTGTACACCTAGGAGAATCTACATTTGTATCAAATTTGCTCTGATAATTAATAAAAATTAAATTTAATAAACAAACAACAATTTAGGAGATATAAGCTCTTGGGGGTTTGCGCTGGCACATTCCACTCTAATTTGCAGCTTACTAACACGATTTCCAGGAAAGCTCTGTTGCCCAAAAACCCAGAGTTGGAAATGTAGAAATGCTGCCGCCTTGTGGCCGTTTCCCGCAAGAGTGGCATTAAACCCACAGCTAATGGTCACTGAACATTCACAAGGACTCAGGGCTGTAAAGGACACCTGCCCTACATAATTGTGCGGAGGTAGGGAATGGCCAAAAAAATTCCAAACTGGCACATTTTTCAAGGACATAGTATGGAGGGGTAAGTTTTACTCACTCATTTTCAAAAAAGAGGAAAATGGATAAAAGCTCAACATCAGGAATTATTAGACTCATGCAAATCTAACCTCCAAAAAGGTTTCAACTCACACATGCCAACTACCATCAGCTAAAAGTCTGCAAACAACAAATGCTGAAGGGGTTTTAGAGAACTGTGTACCCTCTAGCTGCTGGTGAGATGTAAAGTGGTAACAGCCAATAATGAGAACAGAAAGGAGCTGTGTTTCAAAGTAAAAACTGAGCCACCATTCCATTCAGCAGGCCCCCCGCTGAGACTCTCACCTGAGAAGTCCAGAGTCGAGAAGGCACAGGCTTCAGCAGCTGCACTGCAGGAATTTTCACAATAGCCAAGACACGGAAGCAACCAAAAGGTCCATCACCAGATGAGTGGAAAAAGAAGAAGTGGTCCATGTACACAATGGACTGTTAGCCATGGAAAACAATGAAACACTGCTCTTGGAGGCACCATAGATGAGCCTAGAGATAATCACAGAACATGAGGTAAGTCGGAAAGCAAATGACATATCCTATGATATCACTTATAGGCGTTATCTAACAACTGACACAAATGAACATATTTCCACAGAGAAAGACACTCACAGGCTTAGAAAACAAACTATGCTTATCTAAAAGGACAGGTGGGGGGAATGGAAAAATTAAGATTAGGGTTACCATACGTGTACAAATACCTATTAAATACATATAACAGAAAGACCGACCATATAGCAAGGGATGTCTATGGAAAACTCTGCAATAATTTACACGGGAAGTGGCTCTGTACATGAATATATATATATATATATATGTTATGCACAAATGAACCAGATTGTGTACACTGAGGACAAACAGTATTCTAATCATTACCCCGATTAAAAAAACTAAAACAAGAAGTAATGTGACATAAACTTATTGGGGTTTCTCCTGGCACATTCCATTTTAATTTACAACCTAGGAACAGGACTTCCAGAAAGGCTCTGCTGCCCTAGGAACCAGATTTGGGAATGGAGAAATGCTGCCGCCTTGTGGCCGTTTCCCAAAACAGCAGCTTTAAACCCAGTGCTAATGCTCACTAGATATTCACACTCATTACAGGCCTATGAATGACACCTGACCTCAGAAACAATCCTGGGTTCGAAAATTGACCAAAACATTCAAAAGAGGGCAACCTTTCAGGAAGACAATTTCCAGAGGTTAACTGTACTCTCTGTTTCTTTCTGTTATTTTAACAGAACATTAAAAATGCGCGGAAAAATGCTGAACACTAGGAATAATTCAAGACATGCAAATCCAAATTACAAAAAACCTATCAGCTCACACCAGTCAGAATGGCCATCAGCAAAAATTCTGCAAACAGTAAATGCTGAAGGGTTTGAGGAGAAATGCCTACCCTTGGTTCAACGTGGGACATGGTAAGAGCCAGTAAGGAAAACACAAAGGAGGTGCCTTGGAAAGGTAAATACTGAGCTACCATTCAATCAAGCATACCCACTGCTGGGCCTATCACCTGACAGGATGAGAATCAAAACTAAACAGGCTGGGCTTCCCTGGTGGCACAGACGTTGAGAGTCCGCCTGCCGATGCAGGGGACACGGGTTTGTGCCCCGGTCCGGGAAGATCCCACATGCCGTGGAGAGGCTGGTCCCGTGAGCTATGGCTGCTGGGCCTGTGCATCCGGAGCCTCTGCTCTGCAACGGGAGGGGCCACCGCAGTGAGAGGCCCGCGTACCGCAAAAGAAATCAAAACCATAAAAAAAGATACAGGCTGAAAATCCTGCACTCCAGCAATATTTACCATAGACAACACTTGGAAGCTACAAAAATGTCCATCAACAGAGGAATGCACCAAGAACAAGTGGTCCATGTACGCAATGGAATATGACTCCAATAAAAAATATAAATTCAATTTAGAAAACAAACATAAGTAAGGAGACATCAGCATTTGGGGGTTTCTCCGGGCACATTCCACTCTAATATATAACCGAGGAACACCACTGACAGGAAGGTCTGTTCGCCTAGTTACCAGATTGGGAAAAGCAGAAATGCTGCCTAGAGATAATCACAGAACATGAGGTAAGTCGGAAAGCAAAAGACATAATGAAAGAAATGCTGCCGCCCTCTGGCCGTTACCTGCAACAGCAGCTTTAAAACCTGTGCTAAGGGTCACTTCATATGCACCAGTACTGGAGGGCTGTAAATGAAACCTGCCCACAAAATGTCTTGAGGGAGGTAATGGCCAAAATATTTCTAAATGTCACACACACTTCACGAAAACAATTTGAAGAGGTAAGCTGTACTCACAGTTTGAAGAAAAAAAGGACATGCCAGAAAGCTCAATTTCAAGGGTTTATGAGACGCATGCAAATCCAACCCCAAAGAGGTATATCAGCTCACACTGGTCAGAATATACATCAGCAAAAAAACACTACAAACAGTAAATGCTGAAGGTGTTGTGGAGAAGTGCATACCCTCAGCTTTAAGAGGGACGTAACCTGGAAAGAGCCACTAATGAGAACAGAATGGAGGTGCCTTTGTAAAGTAAACATTTTGCTACTGTGTGATCCAGCAGGCCCACTCCTGGGCCGATCACCTAAGAAGACAGAATTGGAAAGACACAGGCAGGCAAATGTGCATTGCCGCTCTATTACAATAGCCAAGACATGGAAGCGACCAAAAAGTCCATCAACAGATGAGTGGACAAAGAAGAACTGGTACATGTACAGAGGGAATATTAGCCAAGGGAAAAAAGGACACAATGCCATGTGCAGCACCGTAGATGAGTGTAGAGGTAGTCACGCGACTCGTACTAAGTCAGAAAGAGAGAGACACATATCGTATGATATCACTTATAGGTGTTACCTAAAAATTGATAGCAGTGAAGATATTTCCAAAGAGAAGGGCAATCACAGATTCATTAAACAAACTTATGGTTCACCAAAGGAAAGGTGTGAGGATTGGATACATTAGGATATTGGGGTTAACAGACATATACAAACACAGGTGAACTATATAATCACCAAAGACCTACGGAATACCAAGAGAACACTACTCAACATTCTGTCATAACGTACATGGGACAAGGATCCCAGGAAGAATAGACATATGTATATGTGTAAAAGAACCACATCTTGCACACCTACAACATGCCAAACATTGTAATCAAACATGCTGTGATGAAAAATAAAAATTAAATTAAAAAAAACAAACAAGAAATAGTGAGACATAAATTGAAGGGGCTTTCCTGATACATTCCATTCTAAATTACAACCTAGAACACGACTTCCATTGAGGTTCTGTTGCCCTAGTAACCGGGTTTGGTAAAGGAGAACTGCTGCCACCTTGTGGCCGTTTCACACAACAGCAGCTTTAATCCCAGCGCTAATGGTCAGTTGATATTCAAAATAATTGCAGGCCTGTAGATGACACCTCCCTGAAAAAAAATCCTGGGGTCGTATATCGATCAAAACATTCAAAAGACGTCCATATTTCAAAACGACAGTTTCAAGAGGCATAGTTTATGCACATTTGTCTTCTGTTTCTTTTACTTTCTTTCTTTTTTGTTAACAAAATGGGAATGGAAAAAGGCTGAACATCAGGAATCAATAAAGCCATGCAAATCCAGTGTACAAAAAAGTTCACCTCACAGCCGTCAGAATGGTCATCAGCCAAAAAGTCTACAAAGAATAAATGCTGAAGGGGTTTTAGAGAACCGCGTACCCTTTAGCTGCTGGTGGGATGAAACCTGGTCACAGCCAGTAGTGAGAACAGAATGGAGGTGCGTTTAAGGGTAAATATGGAGCTACCATGTGATCTGGTAGGCCCACTCATGGGCCTTTCACCTGATTAGACCAGAATCGAAAAGACACAGGCTGGCAATCCTGCACTGCAGCAACACGTACCATAGCCAAGACCTGGAAGAAACCGAAATGTCCATCAACAGAAAAATGCACCAAGAAGAAGTCGTCCATGTACACAATGGAATATTAGCCATGAAAAAGCATGGAACAGTGCCGTTGGCACCATCATAGAAGGATCTAGAGATAATCACCCAACTTGAAGTAAGAAAGAATCCGAAAGACAGACATCTTAGCACATCACTTATAGGTGTTACCTAAAAATTGATACCCATGAAATAATTTCCAAGAGACGGACACGCATAGATTCAGAAAACCAATTAATGTTTAACCAAATGGAAAGGAATAAGGAATGTATGAACTAGGACATGGGGGTTAACAGATATGCACTAATACTTATGAAATGTATAATCACAAAGTGCCTATGGAATTCGAAGAGAGGTCTACTCAACACCCTATAATAACATCCACGGGAAAGGATCGAAAGAGGAATAGACAGATACATTGATAGGATGAACCAGAAACTGTACACCTAGGAGAATCTACATTTGTATCAAATTTGCTCTGATAATTAATAAAAATTAAATTTAATAAACAAACAACAATTTAGGAGATATAAGCTCTTGGGGGTTTGCGCTGGCACATTCCACTCTAATTTGCAGCTTACTAACACGATTTCCAGGAAAGCTCTGTTGCCCAAAAACCCAGAGTTGGAAATGTAGAAATGCTGCCGCCTTGTGGCCGTTTCCCGCAAGAGCGGCATTAAACCCACAGCTAATGGTCACTTAACATTCACAAGGACTCAGGGCTGTAAAGGACACCTGCCCTACATAATTGTGCGGAGGTAGGGAATGGCCAAAAAAATTCCAAACTGGCACATTTTTCAAGGAGATAGTATGGAGGGGTAAGTTTTACTCACTCATTTTCAAAAAAGAGGAAAATGGATAAAAGCTCAACATCAGGAATTATTAGACTCATGCAAATCTAACCTCCAAAAAGGTTTCAACTCACACATGCCAACTACCATCAGCTAAAAGTCTGCAAACAACAAATGCTGAAGGGGTTTTAGAGAACTGTGTACCCTCTAGCTGCTGGTGAGATGTAAAGTGGTAACAGCCAATAATGAGAACAGAAAGGAGCTGTGTTTCAAAGTAAAAACTGAGCCACCATTCCATTCAGCAGGCCCCCCGCTGAGACTCTCACCTGAGAAGTCCAGAGTCGAGAAGGCACAGGCTTCAGCAGCTGCACTGCAGGAATTTTCACAATAGCCAAGACACGGAAGCAACCAAAATGTCCATCACCAGATGAGTGGAAAAAGAAGAAGTGGTCCATGTACACAATGGACTGTTAGCCATGGAAAACAATGAAACACTGCTCTTGGAGGCACCATAGATGAGCCTAGAGATAATCACAGAACATGAGGTAAGTCGGAAAGCAAAAGACATATCCTATGATATCACTTATAGGCGTTATCTAACAACTGACACAAATGAACATATTTCCACAGAGAAAGACACTCACAGGCTTAGAAAACAAACTATGCTTATCTAAAAGGACAGGTGGGGGGAATGGAAAAATTAAGATTAGGGTTACCATATGTGTACAAATACCTATTAAATACATATAACAGAAAGACCGACCATATAGCTAGGGATGTCTATGGAAAACTCTGCAATAATTTACACGGGAAGTGGCTCTGTACATGAATATATATATATATATATATATGTTATGCACAAATGAACCAGATTGTGTACACTGCGGACAAACAGTATTCTAATCATTACCCCGATTAAAAAAACTAAAACAAGAAGTAATGTGACATAAACTTATTGGGGTTTCTCCTGGCACATTCCATTTTAATTTACAACCTAGGAACAGGACTTCCAGAAAGGCTCTGCTGCCCTAGGAACCAGATTTGGGAATGGAGAAATGCTGCCGCCTTGTGGCCGTTTCCCAAAACAGCAGCTTTAAACCCAGTGCTAATGCTCACTAGATATTCACACTCATTACAGGCCTATGAATGACACCTGACCTCAGAAACAATCCTGGGTTCGAAAATTGACCAAAACATTCAAAAGAGGGCAACCTTTCAGGAAGACAATTTCCAGAGGTTAACTGTACTCTCTGTTTCTTTCTGTTATTTTAACAGAACATTAAAAATGCGCGGAAAAATGCTGAACACTAGGAATAATTCAAGACATGCAAATCCAAATTACAAAAAACCTATCAGCTCACACCAGTCAGAATGGCCATCAGCAAAAATTCTGCAAACAGTAAATGCTGAAGGGTTTGAGGAGAAATGCCTACCCTTGGTTCAACGTGGGACATGGTAAGAGCCAGTAAGGAAAACACAAAGGAGGTGCCTTGGAAAGGTAAATACTGAGCTACCATTCAATCAAGCATACCCACTGCTGGGCCTATCACCTGACAGGATGAGAATCAAAACTAAACAGGCTGGGCTTCCCTGGTGGCACAGACGTTGAGAGTCCGCCTGCCGATGCAGGGGACACGGGTTTGTGCCCCGGTCCGGGAAGATCCCACATGCCGTGGAGAGGCTGGTCCCGTGAGCTATGGCTGCTGGGCCTGTGCATCCGGAGCCTCTGCTCTGCAACGGGAGGGGCCACCGCAGTGAGAGGCCCGCGTACCGCAAAAGAAATCAAAACCATAAAAAAAGATACAGGCTGAAAATCCTGCACTCCAGCAATATTTACCATAGACAACACTTGGAAGCTACAAAAATGTCCATCAACAGAGGAATGCACCAAGAACAAGTGGTCCATGTACGCAATGGAATATGACTCCAATAAAAAATATAAATTCAATTTAGAAAACAAACATAAGTAAGGAGACATCAGCATTTGGGGGTTTCTCCGGGCATATTCCACTCTAATATATAACCGAGGAACACCACTGCCAGGAAGGTCTGTTCGCCTAGTTACCAAATTGGGAAAAGCAGAAATGCTGCCTAGAGATAATCACAGAACATGAGGTAAGTCCGAAAGCAAAAGACATAATGAAAGAAATGCTGCCGCCCTCTGGCCGTTACCTGCAACAGCAGCTTTAAAACCTGTGCTAAGGGTCACTTCATATGCACCAGTACTGGAGGGCTGTAAATGAAACCTGCCCACAAAATGTCTTGAGGGAGGTAATGGCCAAAATATTTCTAAATGTCACACACACTTCACGAAAACAATTTGAAGAGGTAAGCTGTACTCACAGTTTGAAGAAAAAAAGGACATGCCAGAAAGCTCAATTTCAAGGGCTTATGAGACGCATGCAAATCCAACCCCAAAGAGGTATATCAGCTCACACTGGTCAGAATATACATCAGCAAAAAAACACTACAAACAGTAAATGCTGAAGGTGTTGTGGAGAAGTGCATACCCTCAGCTTTAAGAGGGACGTAACCTGGAAAGAGCCACTAATGAGAACAGAATGGAGGTGCCTTTGTAAAGTAAACATTTTGCTACTGTGTGATCCAGCAGGCCCACTCCTGGGCCGATCACCTAAGAAGACAGAATTGGAAAGACACAGGCAGGCAAATGTGCATTGCCGCTCTATTACAATAGCCAAGACATGGAAGCGACCAAAAAGTCCATCAACAGATGAGTGGACAAAGAAGAACTGGTACATGTACAGAGGGAATATTAGCCAAGGGAAAAAAGGACACAATGCCATGTGCAGCACCGTAGATGAGTCTAGAGGTAGTCACGCGACTCGTACTAAGTCAGAAAGAGAGAGAGACATATCGTATGATATCACTTATAGGTGTTACCTAAAAATTGATAGCAGTGAAGATATTTCCACAGAGAAGGGCAATCACAGATTCATTAAACAAACTTATGGTTCACCAAAGGAAAGGTGTGAGGATTGGATACATTAGGATATTGGGGTTAACAGACATATACAAACACAGGTGAACTATATAATCACCAAAGACCTACGGAATACCAAGAGAACACTACTCAACATTCTGTCATAACGTACATGGGACAAGGATCCCAGGAAGAATAGACATATGTATATGTGTAAAAGAACCACATCTTGCACACCTACAACATGCCAAACATTGTAATCAAACATGCTGTGATGAAAAATAAAAATTAAATTAAAAAAAACAAACAAGAAATAGTGAGACATAAATTGAAGGGGCTTTCCTGATACATTCCATTCTAAATTACAACCTAGAACACGACTTCCATTGAGGTTCTGTTGCCCTAGTAACCGGGTTTGGTAAAGGAGAACTGCTGCCACCTTGTGGCCGTTTCACACAACAGCAGCTTTAATCCCAGCGCTAATGGTCAGTTGATATTCAAAATAATTGCAGGCCTGTAGATGACACCTCCCTGAAAAAAAATCCTGGGGTCGTATATCGATCAAAACATTCAAAAGACGTCCATATTTCAAAACGACAGTTTCAAGAGGCATAGTTTATGCACATTTGTCTTCTGTTTCTTTTACTTTCTTTCTTTTTTGTTAACAAAATGGGAATGGAAAAAGGCTGAACATCAGGAATCAATAAAGCCATGCAAATCCAGTGTACAAAAAAGTTCACCTCACAGCCGTCAGAATGGTCATCAGCCAAAAAGTCTACAAAGAATAAATGCTGAAGGGGTTTTAGAGAACCGCGTACCCTTTAGCTGCTGGTGGGATGAAACCTGGTCACAGCCAGTAGTGAGAACAGAATGGAGGTGCGTTTAAGGGTAAATATGGAGCTACCATGTGATCTGGTAGGCCCACTCATGGGCCTTTCACCTGATTAGACCAGAATCGAAAAGACACAGGCTGGCAATCCTGCACTGCAGCAACACGTACCATAGCCAAGACCTGGAAGAAACCGAAATGTCCATCAACAGAAAAATGCACCAAGAAGAAGTCGTCCATGTACACAATGGAATATTAGCCATGAAAAAGCATGGAACAGTGCCGTTGGCACCATCATAGAAGGATCTAGAGATAATCACCCAACTTGAAGTAAGAAAGAATCCGAAAGACAGACATCTTAGCACATCACTTATAGGTGTTACCTAAAAATTGATACCCATGAAATAATTTCCAAGAGACGGACACGCATAGATTCAGAAAACCAATTAATGTTTAACCAAATGGAAAGGAATAAGGAATGTATGAACTAGGACATGGGGGTTAACAGATATGCACTAATACTTATGAAATGTATAATCACAAAGTGCCTATGGAATTCGAAGAGAGGTCTACTCAACACCCTATAATAACATCCACGGGAAAGGATCGAAAGAGGAATAGACAGATACATTGATAGGATGAACCAGAAACTGTACACCTAGGAGAATCTACATTTGTATCAAATTTGCTCTGATAATTAATAAAAATTAAATTTAATAAACAAACAACAATTTAGGAGATATAAGCTCTTGGGGGTTTGCGCTGGCACATTCCACTCTAATTTGCAGCTTACTAACACGATTTCCAGGAAAGCTCTGTTGCACAAAAACCCAGAGTTGGAAATGTAGAAATGCTGCCGCCTTGTGGCCGTTTCCCGCAAGAGCGGCATTAAACCCACAGCTAATGGTCACTTAACATTCACAAGGACTCAGGGCTGTAAAGGACACCTGCCCTACATAATTGTGCGGAGGTAGGGAATGGCCAAAAAAATTCCAAACTGGCACATTTTTCAAGGAGATAGTATGGAGGGGTAAGTTTTACTCACTCATTTTCAAAAAAGAGGAAAATGGATAAAAGCTCAACATCAGGAATTATTAGACTCATGCAAATCTAACCTCCAAAAAGGTTTCAACTCACACATGCCAACTACCATCAGCTAAAAGTCTGCAAACAACAAATGCTGAAGGGGTTTTAGAGAACTGTGTACCCTCTAGCTGCTGGTGAGATGTAAAGTGGTAACAGCCAATAATGAGAACAGAAAGGAGCTGTGTTTCAAAGTAAAAACTGAGCCACCATTCCATTCAGCAGGCCCCCCGCTGAGACTCTCACCTGAGAAGTCCAGAGTCGAGAAGGCACAGGCTTCAGCAGCTGCACTGCAGGAATTTTCACAATAGCCAAGACACGGAAGCAACCAAAATGTCCATCACCAGATGAGTGGAAAAAGAAGAAGTGGTCCATGTACACAATGGACTGTTAGCCATGGAAAACAATGAAACACTGCTCTTGGAGGCACCATAGATGAGCCTAGAGATAATCACAGAACATGAGGTAAGTCGGAAAGCAAAAGACATATCCTATGATATCACTTATAGGCGTTATCTAACAACTGACACAAATGAACATATTTCCACAGAGAAAGACACTCACAGGCTTAGAAAACAAACTATGCTTATCTAAAAGGACAGGTGGGGGGAATGGAAAAATTAAGATTAGGGTTACCATATGTGTACAAATACCTATTAAATACATATAACAGAAAGACCGACCATATAGCAAGGGATGTCTATGGAAAACTCTGCAATAATTTACACGGGAAGTGGCTCTGTACATGAATATATATATATATATATATATGTTATGCACAAATGAACCAGATTGTGTACACTGCGGACAAACAGTATTCTAATCATTACCCCGATTAAAAAAACTAAAACAAGAAGTAATGTGACATAAACTTATTGGGGTTTCTCCTGGCACATTCCATTTTAATTTACAACCTAGGAACAGGACTTCCAGAAAGGCTCTGCTGCCCTAGGAACCAGATTTGGGAATGGAGAAATGCTGCCGCCTTGTGGCCGTTTCCCAAAACAGCAGCTTTAAACCCAGTGCTAATGCTCACTAGATATTCACACTCATTACAGGCCTATGAATGACACCTGACCTCAGAAACAATCCTGGGTTCGAAAATTGACCAAAACATTCAAAAGAGGGCAACCTTTCAGGAAGACAATTTCCAGAGGTTAACTGTACTCTCTGTTTCTTTCTGTTATTTTAACAGAACATTAAAAATGCGCGGAAAAATGCTGAACACTAGGAATAATTCAAGACATGCAAATCCAAATTACAAAAAACCTATCAGCTCACACCAGTCAGAATGGCCATCAGCAAAAATTCTGCAAACAGTAAATGCTGAAGGGTTTGAGGAGAAATGCCTACCCTTGGTTCAACGTGGGACATGGTAAGAGCCAGTAAGGAAAACACAAAGGAGGTGCCTTGGAAAGGTAAATACTGAGCTACCATTCAATCAAGCATACCCACTGCTGGGCCTATCACCTGACAGGATGAGAATCAAAACTAAACAGGCTGGGCTTCCCTGGTGGCACAGACGTTGAGAGTCCGCCTGCCGATGCAGGGGACACGGGTTTGTGCCCCGGTCCGGGAAGATCCCACATGCCGTGGAGAGGCTGGTCCCGTGAGCTATGGCTGCTGGGCCTGTGCATCCGGAGCCTCTGCTCTGCAACGGGAGGGGCCACCGCAGTGAGAGGCCCGCGTACCGCAAAAGAAATCAAAACCATAAAAAAAGATACAGGCTGAAAATCCTGCACTCCAGCAATATTTACCATAGACAACACTTGGAAGCTACAAAAATGTCCATCAACAGAGGAATGCACCAAGAACAAGTGGTCCATGTACGCAATGGAATATGACTCCAATAAAAAATATAAATTCAATTTAGAAAACAAACATAAGTAAGGAGACATCAGCATTTGGGGGTTTCTCCGGGCATATTCCACTCTAATATATAACCGAGGAACACCACTGCCAGGAAGGTCTGTTCGCCTAGTTACCAAATTGGGAAAAGCAGAAATGCTGCCTAGAGATAATCACAGAACATGAGGTAAGTCCGAAAGCAAAAGACATAATGAAAGAAATGCTGCCGCCCTCTGGCCGTTACCTGCAACAGCAGCTTTAAAACCTGTGCTAAGGGTCACTTCATATGCACCAGTACTGGAGGGCTGTAAATGAAACCTGCCCACAAAATGTCTTGAGGGAGGTAATGGCCAAAATATTTCTAAATGTCACACACACTTCACGAAAACAATTTGAAGAGGTAAGCTGTACTCACAGTTTGAAGAAAAAAAGGACATGCCAGAAAGCTCAATTTCAAGGGCTTATGAGACGCATGCAAATCCAACCCCAAAGAGGTATATCAGCTCACACTGGTCAGAATATACATCAGCAAAAAAACACTACAAACAGTAAATGCTGAAGGTGTTGTGGAGAAGTGCATACCCTCAGCTTTAAGAGGGACGTAACCTGGAAAGAGCCACTAATGAGAACAGAATGGAGGTGCCTTTGTAAAGTAAACATTTTGCTACTGTGTGATCCAGCAGGCCCACTCCTGGGCCGATCACCTAAGAAGACAGAATTGGAAAGACACAGGCAGGCAAATGTGCATTGCCGCTCTATTACAATAGCCAAGACATGGAAGCGACCAAAAAGTCCATCAACAGATGAGTGGACAAAGAAGAACTGGTACATGTACAGAGGGAATATTAGCCAAGGGAAAAAAGGACACAATGCCATGTGCAGCACCGTAGATGAGTCTAGAGGTAGTCACGCGACTCGTACTAAGTCAGAAAGAGAGAGAGACATATCGTATGATATCACTTATAGGTGTTACCTAAAAATTGATAGCAGTGAAGATATTTCCACAGAGAAGGGCAATCACAGATTCATTAAACAAACTTATGGTTCACCAAAGGAAAGGTGTGAGGATTGGATACATTAGGATATTGGGGTTAACAGACATATACAAACACAGGTGAACTATATAATCACCAAAGACCTACGGAATACCAAGAGAACACTACTCAACATTCTGTCATAACGTACATGGGACAAGGATCCCAGGAAGAATAGACATATGTATATGTGTAAAAGAACCACATCTTGCACACCTACAACATGCCAAACATTGTAATCAAACATGCTGTGATGAAAAATAAAAATTAAATTAAAAAAAACAAACAAGAAATAGTGAGACATAAATTGAAGGGGCTTTCCTGATACATTCCATTCTAAATTACAACCTAGAACACGACTTCCATTGAGGTTCTGTTGCCCTAGTAACCGGGTTTGGTAAAGGAGAACTGCTGCCACCTTGTGGCCGTTTCACACAACAGCAGCTTTAATCCCAGCGCTAATGGTCAGTTGATATTCAAAATAATTGCAGGCCTGTAGATGACACCTCCCTGAAAAAAAATCCTGGGGTCGTATATCGATCAAAACATTCAAAAGACGTCCATATTTCAAAACGACAGTTTCAAGAGGCATAGTTTATGCACATTTGTCTTCTGTTTCTTTTACTTTCTTTCTTTTTTGTTAACAAAATGGGAATGGAAAAAGGCTGAACATCAGGAATCAATAAAGCCATGCAAATCCAGTGTACAAAAAAGTTCACCTCACAGCCGTCAGAATGGTCATCAGCCAAAAAGTCTACAAAGAATAAATGCTGAAGGGGTTTTAGAGAACCGTGTACCCTTTAGCTGCTGGTGGGATGAAACCTGGTCACAGCCAGTAGTGAGAACAGAATGGAGGTGCGTTTAAGGGTAAATATGGAGCTACCATGTGATCTGGTAGGCCCACTCATGGGCCTTTCACCTGATTAGACCAGAATCGAAAAGACACAGGCTGGCAATCCTGCACTGCAGCAACACGTACCATAGCCAAGACCTGGAAGAAACCGAAATGTCCATCAACAGAAAAATGCACCAAGAAGAAGTCGTCCATGTACACAATGGAATATTAGCCATGAAAAAGCATGGAACAGTGCCGTTGGCACCATCATAGAAGGATCTAGAGATAATCACCCAACTTGAAGTAAGAAAGAATCCGAAAGACAGACATCTTAGCACATCACTTATAGGTGTTACCTAAAAATTGATACCCATGAAATAATTTCCAAGAGACGGACACGCATAGATTCAGAAAACCAATTAATGTTTAACCAAATGGAAAGGAATAAGGAATGTATGAACTAGGACATGGGGGTTAACAGATATGCACTAATACTTATGAAATGTATAATCACAAAGTGCCTATGGAATTCGAAGAGAGGTCTACTCAACACCCTATAATAACATCCACGGGAAAGGATCGAAAGAGGAATAGACAGATACATTGATAGGATGAACCAGAAACTGTACACCTAGGAGAATCTACATTTGTATCAAATTTGCTCTGATAATTAATAAAAATTAAATTTAATAAACAAACAACAATTTAGGAGATATAAGCTCTTGGGGGTTTGCGCTGGCACATTCCACTCTAATTTGCAGCTTACTAACACGATTTCCAGGAAAGCTCTGTTGCCCAAAAACCCAGAGTTGGAAATGTAGAAATGCTGCCGCCTTGTGGCCGTTTCCCGCAAGAGCGGCATTAAACCCACAGCTAATGGTCACTTAACATTCACAAGGACTCAGGGCTGTAAAGGACACCTGCCCTACATAATTGTGCGGAGGTAGGGAATGGCCAAAAAAATTCCAAACTGGCACATTTTTCAAGGAGATAGTATGGAGGGGTAAGTTTTACTCACTCATTTTCAAAAAAGAGGAAAATGGATAAAAGCTCAACATCAGGAATTATTAGACTCATGCAAATCTAACCTCCAAAAAGGTTTCAACTCACACATGCCAACTACCATCAGCTAAAAGTCTGCAAACAACAAATGCTGAAGGGGTTTTAGAGAACTGTGTACCCTCTAGCTGCTGGTGAGATGTAAAGTGGTAACAGCCAATAATGAGAACAGAAAGGAGCTGTGTTTCAAAGTAAAAACTGAGCCACCATTCCATTCAGCAGGCCCCCCGCTGAGACTCTCACCTGAGAAGTCCAGAGTCGAGAAGGCACAGGCTTCAGCAGCTGCACTGCAGGAATTTTCACAATAGCCAAGACACGGAAGCAACCAAAATGTCCATCACCAGATGAGTGGAAAAAGAAGAAGTGGTCCATGTACACAATGGACTGTTAGCCATGGAAAACAATGAAACACTGCTCTTGGAGGCACCATAGATGAGCCTAGAGATAATCACAGAACATGAGGTAAGTCGGAAAGCAAAAGACATATCCTATGATATCACTTATAGGCGTTATCTAACAACTGACACAAATGAACATATTTCCACAGAGAAAGACACTCACAGGCTTAGAAAACAAACTATGCTTATCTAAAAGGACAGGTGGGGGGAATGGAAAAATTAAGATTAGGGTTACCATATGTGTACAAATACCTATTAAATACATATAACAGAAAGACCGACCATATAGCAAGGGATGTCTATGGAAAACTCTGCAATAATTTACACGGGAAGTGGCTCTGTACATGAATATATATATATATATATATATGTTATGCACAAATGAACCAGATTGTGTACACTGCGGACAAACAGTATTCTAATCATTACCCCGATTAAAAAAACTAAAACAAGAAGTAATGTGACATAAACTTATTGGGGTTTCTCCTGGCACATTCCATTTTAATTTACAACCTAGGAACAGGACTTCCAGAAAGGCTCTG
Organism: Mesoplodon mirus; assembly: GCF_964341445.2. Taxonomy (NCBI): domain Eukaryota; kingdom Metazoa; phylum Chordata; class Mammalia; order Artiodactyla; family Ziphiidae; genus Mesoplodon; species Mesoplodon mirus. The sequence goes on from NW_028295361.1 coordinate 193,340, forward strand.
CTGCCCTAGGAACCAGATTTGGGAATGGAGAAATGCTGCCGCCTTGTGGCCGTTTCCCAAAACAGCAGCTTTAAACCCAGTGCTAATGCTCACTAGATATTCACACTCATTACAGGCCTATGAATGACACCTGACCTCAGAAACAATCCTGGGTTCGAAAATTGACCAAAACATTCAAAAGAGGGCAACCTTTCAGGAAGACAATTTCCAGAGGTTAACTGTACTCTCTGTTTCTTTCTGTTATTTTAACAGAACATTAAAAATGCGCGGAAAAATGCTGAACACTAGGAATAATTCAAGACATGCAAATCCAAATTACAAAAAACCTATCAGCTCACACCAGTCAGAATGGCCATCAGCAAAAATTCTGCAAACAGTAAATGCTGAAGGGTTTGAGGAGAAATGCCTACCCTTGGTTCAACGTGGGACATGGTAAGAGCCAGTAAGGAAAACACAAAGGAGGTGCCTTGGAAAGGTAAATACTGAGCTACCATTCAATCAAGCATACCCACTGCTGGGCCTATCACCTGACAGGATGAGAATCAAAACTAAACAGGCTGGGCTTCCCTGGTGGCACAGACGTTGAGAGTCCGCCTGCCGATGCAGGGGACACGGGTTTGTGCCCCGGTCCGGGAAGATCCCACATGCCGTGGAGAGGCTGGTCCCGTGAGCTATGGCTGCTGGGCCTGTGCATCCGGAGCCTCTGCTCTGCAACGGGAGGGGCCACCGCAGTGAGAGGCCCGCGTACCGCAAAAGAAATCAAAACCATAAAAAAAGATACAGGCTGAAAATCCTGCACTCCAGCAATATTTACCATAGACAACACTTGGAAGCTACAAAAATGTCCATCAACAGAGGAATGCACCAAGAACAAGTGGTCCATGTACGCAATGGAATATGACTCCAATAAAAAATATAAATTCAATTTAGAAAACAAACATAAGTAAGGAGACATCAGCATTTGGGGGTTTCTCCGGGCATATTCCACTCTAATATATAACCGAGGAACACCACTGCCAGGAAGGTCTGTTCGCCTAGTTACCAAATTGGGAAAAGCAGAAATGCTGCCTAGAGATAATCACAGAACATGAGGTAAGTCCGAAAGCAAAAGACATAATGAAAGAAATGCTGCCGCCCTCTGGCCGTTACCTGCAACAGCAGCTTTAAAACCTGTGCTAAGGGTCACTTCATATGCACCAGTACTGGAGGGCTGTAAATGAAACCTGCCCACAAAATGTCTTGAGGGAGGTAATGGCCAAAATATTTCTAAATGTCACACACACTTCACGAAAACAATTTGAAGAGGTAAGCTGTACTCACAGTTTGAAGAAAAAAAGGACATGCCAGAAAGCTCAATTTCAAGGGCTTATGAGACGCATGCAAATCCAACCCCAAAGAGGTATATCAGCTCACACTGGTCAGAATATACATCAGCAAAAAAACACTACAAACAGTAAATGCTGAAGGTGTTGTGGAGAAGTGCATACCCTCAGCTTTAAGAGGGACGTAACCTGGAAAGAGCCACTAATGAGAACAGAATGGAGGTGCCTTTGTAAAGTAAACATTTTGCTACTGTGTGATCCAGCAGGCCCACTCCTGGGCCGATCACCTAAGAAGACAGAATTGGAAAGACACAGGCAGGCAAATGTGCATTGCCGCTCTATTACAATAGCCAAGACATGGAAGCGACCAAAAAGTCCATCAACAGATGAGTGGACAAAGAAGAACTGGTACATGTACAGAGGGAATATTAGCCAAGGGAAAAAAGGACACAATGCCATGTGCAGCACCGTAGATGAGTCTAGAGGTAGTCACGCGACTCGTACTAAGTCAGAAAGAGAGAGAGACATATCGTATGATATCACTTATAGGTGTTACCTAAAAATTGATAGCAGTGAAGATATTTCCACAGAGAAGGGCAATCACAGATTCATTAAACAAACTTATGGTTCACCAAAGGAAAGGTGTGAGGATTGGATACATTAGGATATTGGGGTTAACAGACATATACAAACACAGGTGAACTATATAATCACCAAAGACCTACGGAATACCAAGAGAACACTACTCAACATTCTGTCATAACGTACATGGGACAAGGATCCCAGGAAGAATAGACATATGTATATGTGTAAAAGAACCACATCTTGCACACCTACAACATGCCAAACATTGTAATCAAACATGCTGTGATGAAAAATAAAAATTAAATTAAAAAAAACAAACAAGAAATAGTGAGACATAAATTGAAGGGGCTTTCCTGATACATTCCATTCTAAATTACAACCTAGAACACGACTTCCATTGAGGTTCTGTTGCCCTAGTAACCGGGTTTGGTAAAGGAGAACTGCTGCCACCTTGTGGCCGTTTCACACAACAGCAGCTTTAATCCCAGCGCTAATGGTCAGTTGATATTCAAAATAATTGCAGGCCTGTAGATGACACCTCCCTGAAAAAAAATCCTGGGGTCGTATATCGATCAAAACATTCAAAAGACGTCCATATTTCAAAACGACAGTTTCAAGAGGCATAGTTTATGCACATTTGTCTTCTGTTTCTTTTACTTTCTTTCTTTTTTGTTAACAAAATGGGAATGGAAAAAGGCTGAACATCAGGAATCAATAAAGCCATGCAAATCCAGTGTACAAAAAAGTTCACCTCACAGCCGTCAGAATGGTCATCAGCCAAAAAGTCTACAAAGAATAAATGCTGAAGGGGTTTTACAGAACCGCGTACCCTTTAGCTGCTGGTGGGATGAAACCTGGTCACAGCCAGTAGTGAGAACAGAATGGAGGTGCGTTTAAGGGTAAATATGGAGCTACCATGTGATCTGGTAGGCCCACTCATGGGCCTTTCACCTGATTAGACCAGAATCGAAAAGACACAGGCTGGCAATCCTGCACTGCAGCAACACGTACCATAGCCAAGACCTGGAAGAAACCGAAATGTCCATCAACAGAAAAATGCACCAAGAAGAAGTCGTCCATGTACACAATGGAATATTAGCCATGAAAAAGCATGGAACAGTGCCGTTGGCACCATCATAGAAGGATCTAGAGATAATCACCCAACTTGAAGTAAGAAAGAATCCGAAAGACAGACATCTTAGCACATCACTTATAGGTGTTACCTAAAAATTGATACCCATGAAATAATTTCCAAGAGACGGACACGCATAGATTCAGAAAACCAATTAATGTTTAACCAAATGGAAAGGAATAAGGAATGTATGAACTAGGACATGGGGGTTAACAGATATGCACTAATACTTATGAAATGTATAATCACAAAGTGCCTATGGAATTCGAAGAGAGGTCTACTCAACACCCTATAATAACATCCACGGGAAAGGATCGAAAGAGGAATAGACAGATACATTGATAGGATGAACCAGAAACTGTACACCTAGGAGAATCTACATTTGTATCAAATTTGCTCTGATAATTAATAAAAATTAAATTTAATAAACAAACAACAATTTAGGAGATATAAGCTCTTGGGGGTTTGCGCTGGCACATTCCACTCTAATTTGCAGCTTACTAACACGATTTCCAGGAAAGCTCTGTTGCCCAAAAACCCAGAGTTGGAAATGTAGAAATGCTGCCGCCTTGTGGCCGTTTCCCGCAAGAGCGGCATTAAACCCACAGCTAATGGTCACTTAACATTCACAAGGACTCAGGGCTGTAAAGGACACCTGCCCTACATAATTGTGCGGAGGTAGGGAATGGCCAAAAAAATTCCAAACTGGCACATTTTTCAAGGAGATAGTATGGAGGGGTAAGTTTTACTCACTCATTTTCAAAAAAGAGGAAAATGGATAAAAGCTCAACATCAGGAATTATTAGACTCATGCAAATCTAACCTCCAAAAAGGTTTCAACTCACACATGCCAACTACCATCAGCTAAAAGTCTGCAAACAACAAATGCTGAAGGGGTTTTAGAGAACTGTGTACCCTCTAGCTGCTGGTGAGATGTAAAGTGGTAACAGCCAATAATGAGAACAGAAAGGAGCTGTGTTTCAAAGTAAAAACTGAGCCACCATTCCATTCAGCAGGCCCCCCGCTGAGACTCTCACCTGAGAAGTCCAGAGTCGAGAAGGCACAGGCTTCAGCAGCTGCACTGCAGGAATTTTCACAATAGCCAAGACACGGAAGCAACCAAAATGTCCATCACCAGATGAGTGGAAAAAGAAGAAGTGGTCCATGTACACAATGGACTGTTAGCCATGGAAAACAATGAAACACTGCTCTTGGAGGCACCATAGATGAGCCTAGAGATAATCACAGAACATGAGGTAAGTCGGAAAGCAAAAGACATATCCTATGATATCACTTATAGGCGTTATCTAACAACTGACACAAATGAACATATTTCCACAGAGAAAGACACTCACAGGCTTAGAAAACAAACTATGCTTATCTAAAAGGACAGGTGGGGGGAATGGAAAAATTAAGATTAGGGTTACCATATGTGTACAAATACCTATTAAATACATATAACAGAAAGACCGACCATATAGCAAGGGATGTCTATGGAAAACTCTGCAATAATTTACACGGGAAGTGGCTCTGTACATGAATATATATATATATATATATATATATATATGTTATGCACAAATGAACCAGATTGTGTACACTGCGGACAAACAGTATTCTAATCATTACCCCGATTAAAAAAACTAAAACAAGAAGTAATGTGACATAAACTTATTGGGGTTTCTCCTGGCACATTCCATTTTAATTTACAACCTAGGAACAGGACTTCCAGAAAGGCTCTGCTGCCCTAGGAACCAGATTTGGGAATGGAGAAATGCTGCCGCCTTGTGGCCGTTTCCCAAAACAGCAGCTTTAAACCCAGTGCTAATGCTCACTAGATATTCACACTCATTACAGGCCTATGAATGACACCTGACCTCAGAAACAATCCTGGGTTCGAAAATTGACCAAAACATTCAAAAGAGGGCAACCTTTCAGGAAGACAATTTCCAGAGGTTAACTGTACTCTCTGTTTCTTTCTGTTATTTTAACAGAACATTAAAAATGCGCGGAAAAATGCTGAACACTAGGAATAATTCAAGACATGCAAATCCAAATTACAAAAAACCTATCAGCTCACACCAGTCAGAATGGCCATCAGCAAAAATTCTGCAAACAGTAAATGCTGAAGGGTTTGAGGAGAAATGCCTACCCTTGGTTCAACGTGGGACATGGTAAGAGCCAGTAAGGAAAACACAAAGGAGGTGCCTTGGAAAGGTAAATACTGAGCTACCATTCAATCAAGCATACCCACTGCTGGGCCTATCACCTGACAGGATGAGAATCAAAACTAAACAGGCTGGGCTTCCCTGGTGGCACAGACGTTGAGAGTCCGCCTGCCGATGCAGGGGACACGGGTTTGTGCCCCGGTCCGGGAAGATCCCACATGCCGTGGAGAGGCTGGTCCCGTGAGCTATGGCTGCTGGGCCTGTGCATCCGGAGCCTCTGCTCTGCAACGGGAGGGGCCACCGCAGTGAGAGGCCCGCGTACCGCAAAAGAAATCAAAACCATAAAAAAAGATACAGGCTGAAAATCCTGCACTCCAGCAATATTTACCATAGACAACACTTGGAAGCTACAAAAATGTCCATCAACAGAGGAATGCACCAAGAACAAGTGGTCCATGTACGCAATGGAATATGACTCCAATAAAAAATATAAATTCAATTTAGAAAACAAACATAAGTAAGGAGACATCAGCATTTGGGGGTTTCTCCGGGCATATTCCACTCTAATATATAACCGAGGAACACCACTGCCAGGAAGGTCTGTTCGCCTAGTTACCAAATTGGGAAAAGCAGAAATGCTGCCTAGAGATAATCACAGAACATGAGGTAAGTCCGAAAGCAAAAGACATAATGAAAGAAATGCTGCCGCCCTCTGGCCGTTACCTGCAACAGCAGCTTTAAAACCTGTGCTAAGGGTCACTTCATATGCACCAGTACTGGAGGGCTGTAAATGAAACCTGCCCACAAAATGTCTTGAGGGAGGTAATGGCCAAAATATTTCTAAATGTCACACACACTTCACGAAAACAATTTGAAGAGGTAAGCTGTACTCACAGTTTGAAGAAAAAAAGGACATGCCAGAAAGCTCAATTTCAAGGGCTTATGAGACGCATGCAAATCCAACCCCAAAGAGGTATATCAGCTCACACTGGTCAGAATATACATCAGCAAAAAAACACTACAAACAGTAAATGCTGAAGGTGTTGTGGAGAAGTGCATACCCTCAGCTTTAAGAGGGACGTAACCTGGAAAGAGCCACTAATGAGAACAGAATGGAGGTGCCTTTGTAAAGTAAACATTTTGCTACTGTGTGATCCAGCAGGCCCACTCCTGGGCCGATCACCTAAGAAGACAGAATTGGAAAGACACAGGCAGGCAAATGTGCATTGCCGCTCTATTACAATAGCCAAGACATGGAAGCAACCAAAAAGTCCATCAACAGATGAGTGGACAAAGAAGAACTGGTACATGTACAGAGGGAATATTAGCCAAGGGAAAAAAGGACACAATGCCATGTGCAGCACCGTAGATGAGTCTAGAGGTAGTCACGCGACTCGTACTAAGTCAGAAAGAGAGAGAGACATATCGTATGATATCACTTATAGGTGTTACCTAAAAATTGATAGCAGTGAAGATATTTCCACAGAGAAGGGCAATCACAGATTCATTAAACAAACTTATGGTTCACCAAAGGAAAGGTGTGAGGATTGGATACATTAGGATATTGGGGTTAACAGACATATACAAACACAGGTGAACTATATAATCACCAAAGACCTACGGAATACCAAGAGAACACTACTCAACATTCTGTCATAACGTACATGGGACAAGGATCCCAGGAAGAATAGACATATGTATATGTGTAAAAGAACCACATCTTGCACACCTACAACATGCCAAACATTGTAATCAAACATGCTGTGATGAAAAATAAAAATTAAATTAAAAAAAACAAACAAGAAATAGTGAGACATAAATTGAAGGGGCTTTCCTGATACATTCCATTCTAAATTACAACCTAGAACACGACTTCCATTGAGGTTCTGTTGCCCTAGTAACCGGGTTTGGTAAAGGAGAACTGCTGCCACCTTGTGGCCGTTTCACACAACAGCAGCTTTAATCCCAGCGCTAATGGTCAGTTGATATTCAAAATAATTGCAGGCCTGTAGATGACACCTCCCTGAAAAAAAATCCTGGGGTCGTATATCGATCAAAACATTCAAAAGACGTCCATATTTCAAAACGACAGTTTCAAGAGGCATAGTTTATGCACATTTGTCTTCTGTTTCTTTTACTTTCTTTCTTTTTTGTTAACAAAATGGGAATGGAAAAAGGCTGAACATCAGGAATCAATAAAGCCATGCAAATCCAGTGTGCAAAAAAGTTCACCTCACAGCCGTCAGAATGGTCATCAGCCAAAAAGTCTACAAAGAATAAATGCTGAAGGGGTTTTAGAGAACCGCGTACCCTTTAGCTGCTGGTGGGATGAAACCTGGTCACAGCCAGTAGTGAGAACAGAATGGAGGTGCGTTTAAGGGTAAATATGGAGCTACCATGTGATCTGGTAGGCCCACTCATGGGCCTTTCACCTGATTAGACGAGAATCGAAAAGACACAGGCTGGCAATCCTGCACTGCAGCAACACGTACCATAGCCAAGACCTGGAAGAAACCGAAATGTCCATCAACAGAAAAATGCACCAAGAAGAAGTCGTCCATGTACACAATGGAATATTAGCCATGAAAAAGCATGGAACAGTGCCGTTGGCACCATCATAGAAGGATCTAGAGATAATCACCCAACTTGAAGTAAGAAAGAAACCGAAAGACAGACATCTTAGGACATCACTTATAGGTGTTACCTAAAAATTGATACCCATGAAATAATTTCCAAGAGACGGACACACATAGATTCAGAAAACCAATTAATGTTTAACCAAATGGAAAGGAATAAGGAATGTATGAACTAGGACATGGGGGTTAACAGATATGCACTAATACTTATGAAATGTATAATCACAAAGTGCCTATGGAATACGAAGAGAGGTCTACTCAACACCCTATAATAACATCCACGGGAAAGGATCGAAAGAGGAATAGACAGATACATTGATAGGATGAACCAGAAACTGTACACCTAGGAGAATCTACATTTGTATCAAATTTGCTCTGATAATTAATAAAAATTAAATTTAATAAACAAACAACAATTTAGGAGATATAAGCTCTTGGGGGTTTGCGCTGGCACATTCCACTCTAATTTGCAGCTTACTAACACGATTTCCAGGAAAGCTCTGTTGCCCAAAAACCCAGAGTTGGAAATGTAGAAATGCTGCCGCCTTGTGGCCGTTTCCCGCAAGAGCGGCATTAAACCCACAGCTAATGGTCACTTAACATTCACAAGGACTCAGGGCTGTAAAGGACACCTGCCCTACATAATTGTGCGGAGGTAGGGAATGGCCAAAAAAATTCCAAACTGGCACATTTTTCAAGGAGATAGTATGGAGGGGTAAGTTTTACTCACTCATTTTCAAAAAAGAGGAAAATGGATAAAAGCTCAACATCAGGAATTATTAGACTCATGCAAATCTAACCTCCAAAAAGGTTTCAACTCACACATGCCAACTACCATCAGCTAAAAGTCTGCAAACAACAAATGCTGAAGGGGTTTTAGAGAACTGTGTACCCTCTAGCTGCTGGTGAGATGTAAAGTGGTAACAGCCAATAATGAGAACAGAAAGGAGCTGTGTTTCAAAGTAAAAACTGAGCCACCATTCCATTCAGCAGGCCCCCCGCTGAGACTCTCACCTGAGAAGTCCAGAGTCGAGAAGGCACAGGCTTCAGCAGCTGCACTGCAGGAATTTTCACAATAGCCAAGACACGGAAGCAACCAAAATGTCCATCACCAGATGAGTGGAAAAAGAAGAAGTGGTCCATGTACACAATGGACTGTTAGCCATGGAAAACAATGAAACACTGCTCTTGGAGGCACCATAGATGAGCCTAGAGATAATCACAGAACATGAGGTAAGTCGGAAAGCAAAAGACATATCCTATGATATCACTTATAGGCGTTATCTAACAACTGACACAAATGAACATATTTCCACAGAGAAAGACACTCACAGGCTTAGAAAACAAACTATGCTTATCTAAAAGGACAGGTGGGGGGAATGGAAAAATTAAGATTAGGGTTACCATACGTGTACAAATACCTATTAAATACATATAACAGAAAGACCGACCATATAGCAAGGGATGTCTATGGAAAACTCTGCAATAATTTACACGGGAAGTGGCTCTGTACATGAATATATATATATATATATGTTATGCACAAATGAACCAGATTGTGTACACTGAGGACAAACAGTATTCTAATCATTACCCCGATTAAAAAAACTAAAACAAGAAGTAATGTGACATAAACTTATTGGGGTTTCTCCTGGCACATTCCATTTTAATTTACAACCTAGGAACAGGACTTCCAGAAAGGCTCTGCTGCCCTAGGAACCAGATTTGGGAATGGAGAAATGCTGCCGCCTTGTGGCCGTTTCCCAAAACAGCAGCTTTAAACCCAGTGCTAATGCTCACTAGATATTCACACTCATTACAGGCCTATGAATGACACCTGACCTCAGAAACAATCCTGGGTTCGAAAATTGACCAAAACATTCAAAAGAGGGCAACCTTTCAGGAAGACAATTTCCAGAGGTTAACTGTACTCTCTGTTTCTTTCTGTTATTTTAACAGAACATTAAAAATGCGTGGAAAAATGCTGAACACTAGGAATAATTCAAGACATGCAAATCCAAATTACAAAAAACCTATCAGCTCACACCAGTCAGAATGGCCATCAGCAAAAATTCTGCAAACAGTAAATGCTGAAGGGTTTGAGGAGAAATGCCTACCCTTGGTTCAACGTGGGACATGGTAAGAGCCAGTAAGGAAAACACAAAGGAGGTGCCTTGGAAAGGTAAATACTGAGCTACCATTCAATCAAGCATACCCACTGCTGGGCCTATCACCTGACAGGATGAGAATCAAAACTAAACAGGCTGGGCTTCCCTGGTGGCACAGACGTTGAGAGTCCGCCTGCCGATGCAGGGGACACGGGTTTGTGCCCCGGTCCGGGAAGATCCCACATGCCGTGGAGAGGCTGGTCCCGTGAGCTATGGCTGCTGGGCCTGTGCATCCGGAGCCTCTGCTCTGCAACGGGAGGGGCCACTGCAGTGAGAGGCCCGCGTACCGCAAAAGAAATCAAAACCATAAAAAAAGATACAGGCTGAAAATCCTGCACTCCAGCAATATTTACCATAGACAACACTTGGAAGCTACAAAAATGTCCATCAACAGAGGAATGCACCAAGAACAAGTGGTCCATGTACGCAATGGAATATGACTCCAATAAAAAATATAAATTCAATTTAGAAAACAAACATAAGTAAGGAGACATCAGCATTTGGGGGTTTCTCCGGGCATATTCCACTCTAATATATAACCGAGGAACACCACTGCCAGGAAGGTCTGTTCGCCTAGTTACCAAATTGGGAAAAGCAGAAATGCTGCCTAGAGATAATCACAGAACATGAGGTAAGTCCGAAAGCAAAAGACATAATGAAAGAAATGCTGCCGCCCTCTGGCCGTTACCTGCAACAGCAGCTTTAAAACCTGTGCTAAGGGTCACTTCATATGCACCAGTACTGGAGGGCTGTAAATGAAACCTGCCCACAAAATGTCTTGAGGGAGGTAATGGCCAAAATATTTCTAAATGTCACACACACTTCACGAAAACAATTTGAAGAGGTAAGCTGTACTCACAGTTTGAAGAAAAAAAGGACATGCCAGAAAGCTCAATTTCAAGGGCTTATGAGACGCATGCAAATCCAACCCCAAAGAGGTATATCAGCTCACACTGGTCAGAATATACATCAGCAAAAAAACACTACAAACAGTAAATGCTGAAGGTGTTGTGGAGAAGTGCATACCCTCAGCTTTAAGAGGGACGTAACCTGGAAAGAGCCACTAATGAGAACAGAATGGAGGTGCCTTTGTAAAGTAAACATTTTGCTACTGTGTGATCCAGCAGGCCCACTCCTGGGCCGATCACCTAAGAAGACAGAATTGGAAAGACACAGGCAGGCAAATGTGCATTGCCGCTCTATTACAATAGCCAAGACATGGAAGCAACCAAAAAGTCCATCAACAGATGAGTGGACAAAGAAGAACTGGTACATGTACAGAGGGAATATTAGCCAAGGGAAAAAAGGACACAATGCCATGTGCAGCACCGTAGATGAGTGTAGAGGTAGTCACGCGACTCGTACTAAGTCAGAAAGAGAGAGAGACATATCGTATGATATCACTTATAGGTGTTACCTAAAAATTGATAGCAGTGAAGATATTTCCACAGAGAAGGGCAATCACAGATTCATTAAACAAACTTATGGTTCACCAAAGGAAAGGTGTGAGGATTGGATACATTAGGATATTGGGGTTAACAGACATATACAAACACAGGTGAACTATATAATCACCAAAGACCTACGGAATACCAAGAGAAGACTACTCAACATTCTGTCATAACGTACATGGGACAAGGATCCCAGGAAGAATAGACATATGTATATGTGTAAAAGAACCACATCTTGCACACCTACAACATGCCAAACATTGTAATCAAACTTGCTGTGATGAAAAATAAAAATTAAATTAAAAAAAACAAACAAGAAATAGTGAGACATAAATTGAAGGGGCTTTCCTGATACATTCCATTCTAAATTACAACCTAGAACACGACTTCCATTGAGGTTCTGTTGCCCTAGTAACCGGGTTTGGTAAAGGAGAACTGCTGCCACCTTGTGGCCGTTTCACACAACAGCAGCTTTAATCCCAGCGCTAATGGTCAGTTGATATTCAAAATAATTGCAGGCCTGTAGATGACACCTCCCTGAAAAAAAATCCTGGGGTCGTATATCGATCAAAACATTCAAAAGACGTCCATATTTCAAAACGACAGTTTCAAGAGGCATAGTTTATGCACATTTGTCTTCTGTTTCTTTTACTTTCTTTCTTTTTTGTTAACAAAATGGGAATGGAAAAAGGCTGAACATCAGGAATCAATAAAGCCATGCAAATCCAGTGTACAAAAAAGTTCACCTCACAGCCGTCAGAATGGTCATCAGCCAAAAAGTCTACAAAGAATAAATGCTGAAGGGGTTTTAGAGAACCGCGTACCCTTTAGCTGCTGGTGGGATGAAACCTGGTCACAGCCAGTAGTGAGAACAGAATGGAGGTGCGTTTAAGGGTAAATATGGAGCTACCATGTGATCTGGTAGGCCCACTCATGGGCCTTTCACCTGATTAGACCAGAATCGAAAAGACACAGGCTGGCAATCCTGCACTGCAGCAACACGGACCATAGCCAAGACCTGGAAGAAACCGAAATGTCCATCAACAGAAAAATGCACCAAGAAGAAGTCGTCCATGTACACAATGGAATATTAGCCATGAAAAAGCATGGAACAGTGCCGTTGGCACCATCATAGAAGGATCTAGAGATAATCACCCAACTTGAAGTAAGAAAGAAACCGAAAGACAGACATCTTAGGACATCACTTATAGGTGTTACCTAAAAATTGATACCCATGAAATAATTTCCAAGAGACGGACACGCATAGATTCAGAAAACCAATTAATGTTTAACCAAATGGAAAGGAATAAGGAATGTATGAACTAGGACATGGGGGTTAACAGATATGCACTAATACTTATGAAATGTATAATCACAAAGTGCCTATGGAATACGAAGAGAGGTCTACTCAACACCCTATAATAACATCCACGGGAAAGGATCGAAAGAGGAATAGACAGATACATTGATAGGATGAACCAGAAACTGTACACCTAGGAGAATCTACATTTGTATCAAATTTGCTCTGATAATTAATAAAAATTAAATTTAATAAACAAACAACAATTTAGGAGATATAAGCTCTTGGGGGTTTGCGCTGGCACATTCCACTCTAATTTGCAGCTTACTAACACGATTTCCAGGAAAGCTCTGTTGCCCAAAAACCCAGAGTTGGAAATGTAGAAATGCTGCCGCCTTGTGGCCGTTTCCCGCAAGAGCGGCATTAAACCCACAGCTAATGGTCACTTAACATTCACAAGGACTCAGGGCTGTAAAGGACACCTGCCCTACATAATTGTGCGGAGGTAGGGAATGGCCAAAAAAATTCCAAACTGGCACATTTTTCAAGGAGATAGTATGGAGGGGTAAGTTTTACTCACTCATTTTCAAAAAAGAGGAAAATGGATAAAAGCTCAACATCAGGAATTATTAGACTCATGCAAATCTAACCTCCAAAAAGGTTTCAACTCACACATGCCAACTACCATCAGCTAAAAGTCTGCAAACAACAAATGCTGAAGGGGTTTTAGAGAACTGTGTACCCTCTAGCTGCTGGTGAGATGTAAAGTGGTAACAGCCAATAATGAGAACAGAAAGGAGCTGTGTTTCAAAGTAAAAACTGAGCCACCATTCCATTCAGCAGGCCCCCCGCTGAGACTCTCACCTGAGAAGTCCAGAGTCGAGAAGGCACAGGCTTCAGCAGCTGCACTGCAGGAATTTTCACAATAGCCAAGACACGGAAGCAACCAAAATGTCCATCACCAGATGAGTGGAAAAAGAAGAAGTGGTCCATGTACACAATGGACTGTTAGCCATGGAAAACAATGAAACACTGCTCTTGGAGGCACCATAGATGAGCCTAGAGATAATCACAGAACATGAGGTAAGTCGGAAAGCAAAAGACATATCCTATGATATCACTTATAGGCGTTATCTAACAACTGACACAAATGAACATATTTCCACAGAGAAAGACACTCACAGGCTTAGAAAACAAACTATGCTTATCTAAAAGGACAGGTGGGGGGAATGGAAAAATTAAGATTAGGGTTACCATACGTGTACAAATACCTATTAAATACATATAACAGAAAGACCGACCATATAGCAAGGGATGTCTATGGAAAACTCTGCAATAATTTACACGGGAAGTGGCTCTGTACATGAATATATATATATATATGTTATGCACAAATGAACCAGATTGTGTACACTGAGGACAAACAGTATTCTAATCATTACCCCGATTAAAAAAACTAAAACAAGAAGTAATGTGACATAAACTTATTGGGGTTTCTCCTGGCACATTCCATTTTAATTTACAACCTAGGAACAGGACTTCCAGAAAGGCTCTGCTGCCCTAGGAACCAGATTTGGGAATGGAGAAATGCTGCCGCCTTGTGGCCGTTTCCCAAAACAGCAGCTTTAAACCCAGTGCTAATGCTCACTAGATATTCACACTCATTACAGGCCTATGAATGACACCTGACCTCAGAAACAATCCTGGGTTCGAAAATTGACCAAAACATTCAAAAGAGGGCAACCTTTCAGGAAGACAATTTCCAGAGGTTAACTGTACTCTTTGTTTCTTTCTGTTATTTTAACAGAACATTAAAAATGCGCGGAAAAATGCTGAACACTAGGAATAATTCAAGACATGCAAATCCAAATTACAAAAAACCTATCAGCTCACACCAGTCAGAATGGCCATCAGCAAAAATTCTGCAAACAGTAAATGCTGAAGGGTTTGAGGAGAAATGCCTACCCTTGGTTCAACGTGGGACATGGTAAGAGCCAGTAAGGAAAACACAAAGGAGGTGCCTTGGAAAGGTAAATACTGAGCTACCATTCAATCAAGCATACCCACTGCTGGGCCTATCACCTGACAGGATGAGAATCAAAACTAAACAGGCTGGGCTTCCCTGGTGGCACAGACGTTGAGAGTCCGCCTGCCGATGCAGGGGACACGGGTTTGTGCCCCGGTCCGGGAAGATCCCACATGCCGTGGAGAGGCTGGTCCCGTGAGCTATGGCTGCTGGGCCTGTGCATCCGGAGCCTCTGCTCTGCAACGGGAGGGGCCACCGCAGTGAGAGGCCCGCGTACCGCAAAAGAAATCAAAACCATAAAAAAAGATACAGGCTGAAAATCCTGCACTCCAGCAATATTTACCATAGACAACACTTGGAAGCTACAAAAATGTCCATCAACAGAGGAATGCACCAAGAACAAGTGGTCCATGTACGCAATGGAATATGACTCCAATAAAAAATATAAATTCAATTTAGAAAACAAACATAAGTAAGGAGACATCAGCATTTGGGGGTTTCTCCGGGCACATTCCACTCTAATATATAACCGAGGAACACCACTGCCAGGAAGGTCTGTTCGCCTAGTTACCAGATTGGGAAAAGCAGAAATGCTGCCTAGAGATAATCACAGAACATGAGGTAAGTCCGAAAGCAAAAGACATAATGAAAGAAATGCTGCCGCCCTCTGGCCGTTACCTGCAACAGCAGCTTTAAAACCTGTGCTAAGGGTCACTTCATATGCACCAGTACTGGAGGGCTGTAAATGAAACCTGCCCACAAAATGTCTTGAGGGAGGTAATGGCCAAAATATTTCTAAATGTCACACACACTTCACGAAAACAATTTGAAGAGGTAAGCTGTACTCACAGTTTGAAGAAAAAAAGGACATGCCAGAAAGCTCAATTTCAAGGGCTTATGAGACGCATGCAAATCCAACCCCAAAGAGGTATATCAGCTCACACTGGTCAGAATATACATCAGCAAAAAAACACTACAAACAGTAAATGCTGAAGGTGTTGTGGAGAAGTGCATACCCTCAGCTTTAAGAGGGACGTAACCTGGAAAGAGCCACTAATGAGAACAGAATGGAGGTGCCTTTGTAAAGTAAACATTTTGCTACTGTGTGATCCAGCAGGCCCACTCCTGGGCCGATCACCTAAGAAGACAGAATTGGAAAGACACAGGCAGGCAAATGTGCATTGCCGCTCTATTACAATAGCCAAGACATGGAAGCAACCAAAAAGTCCATCAACAGATGAGTGGACAAAGAAGAACTGGTACATGTACAGAGGGAATATTAGCCAAGGGAAAAAAGGACACAATGCCATGTGCAGCACCGTAGATGAGTGTAGAGGTAGTCACGCGACTCGTACTAAGTCAGAAAGAGAGAGACACATATCGTATGATATCACTTATAGGTGTTACCTAAAAATTGATAGCAGTGAAGATATTTCCACAGAGAAGGGCAATCACAGATTCATTAAACAAACTTATGGTTCACCAAAGGAAAGGTGTGAGGATTGGATACATTAGGATATTGGGGTTAACAGACATATACAAACACAGGTGAACTATATAATCACCAAAGACCTACGGAATACCAAGAGAAGACTACTCAACATTCTGTCATAACGTACATGGGACAAGGATCCCAGGAAGAATAGACATATGTATATGTGTAAAAGAACCACATCTTGCACACCTACAACATGCCAAACATTGTAATCAAACTTGCTGTGATGAAAAATAAAAATTAAATTAAAAAAAACAAACAAGAAATAGTGAGACATAAATTGAAGGGGCTTTCCTGATACATTCCATTCTAAATTACAACCTAGAACACGACTTCCATTGAGGTTCTGTTGCCCTAGTAACCGGGTTTGGTAAAGGAGAACTGCTGCCACCTTGTGGCCGTTTCACACAACAGCAGCTTTAATCCCAGCGCTAATGGTCAGTTGATATTCAAAATAATTGCAGGCCTGTAGATGACACCTCCCTGAAAAAAAATCCTGGGGTCGTATATCGATCAAAACATTCAAAAGACGTCCATATTTCAAAACGACAGTTTCAAGAGGCATAGTTTATGCACATTTGTCTTCTGTATCTTTTACTTTCTTTCTTTTTTGTTAACAAAATGGGAGTGGAAAAAGGCTGAACATCAGGAATCAATAAAGCCATGCAAATCCAGTGTACAAAAAAGTTCACCTCACAGCCGTCAGAATGGTCATCAGCCAAAAAGTCTACAAAGAATAAATGCTGAAGGGGTTTTAGAGAACCGCGTACCCTTTAGCTGCTGGTGGGATGAAACCTGGTCACAGCCAGTAGTGAGAACAGAATGGAGGTGCGTTTAAGGGTAAATATGGAGCTACCATGTGATCTGGTAGGCCCACTCATGGGCCTTTCACCTGATTAGACCAGAATCGAAAAGACACAGGCTGGCAATCCTGCACTGCAGCAACACGTACCATAGCCAAGACCTGGAAGAAACCGAAATGTCCATCAACAGAAAAATGCACCAAGAAGAAGTCGTCCATGTACACAATGGAATATTAGCCATGAAAAAGCATGGAACAGTGCCGTTGGCACCATCATAGAAGGATCTAGAGATAATCACCCAACTTGAAGTAAGAAAGAAACCGAAAGACAGACATCTTAGGACATCACTTATAGGTGTTACCTAAAAATTGATACCCATGAAATAATTTCCAAGAGACGGACACGCATAGATTCAGAAAACCAATTAATGTTTAACCAAATGGAAAGGAATAAGGAATGTATGAACTAGGACATGGGGGTTAACAGATATGCACTAATACTTATGAAATGTATAATCACAAAGTGCCTATGGAATACGAAGAGAGGTCTACTCAACACCCTATAATAACATCCACGGGAAAGGATCGAAAGAGGAATAGACAGATACATTGATAGGATGAACCAGAAACTGTACACCTAGGAGAATCTACATTTGTATCAAATTTGCTCTGATAATTAATAAAAATTAAATTTAATAAACAAACAACAATTTAGGAGATATAAGCTCTTGGGGGTTTGCGCTGGCACATTCCACTCTAATTTGCAGCTTACTAACACGATTTCCAGGAAAGCTCTGTTGCCCAAAAACCCAGAGTTGGAAATGTAGAAATGCTGCCGCCTTGTGGCCGTTTCCCGCAAGAGCGGCATTAAACCCACAGCTAATGGTCACTTAACATTCACAAGGACTCAGGGCTGTAAAGGACACCTGCCCTACATAATTGTGCGGAGGTAGGGAATGGCCAAAAAAATTCCAAACTGGCACATTTTTCAAGGAGATAGTATGGAGGGGTAAGTTTTACTCACTCATTTTCAAAAAAGAGGAAAATGGATAAAAGCTCAACATCAGGAATTATTAGACTCATGCAAATCTAACCTCCAAAAAGGTTTCAACTCACACATGCCAACTACCATCAGCTAAAAGTCTGCAAACAACAAATGCTGAAGGGGTTTTAGAGAACTGTGTACCCTCTAGCTGCTGGTGAGATGTAAAGTGGTAACAGCCAATAATGAGAACAGAAAGGAGCTGTGTTTCAAAGTAAAAACTGAGCCACCATTCCATTCAGCAGGCCCCCCGCTGAGACTCTCACCTGAGAAGTCCAGAGTCGAGAAGGCACAGGCTTCAGCAGCTGCACTGCAGGAATTTTCACAATAGCCAAGACACGGAAGCAACCAAAATGTCCATCACCAGATGAGTGGAAAAAGAAGAAGTGGTCCATGTACACAATGGACTGTTAGCCATGGAAAACAATGAAACACTGCTCTTGGAGGCACCATAGATGAGCCTAGAGATAATCACAGAACATGAGGTAAGTCGGAAAGCAAAAGACATATCCTATGATATCACTTATAGGCGTTATCTAACAACTGACACAAATGAACATATTTCCACAGAGAAAGACACTCACAGGCTTAGAAAACAAACTATGCTTATCTAAAAGGACAGGTGGGGGGAATGGAAAAATTAAGATTAGGGTTACCATACGTGTACAAATACCTATTAAATACATATAACAGAAAGACCGACCATATAGCAAGGGATGTCTATGGAAAACTCTGCAATAATTTACACGGGAAGTGGCTCTGTATATGAATATATATATATATATGTTATGCACAAATGAACCAGATTGTGTACACTGAGGACAAACAGTATTCTAATCATTACCCCGATTAAAAAAACTAAAACAAGAAGTAATGTGACATAAACTTATTGGGGTTTCTCCTGGCACATTCCATTTTAATTTACAACCTAGGAACAGGACTTCCAGAAAGGCTCTGCTGCCCTAGGAACCAGATTTGGGAATGGAGAAATGCTGCCGCCTTGTGGCCGTTTCCCAAAACAGCAGCTTTAAACCCAGTGCTAATGCTCACTAGATATTCACACTCATTACAGGCCTATGAATGACACCTGACCTCAGAAACAATCCTGGGTTCGAAAATTGACCAAAACATTCAAAAGAGGGCAACCTTTCAGGAAGACAATTTCCAGAGGTTAACTGTACTCTCTGTTTCTTTCTGTTATTTTAACAGAACATTAAAAATGCACGGAAAAATGCTGAACACTAGGAATAATTCAAGACATGCAAATCCAAATTACAAAAAACCTATCAGCTCACACCAGTCAGAATGGCCATCAGCAAAAATTCTGCAAACAGTAAATGCTGAAGGGTTTGAGGAGAAATGCCTACCCTTGGTTCAACGTGGGACATGGTAAGAGCCAGTAAGGAAAACACAAAGGAGGTGCCTTGGAAAGGTAAATACTGAGCTACCATTCAATCAAGCATACCCACTGCTGGGCCTATCACCTGACAGGATGAGAATCAAAACTAAACAGGCTGGGCTTCCCTGGTGGCACAGACGTTGAGAGTCCGCCTGCCGATGCAGGGGACACGGGTTTGTGCCCCGGTCCGGGAAGATCCCACATGCCGTGGAGAGGCTGGTCCCGTGAGCTATGGCTGCTGGGCCTGTGCATCCGGAGCCTCTGCTCTGCAACGGGAGGGGCCACCGCAGTGAGAGGCCCGCGTACCGCAAAAGAAATCAAAACCATAAAAAAAGATACAGGCTGAAAATCCTGCACTCCAGCAATATTTACCATAGACAACACTTGGAAGCTACAAAAATGTCCATCAACAGAGGAATGCACCAAGAACAAGTGGTCCATGTACGCAATGGAATATGACTCCAATAAAAAATATAAATTCAATTTAGAAAATAAACATAAGTAAGGAGACATCAGCATTTGGGGGTTTCTCCGGGCACATTCCACTCTAATATATAACCGAGGAACACCACTGCCAGGAAGGTCTGTTCGCCTAGTTACCAGATTGGGAAAAGCAGAAATGCTGCCTAGAGATAATCACAGAACATGAGGTAAGTCGGAAAGCAAAAGACATAATGAAAGAAATGCTGCCGCCCTCTGGCCGTTACCTGCAACAGCAGCTTTAAAACCTGTGCTAAGGGTCACTTCATATGCACCAGTACTGGAGGGCTGTAAATGAAACCTGCCCACAAAATGTCTTGAGGGAGGTAATGGCCAAAATATTTCTAAATGTCACACACACTTCACGTAAACAATTTGAAGAGGTAAGCTGTACTCACAGTTTGAAGAAAAAAAGGACATGCCAGAAAGCTCAATTTCAAGGGCTTATGAGACGCATGCAAATCCAACCCCAAAGAGGTATATCAGCTCACACTGGTCAGAATATACATCAGCAAAAAAACACTACAAACAGTAAATGCTGAAGGTGTTGTGGAGAAGTGCATACCCTCAGCTTTAAGAGGGACGTAACCTGGAAAGAGCCACTAATGAGAACAGAATGGAGGTGCCTTTGTAAAGTAAACATTTTGCTACTGTGTGATCCAGCAGGCCCACTCCTGGGCCGATCACCTAAGAAGACAGAATTGGAAAGACACAGGCAGGCAAATGTGCATTGCCGCTCTATTACAATAGCCAAGACATGGAAGCAACCAAAAAGTCCATCAACAGATGAGTGGACAAAGAAGAACTGGTACATGTACAGAGGGAATATTAGCCAAGGGAAAAAAGGACACAATGCCATGTGCAGCACCGTAGATGAGTCTAGAGGTAGTCACGCGACTCGTACTAAGTCAGAAAGAGAGAGAGACATATCGTATGATATCACTTATAGGTGTTACCTAAAAATTGATAGCAGTGAAGATATTTCCACAGAGAAGGGCAATCACAGATTCATTAAACAAACTTATGGTTCACCAAAGGAAAGGTGTGAGGATTGGATACATTAGGATATTGGGGTTAACAGACATATACAAACACAGGTGAACTATATAATCACCAAAGACCTACGGAATACCAAGAGAAGACTACTCAACATTCTGTCATAACGTACATGGGACAAGGATCCCAGGAAGAATAGACATATGTATATGTGTAAAAGAACCACATCTTGCACACCTACAACATGCCAAACATTGTAATCAAACTTGCTGTGATGAAAAATAAAAATTAAATTAAAAAAAACAAACAAGAAATAGTGAGACATAAATTGAAGGGGCTTTCCTGATACATTCCATTCTAAATTACAACCTAGAACACGACTTCCATTGAGGTTCTGTTGCCCTAGTAACCGGGTTTGGTAAAGGAGAACTGCTGCCACCTTGTGGCCGTTTCACACAACAGCAGCTTTAATCCCAGCGCTAATGGTCAGTTGATATTCAAAATAATTGCAGGCCTGTAGATGACACCTCCCTGAAAAAAAATCCTGGGGTCGTATATCGATCAAAACATTCAAAAGACGTCCATATTTCAAAACGACAGTTTCAAGAGGCATAGTTTATGCACATTTGTCTTCTGTATCTTTTACTTTCTTTCTTTTTTGTTAACAAAATGGGAATGGAAAAAGGCTGAACATCAGGAATCAATAAAGCCATGCAAATCCAGTGTACAAAAAAGTTCACCTCACAGCCGTCAGAATGGTCATCAGCCAAAAAGTCTACAAAGAATAAATGCTGAAGGGGTTTTAGAGAACCGCGTACCCTTTAGCTGCTGGTGGGATGAAACCTGGTCACAGCCAGTAGTGAGAACAGAATGGAGGTGCGTTTAAGGGTAAATATGGAGCTACCATGTGATCTGGTAGGCCCACTCATGGGCCTTTCACCTGATTAGACCAGAATCGAAAAGACACAGGCTGGCAATCCTGCACTGCAGCAACACGTACCATAGCCAAGACCTGGAAGAAACCGAAATGTCCATCAACAGAAAAATGCACCAAGAAGAAGTCGTCCATGTACACAATGGAATATTAGCCATGAAAAAGCATGGAACAGTGCCGTTGGCACCATCATAGAAGGATCTAGAGATAATCACCCAACTTGAAGTAAGAAAGAAACCGAAAGACAGACATCTTAGGACATCACTTATAGGTGTTACCTAAAAATTGATACCCATGAAATAATTTCCAAGAGACGGACACGCATAGATTCAGAAAACCAATTAATGTTTAACCAAATGGAAAGGAATAAGGAATGTATGAACTAGGACATGGGGGTTAACAGATATGCACTAATACTTATGAAATGTATAATCACAAAGTGCCTATGGAATACGAAGAGAGGTCTACTCAACACCCTATAATAACATCCACGGGAAAGGATCGAAAGAGGAATAGACAGATACATTGATAGGATGAACCAGAAACTGTACACCTAGGAGAATCTACATTTGTATCAAATTTGCTCTGATAATTAATAAAAATTAAATTTAATAAACAAACAACAATTTAGGAGATATAAGCTCTTGGGGGTTTGCGCTGGCACATTCCACTCTAATTTGCAGCTTACTAACACGATTTCCAGGAAAGCTCTGTTGCCCAAAAACCCAGAGTTGGAAATGTAGAAATGCTGCCGCCTTGTGGCCGTTTCCCGCAAGAGCGGCATTAAACCCACAGCTAATGGTCACTTAACATTCACAAGGACTCAGGGCTGTAAAGGACACCTGCCCTACATAATTGTGCGGAGGTAGGGAATGGCCAAAAAAATTCCAAACTGGCACATTTTTCAAGGAGATAGTATGGAGGGGTAAGTTTTACTCACTCATTTTCAAAAAAGAGGAAAATGGATAAAAGCTCAACATCAGGAATTATTAGACTCATGCAAATCTAACCTCCAAAAAGGTTTCAACTCACACATGCCAACTACCATCAGCTAAAAGTCTGCAAACAACAAATGCTGAAGGGGTTTTAGAGAACTGTGTACCCTCTAGCTGCTGGTGAGATGTAAAGTGGTAACAGCCAATAATGAGAACAGAAAGGAGCTGTGTTTCAAAGTAAAAACTGAGCCACCATTCCATTCAGCAGGCCCCCCGCTGAGACTCTCACCTGAGAAGTCCAGAGTCGAGAAGGCACAGGCTTCAGCAGCTGCACTGCAGGAATTTTCACAATAGCCAAGACACGGAAGCAACCAAAATGTCCATCACCAGATGAGTGGAAAAAGAAGAAGTGGTCCATGTACACAATGGACTGTTAGCCATGGAAAACAATGAAACACTGCTCTTGGAGGCACCATAGATGAGCCTAGAGATAATCACAGAACATGAGGTAAGTCGGAAAGCAAAAGACATATCCTATGATATCACTTATAGGCGTTATCTAACAACTGACACAAATGAACATATTTCCACAGAGAAAGACACTCACAGGCTTAGAAAACAAACTATGCTTATCTAAAAGGACAGGTGGGGGGAATGGAAAAATTAAGATTAGGGTTACCATACGTGTACAAATACCTATTAAATACATATAACAGAAAGACCGACCATATAGCAAGGGATGTCTATGGAAAACTCTGCAATAATTTACACGGGAAGTGGCTCTGTATATGAATATATATATATATATGTTATGCACAAATGAACCAGATTGTGTACACTGAGGACAAACAGTATTCTAATCATTACCCCGATTAAAAAAACTAAAACAAGAAGTAATGTGACATAAACTTATTGGGGTTTCTCCTGGCACATTCCATTTTAATTTACAACCTAGGAACAGGACTTCCAGAAAGGCTCTGCTGCCCTAGGAACCAGATTTGGGAATGGAGAAATGCTGCCGCCTTGTGGCCGTTTCCCAAAACAGCAGCTTTAAACCCAGTGCTAATGCTCACTAGATATTCACACTCATTACAGGCCTATGAATGACACCTGACCTCAGAAACAATCCTGGGTTCGAAAATTGACCAAAACATTCAAAAGAGGGCAACCTTTCAGGAAGACAATTTCCAGAGGTTAACTGTACTCTCTGTTTCTTTCTGTTATTTTAACAGAACATTAAAAATGCGCGGAAAAATGCTGAACACTAGGAATAATTCAAGACATGCAAATCCAAATTACAAAAAACCTATCAGCTCACACCAGTCAGAATGGCCATCAGCAAAAATTCTGCAAACAGTAAATGCTGAAGGGTTTGAGGAGAAATGCCTACCCTTGGTTCAACGTGGGACATGGTAAGAGCCAGTAAGGAAAACACAAAGGAGGTGCCTTGGAAAGGTAAATACTGAGCTACCATTCAATCAAGCATACCCACTGCTGGGCCTATCACCTGACAGGATGAGAATCAAAACTAAACAGGCTGGGCTTCCCTGGTGGCACAGACGTTGAGAGTCCGCCTGCCGATGCAGGGGACACGGGTTTGTGCCCCGGTCCGGGAAGATCCCACATGCCGTGGAGAGGCTGGTCCCGTGAGCTATGGCTGCTGGGCCTGTGCATCCGGAGCCTCTGCTCTGCAACGGGAGGGGCCACCGCAGTGAGAGGCCCGCGTACCGCAAAAGAAATCAAAACCATAAAAAAAGATACAGGCTGAAAATCCTGCACTCCAGCAATATTTACCATAGACAACACTTGGAAGCTACAAAAATGTCCATCAACAGAGGAATGCACCAAGAACAAGTGGTCCATGTACGCAATGGAATATGACTCCAATAAAAAATATAAATTCAATTTAGAAAACAAACATAAGTAAGGAGACATCAGCATTTGGGGGTTTCTCCGGGCACATTCCACTCTAATATATAACCGAGGAACACCACTGCCAGGAAGGTCTGTTCGCCTAGTTACCAGATTGGGAAAAGCAGAAATGCTGCCTAGAGATAATCACAGAACATGAGGTAAGTCGGAAAGCAAAAGACATAATGAAAGAAATGCTGCCGCCCTCTGGCCGTTACCTGCAACAGCAGCTTTAAAACCTGTGCTAAGGGTCACTTCATATGCACCAGTACTGGAGGGCTGTAAATGAAACCTGCCCACAAAATGTCTTGAGGGAGGTAATGGCCAAAATATTTCTAAATGTCACACACACTTCACGTAAACAATTTGAAGAGGTAAGCTGTACTCACAGTTTGAAGAAAAAAAGGACATGCCAGAAAGCTCAATTTCAAGGGCTTATGAGACGCATGCAAATCCAACCCCAAAGAGGTATATCAGCTCACACTGGTCAGAATATACATCAGCAAAAAAACACTACAAACAGTAAATGCTGAAGGTGTTGTGGAGAAGTGCATACCCTCAGCTTTAAGAGGGACGTAACCTGGAAAGAGCCACTAATGAGAACAGAATGGAGGTGCCTTTGTAAAGTAAACATTTTGCTACTGTGTGATCCAGCAGGCCCACTCCTGGGCCGATCACCTAAGAAGACAGAATTGGAAAGACACAGGCAGGCAAATGTGCATTGCCGCTCTATTACAATAGCCAAGACATGGAAGCAACCAAAAAGTCCATCAACAGATGAGTGGACAAAGAAGAACTGGTACATGTACAGAGGGAATATTAGCCAAGGGAAAAAAGGACACAATGCCATGTGCAGCACCGTAGATGAGTGTAGAGGTAGTCACGCGACTCGTACTAAGTCAGAAAGAGAGAGACACATATCGTATGATATCACTTATAGGTGTTACCTAAAAATTGATAGCAGTGAAGATATTTCCACAGAGAAGGGCAATCACAGATTCATTAAACAAACTTATGGTTCACCAAAGGAAAGGTGTGAGGATTGGATACATTAGGATATTGGGGTTAACAGACATATACAAACACAGGTGAACTATATAATCACCAAAGACCTACGGAATACCAAGAGAACACTACTCAACATTCTGTCATAACGTACATGGGACAAGGATCCCAGGAAGAATAGACATATGTATATGTGTAAAAGAACCACATCTTGCACACCTACAACATGCCAAACATTGTAATCAAACTTGCTGTGATGAAAAATAAAAATTAAATTAAAAAAAACAAACAAGAAATAGTGAGACATAAATTGAAGGGGCTTTCCTGATACATTCCATTCTAAATTACAACCTAGAACACGACTTCCATTGAGGTTCTGTTGCCCTAGTAACCGGGTTTGGTAAAGGAGAACTGCTGCCACCTTGTGGCCGTTTCACACAACAGCAGCTTTAATCCCAGCGCTAATGGTCAGTTGATATTCAAAATAATTGCAGGCCTGTAGATGACACCTCCCTGAAAAAAAATCCTGGGGTCGTATATCGATCAAAACATTCAAAAGACGTCCATATTTCAAAACGACAGTTTCAAGAGGCATAGTTTATGCACATTTGTCTTCTGTATCTTTTACTTTCTTTCTTTTTTGTTAACAAAATGGGAGTGGAAAAAGGCTGAACATCAGGAATCAATAAAGCCATGCAAATCCAGTGTACAAAAAAGTTCACCTCACAGCCGTCAGAATGGTCATCAGCCAAAAAGTCTACAAAGAATAAATGCTGAAGGGGTTTTAGAGAACCGCGTACCCTTTAGCTGCTGGTGGGATGAAACCTGGTCACAGCCAGTAGTGAGAACAGAATGGAGGTGCGTTTAAGGGTAAATATGGAGCTACCATGTGATCTGGTAGGCCCACTCATGGGCCTTTCACCTGATTAGACCAGAATCGAAAAGACACAGGCTGGCAATCCTGCACTGCAGCAACACGTACCATAGCCAAGACCTGGAAGAAACCGAAATGTCCATCAACAGAAAAATGCACCAAGAAGAAGTCGTCCATGTACACAATGGAATATTAGCCATGAAAAAGCATGGAACAGTGCCGTTGGCACCATCATAGAAGGATCTAGAGATAATCACCCAACTTGAAGTAAGAAAGAAACCGAAAGACAGACATCTTAGGACATCACTTATAGGTGTTACCTAAAAATTGATACCCATGAAATAATTTCCAAGAGACGGACACGCATAGATTCAGAAAACCAATTAATGTTTAACCAAATGGAAAGGAATAAGGAATGTATGAACTAGGACATGGGGGTTAACAGATATGCACTAATACTTATGAAATGTATAATCACAAAGTGCCTATGGAATACGAAGAGAGGTCTACTCAACACCCTATAATAACATCCACGGGAAAGGATCGAAAGAGGAATAGACAGATACATTGATAGGATGAACCAGAAACTGTACACCTAGGAGAATCTACATTTGTATCAAATTTGCTCTGATAATTAATAAAAATTAAATTTAATAAACAAACAACAATTTAGGAGATATAAGCTCTTGGGGGTTTGCGCTGGCACATTCCACTCTAATTTGCAGCTTACTAACACGATTTCCAGGAAAGCTCTGTTGCCCAAAAACCCAGAGTTGGAAATGTAGAAATGCTGCCGCCTTGTGGCCGTTTCCCGCAAGAGCGGCATTAAACCCACAGCTAATGGTCACTTAACATTCACAAGGACTCAGGGCTGTAAAGGACACCTGCCCTACATAATTGTGCGGAGGTAGGGAATGGCCAAAAAAATTCCAAACTGGCACATTTTTCAAGGAGATAGTATGGAGGGGTAAGTTTTACTCACTCATTTTCAAAAAAGAGGAAAATGGATAAAAGCTCAACATCAGGAATTATTAGACTCATGCAAATCTAACCTCCAAAAAGGTTTCAACTCACACATGCCAACTACCATCAGCTAAAAGTCTGCAAACAACAAATGCTGAAGGGGTTTTAGAGAACTGTGTACCCTCTAGCTGCTGGTGAGATGTAAAGTGGTAACAGCCAATAATGAGAACAGAAAGGAGCTGTGTTTCAAAGTAAAAACTGAGCCACCATTCCATTCAGCAGGCCCCCCGCTGAGACTCTCACCTGAGAAGTCCAGAGTCGAGAAGGCACAGGCTTCAGCAGCTGCACTGCAGGAATTTTCACAATAGCCAAGACACGGAAGCAACCAAAATGTCCATCACCAGATGAGTGGAAAAAGAAGAAGTGGTCCATGTACACAATGGACTGTTAGCCATGGAAAACAATGAAACACTGCTCTTGGAGGCACCATAGATGAGCCTAGAGATAATCACAGAACATGAGGTAAGTCGGAAAGCAAAAGACATATCCTATGATATCACTTATAGGCGTTATCTAACAACTGACACAAATGAACATATTTCCACAGAGAAAGACACTCACAGGCTTAGAAAACAAACTATGCTTATCTAAAAGGACAGGTGGGGGGAATGGAAAAATTAAGATTAGGGTTACCATACGTGTACAAATACCTATTAAATACATATAACAGAAAGACCGACCATATAGCAAGGGATGTCTATGGAAAACTCTGCAATAATTTACACGGGAAGTGGCTCTGTACATGAATATATATATATATATGTTATGCACAAATGAACCAGATTGTGTACACTGAGGACAAACAGTATTCTAATCATTACCCCGATTAAAAAAACTAAAACAAGAAGTAATGTGACATAAACTTATTGGGGTTTCTCCTGGCACATTCCATTTTAATTTACAACCTAGGAACAGGACTTCCAGAAAGGCTCTGCTGCCCTAGGAACCAGATTTGGGAATGGAGAAATGCTGCCGCCTTGTGGCCGTTTCCCAAAACAGCAGCTTTAAACCCAGTGCTAATGCTCACTAGATATTCACACTCATTACAGGCCTATGAATGACACCTGACCTCAGAAACAATCCTGGGTTCGAAAATTGACCAAAACATTCAAAAGAGGGCAACCTTTCAGGAAGACAATTTCCAGAGGTTAACTGTACTCTCTGTTTCTTTCTGTTATTTTAACAGAACATTAAAAATGCGCGGAAAAATGCTGAACACTAGGAATAATTCAAGACATGCAAATCCAAATTACAAAAAACCTATCAGCTCACACCAGTCAGAATGGCCATCAGCAAAAATTCTGCAAACAGTAAATGCTGAAGGGTTTGAGGAGAAATGCCTACCCTTGGTTCAACGTGGGACATGGTAAGAGCCAGTAAGGAAAACACAAAGGAGGTGCCTTGGAAAGGTAAATACTGAGCTACCATTCAATCAAGCATACCCACTGCTGGGCCTATCACCTGACAGGATGAGAATCAAAACTAAACAGGCTGGGCTTCCCTGGTGGCACAGACGTTGAGAGTCCGCCTGCCGATGCAGGGGACACGGGTTTGTGCCCCGGTCCGGGAAGATCCCACATGCCGTGGAGAGGCTGGTCCCGTGAGCTATGGCTGCTGGGCCTGTGCATCCGGAGCCTCTGCTCTGCAACGGGAGGGGCCACCGCAGTGAGAGGCCCGCGTACCGCAAAAGAAATCAAAACCGTAAAAAAAGATACAGGCTGAAAATCCTGCACTCCAGCAATATTTACCATAGACAACACTTGGAAGCTACAAAAATGTCCATCAACAGAGGAATGCACCAAGAACAAGTGGTCCATGTACGCAATGGAATATGACTCCAATAAAAAATATAAATTCAATTTAGAAAACAAACATAAGTAAGGAGACATCAGCATTTGGGGGTTTCTCCGGGCACATTCCACTCTAATATATAACCGAGGAACACCACTGCCAGGAAGGTCTGTTCGCCTAGTTACCAGATTGGGAAAAGCAGAAATGCTGCCTAGAGATAATCACAGAACATGAGGTAAGTCGGAAAGCAAAAGACATAATGAAAGAAATGCTGCCGCCCTCTGGCCGTTACCTGCAACAGCAGCTTTAAAACCTGTGCTAAGGGTCACTTCATATGCACCAGTACTGGAGGGCTGTAAATGAAACCTGCCCACAAAATGTCTTGAGGGAGGTAATGGCCAAAATATTTCTAAATGTCACACACACTTCACGTAAACAATTTGAAGAGGTAAGCTGTACTCACAGTTTGAAGAAAAAAAGGACATGCCAGAAAGCTCAATTTCAAGGGCTTATGAGACGCATGCAAATCCAACCCCAAAGAGGTATATCAGCTCACACTGGTCAGAATATACATCAGCAAAAAAACACTACAAACAGTAAATGCTGAAGGTGTTGTGGAGAAGTGCATACCCTCAGCTTTAAGAGGGACGTAACCTGGAAAGAGCCACTAATGAGAACAGAATGGAGGTGCCTTTGTAAAGTAAACATTTTGCTACTGTGTGATCCAGCAGGCCCACTCCTGGGCCGATCACCTAAGAAGACAGAATTGGAAAGACACAGGCAGGCAAATGTGCATTGCCGCTCTATTACAATAGCCAAGACATGGAAGCAACCAAAAAGTCCATCAACAGATGAGTGGACAAAGAAGAACTGGTACATGTACAGAGGGAATATTAGCCAAGGGAAAAAAGGACACAATGCCATGTGCAGCACCGTAGATGAGTCTAGAGGTAGTCACGCGACTCGTACTAAGTCAGAAAGAGAGAGACACATATCGTATGATATCACTTATAGGTGTTACCTAAAAATTGATAGCAGTGAAGATATTTCCACAGAGAAGGGCAATCACAGATTCATTAAACAAACTTATGGTTCACCAAAGGAAAGGTGTGAGGATTGGATACATTAGGATATTGGGGTTAACAGACATATACAAACACAGGTGAACTATATAATCACCAAAGACCTACGGAATACCAAGAGAACACTACTCAACATTCTGTCATAACGTACATGGGACAAGGATCCCAGGAAGAATAGACATATGTATATGTGTAAAAGAACCACATCTTGCACACCTACAACATGCCAAACATTGTAATCAAACTTGCTGTGATGAAAAATAAAAATTAAATTAAAAAAAACAAACAAGAAATAGTGAGACATAAATTGAAGGGGCTTTCCTGATACATTCCATTCTAAATTACAACCTAGAACACGACTTCCATTGAGGTTCTGTTGCCCTAGTAACCGGGTTTGGTAAAGGAGAACTGCTGCCACCTTGTGGCCGTTTCACACAACAGCAGCTTTAATCCCAGCGCTAATGGTCAGTTGATATTCAAAATAATTGCAGGCCTGTAGATGACACCTCCCTGAAAAAAAATCCTGGGGTCGTATATCGATCAAAACATTCAAAAGACGTCCATATTTCAAAACGACAGTTTCAAGAGGCATAGTTTATGCACATTTGTCTTCTGTTTCTTTTACTTTCTTTCTTTTTTGTTAACAAAATGGGAATGGAAAAAGGCTGAACATCAGGAATCAATAAAGCCATGCAAATCCAGTGTACAAAAAAGTTCACCTCACAGCCGTCAGAATGGTCATCAGCCAAAAAGTCTACAAAGAATAAATGCTGAAGGGGTTTTAGAGAACCGCGTACCCTTTAGCTGCTGGTGGGATGAAACCTGGTCACAGCCAGTAGTGAGAACAGAATGGAGGTGCGTTTAAGGGTAAATATGGAGCTACCATGTGATCTGGTAGGCCCACTCATGGGCCTTTCACCTGATTAGACCAGAATCGAAAAGACACAGGCTGGCAATCCTGCACTGCAGCAACACGTACCATAGCCAAGACCTGGAAGAAACCGAATTGTCCATCAACAGAAAAATGCACCAAGAAGAAGTCGTCCATGTACACAATGGAATATTAGCCATGAAAAAGCATGGAACAGTGCCGTTGGCACCATCATAGAAGGATCTAGAGATAATCACCCAACTTGAAGTAAGAAAGAAACCGAAAGACAGACATCTTAGGACATCACTTATAGGTGTTACCTAAAAATTGATACCCATGAAATAATTTCCAAGAGACGGACACGCATAGATTCAGAAAACCAATTAATGTTTAACCAAATGGAAAGGAATAAGGAATGTATGAACTAGGACATGGGGGTTAACAGATATGCACTAATACTTATGAAATGTATAATCACAAAGTGCCTATGGAATACGAAGAGAGGTCTACTCAACACCCTATAATAACATCCACGGGAAAGGATCGAAAGAGGAATAGACAGATACATTGATAGGATGAACCAGAAACTGTACACCTAGGAGAATCTACATTTGTATCAAATTTGCTCTGATAATTAATAAAAATTAAATTTAATAAACAAACAACAATTTAGGAGATATAAGCTCTTGGGGGTTTGCGCTGGCACATTCCACTCTAATTTGCAGCTTACTAACACGATTTCCAGGAAAGCTCTGTTGCCCAAAAACCCAGAGTTGGAAATGTAGAAATGCTGCCGCCTTGTGGCCGTTTCCCGCAAGAGCGGCATTAAACCCACAGCTAATGGTCACTTAACATTCACAAGGACTCAGGGCTGTAAAGGACACCTGCCCTACATAATTGTGCGGAGGTAGGGAATGGCCAAAAAAATTCCAAACTGGCACATTTTTCAAGGAGATAGTATGGAGGGGTAAGTTTTACTCACTCATTTTCAAAAAAGAGGAAAATGGATAAAAGCTCAACATCAGGAATTATTAGACTCATGCAAATCTAACCTCCAAAAAGGTTTCAACTCACACATGCCAACTACCATCAGCTAAAAGTCTGCAAACAACAAATGCTGAAGGGGTTTTAGAGAACTGTGTACCCTCTAGCTGCTGGTGAGATGTAAAGTGGTAACAGCCAATAATGAGAACAGAAAGGAGCTGTGTTTCAAAGTAAAAACTGAGCCACCATTCCATTCAGCAGGCCCCCCGCTGAGACTCTCACCTGAGAAGTCCAGAGTCGAGAAGGCACAGGCTTCAGCAGCTGCACTGCAGGAATTTTCACAATAGCCAAGACACGGAAGCAACCAAAATGTCCATCACCAGATGAGTGGAAAAAGAAGAAGTGGTCCATGTACACAATGGACTGTTAGCCATGGAAAACAATGAAACACTGCTCTTGGAGGCACCATAGATGAGCCTAGAGATAATCACAGAACATGAGGTAAGTCGGAAAGCAAAAGACATATCCTATGATATCACTTATAGGCGTTATCTAACAACTGACACAAATGAACATATTTCCACAGAGAAAGACACTCACAGGCTTAGAAAACAAACTATGCTTATCTAAAAGGACAGGTGGGGGGAATGGAAAAATTAAGATTAGGGTTACCATACGTGTACAAATACCTATTAAATACATATAACAGAAAGACCGACCATATAGCAAGGGATGTCTATGGAAAACTCTGCAATAATTTACACGGGAAGTGGCTCTGTACATGAATATATATATATATATGTTATGCACAAATGAACCAGATTGTGTACACTGAGGACAAACAGTATTCTAATCATTACCCCGATTAAAAAAACTAAAACAAGAAGTAATGTGACATAAACTTATTGGGGTTTCTCCTGGCACATTCCATTTTAATTTACAACCTAGGAACAGGACTTCCAGAAAGGCTCTGCTGCCCTAGGAACCAGATTTGGGAATGGAGAAATGCTGCCGCCTTGTGGCCGTTTCCCAAAACAGCAGCTTTAAACCCAGTGCTAATGCTCACTAGATATTCACACTCATTACAGGCCTATGAATGACACCTGACCTCAGAAACAATCCTGGGTTCGAAAATTGACCAAAACATTCAAAAGAGGGCAACCTTTCAGGAAGACAATTTCCAGAGGTTAACTGTACTCTTTGTTTCTTTCTGTTATTTTAACAGAACATTAAAAATGCGCGGAAAAATGCTGAACACTAGGAATAATTCAAGACATGCAAATCCAAATTACAAAAAACCTATCAGCTCACACCAGTCAGAATGGCCATCAGCAAAAATTCTGCAAACAGTAAATGCTGAAGGGTTTGAGGAGAAATGCCTACCCTTGGTTCAACGTGGGACATGGTAAGAGCCAGTAAGGAAAACACAAAGGAGGTGCCTTGGAAAGGTAAATACTGAGCTACCATTCAATCAAGCATACCCACTGCTGGGCCTATCACCTGACAGGATGAGAATCAAAACTAAACAGGCTGGGCTTCCCTGGTGGCACAGACGTTGAGAGTCCGCCTGCCGATGCAGGGGACACGGGTTTGTGCCCCGGTCCGGGAAGATCCCACATGCCGTGGAGAGGCTGGTCCCGTGAGCTATGGCTGCTGGGCCTGTGCATCCGGAGCCTCTGCTCTGCAACGGGAGGGGCCACCGCAGTGAGAGGCCCGCGTACTGCAAAAGAAATCAAAACCATAAAAAAAGATACAGGCTGAAAATCCTGCACTCCAGCAATATTTACCATAGACAACACTTGGAAGCTACAAAAATGTCCATCAACAGAGGAATGCACCAAGAACAAGTGGTCCATGTACGCAATGGAATATGACTCCAATAAAAAATATAAATTCAATTTAGAAAACAAACATAAGTAAGGAGACATCAGCATTTGGGGGTTTCTCCGGGCACATTCCACTCTAATATATAACCGAGGAACACCACTGCCAGGAAGGTCTGTTCGCCTAGTTACCAGATTGGGAAAAGCAGAAATGCTGCCTAGAGATAATCACAGAACATGA
Organism: Mesoplodon mirus; assembly: GCF_964341445.2. NCBI lineage: Eukaryota > Metazoa > Chordata > Mammalia > Artiodactyla > Ziphiidae > Mesoplodon > Mesoplodon mirus. Next base: position 227,816 of record NW_028295361.1, read on the forward strand.
GGTAAGTCGGAAAGCAAAAGACATAATGAAAGAAATGCTGCCGCCCTCTGGCCGTTACCTGCAACAGCAGCTTTAAAACCTGTGCTAAGGGTCACTTCATATGCACCAGTACTGGAGGGCTGTAAATGAAACCTGCCCACAAAATGTCTTGAGGGAGGTAATGGCCAAAATATTTCTAAATGTCACACACACTTCACGAAAACAATTTGAAGAGGTAAGCTGTACTCACAGTTTGAAGAAAAAAAGGACATGCCAGAAAGCTCAATTTCAAGGGCTTATGAGACGCATGCAAATCCAACCCCAAAGAGGTATATCAGCTCACACTGGTCAGAATATACATCAGCAAAAAAACACTACAAACAGTAAATGCTGAAGGTGTTGTGGAGAAGTGCATACCCTCAACTTTAAGAGGGACGTAACCTGGAAAGAGCCACTAATGAGAACAGAATGGAGGTGCCTTTGTAAAGTAAACATTTTGCTACTGTGTGATCCAGCAGGCCCACTCCTGGGCCGATCACCTAAGAAGACAGAATTGGAAAGACACAGGCAGGCAAATGTGCATTGCCGCTCTATTACAATAGCCAAGACATGGAAGCAACCAAAAAGTCCATCAACAGATGAGTGGACAAAGAAGAACTGGTACATGTACAGAGGGAATATTAGCCAAGGGAAAAAAGGACACAATGCCATGTGCAGCACCGTAGATGAGTGTAGAGGTAGTCACGCGACTCGTACTAAGTCAGAAAGAGAGAGACACATATCGTATGATATCACTTATAGGTGTTACCTAAAAATTGATAGCAGTGAAGATATTTCCACAGAGAAGGGCAATCACAGATTCATTAAACAAACTTATGGTTCACCAAAGGAAAGGTGTGAGGATTGGATACATTAGGATATTGGGGTTAACAGACATATACAAACACAGGTGAACTATATAATCACCAAAGACCTACGGAATACCAAGAGAACACTACTCAACATTCTGTCATAACGTACATGGGACAAGGATCCCAGGAAGAATAGACATATGTATATGTGTAAAAGAACCACATCTTGCACACCTACAACATGCCAAACATTGTAATCAAACTTGCTGTGATGAAAAATAAAAATTAAATTAAAAAAAACAAACAAGAAATAGTGAGACATAAATTGAAGGGGCTTTCCTGATACATTCCATTCTAAATTACAACCTAGAACACGACTTCCATTGAGGTTCTGTTGCCCTAGTAACCGGGTTTGGTAAAGGAGAACTGCTGCCACCTTGTGGCCGTTTCACACAACAGCAGCTTTAATCCCAGCGCTAATGGTCAGTTGATATTCAAAATAATTGCAGGCCTGTAGATGACACCTCCCTGAAAAAAAATCCTGGGGTCGTATATCGATCAAAACATTCAAAAGACGTCCATATTTCAAAACGACAGTTTCAAGAGGCATAGTTTATGCACATTTGTCTTCTGTATCTTTTACTTTCTTTCTTTTTTGTTAACAAAATGGGAGTGGAAAAAGGCTGAACATCAGGAATCAATAAAGCCATGCAAATCCAGTGTACAAAAAAGTTCACCTCACAGCCGTCAGAATGGTCATCAGCCAAAAAGTCTACAAAGAATAAATGCTGAAGGGGTTTTAGAGAACCGCGTACCCTTTAGCTGCTGGTGGGATGAAACCTGGTCACAGCCAGTAGTGAGAACAGAATGGAGGTGCGTTTAAGGGTAAATATGGAGCTACCATGTGATCTGGTAGGCCCACTCATGGGCCTTTCACCTGATTAGACCAGAATCGAAAAGACACAGGCTGGCAATCCTGCACTGCAGCAACACGTACCATAGCCAAGACCTGGAAGAAACCGAAATGTCCATCAACAGAAAAATGCACCAAGAAGAAGTCGTCCATGTACACAATGGAATATTAGCCATGAAAAAGCATGGAACAGTGCCGTTGGCACCATCATAGAAGGATCTAGAGATAATCACCCAACTTGAAGTAAGAAAGAAACCGAAAGACAGACATCTTAGGACATCACTTATAGGTGTTACCTAAAAATTGATACCCATGAAATAATTTCCAAGAGACGGACACGCATAGATTCAGAAAACCAATTAATGTTTAACCAAATGGAAAGGAATAAGGAATGTATGAACTAGGACATGGGGGTTAACAGATATGCACTAATACTTATGAAATGTATAATCACAAAGTGCCTATGGAATACGAAGAGAGGTCTACTCAACACCCTATAATAACATCCACGGGAAAGGATCGAAAGAGGAATAGACAGATACATTGATAGGATGAACCAGAAACTGTACACCTAGGAGAATCTACATTTGTATCAAATTTGCTCTGATAATTAATAAAAATTAAATTTAATAAACAAACAACAATTTAGGAGATATAAGCTCTTGGGGGTTTGTGCTGGCACATTCCACTCTAATTTGCAGCTTACTAACACGATTTCCAGGAAAGCTCTGTTGCCCAAAAACCCAGAGTTGGAAATGTAGAAATGTTGCCGCCTTGTGGCCGTTTCCCGCAAGAGCGGCATTAAACCCACAGCTAATGGTCACTTAACATTCACAAGGACTCAGGGCTGTAAAGGACACCTGCCCTACATAATTGTGCGGAGGTAGGGAATGGCCAAAAAAATTCCAAACTGGCACATTTTTCAAGGAGATAGTATGGAGGGGTAAGTTTTACTCACTCATTTTCAAAAAAGAGGAAAATGGATAAAAGCTCAACATCAGGAATTATTAGACTCATGCAAATCTAACCTCCAAAAAGGTTTCAACTCACACATGCCAACTACCATCAGCTAAAAGTCTGCAAACAACAAATGCTGAAGGGGTTTTAGAGAACTGTGTACCCTCTAGCTGCTGGTGAGATGTAAAGTGGTAACAGCCAATAATGAGAACAGAAAGGAGCTGTGTTTCAAAGTAAAAACTGAGCCACCATTCCATTCAGCAGGCCCCCCGCTGAGACTCTCACCTGAGAAGTCCAGAGTCGAGAAGGCACAGGCTTCAGCAGCTGCACTGCAGGAATTTTCACAATAGCCAAGACACGGAAGCAACCAAAATGTCCATCACCAGATGAGTGGAAAAAGAAGAAGTGGTCCATGTACACAATGGACTGTTAGCCATGGAAAACAATGAAACACTGCTCTTGGAGGCACCATAGATGAGCCTAGAGATAATCACAGAACATGAGGTAAGTCGGAAAGCAAAAGACATATCCTATGATATCACTTATAGGCGTTATCTAACAACTGACACAAATGAACATATTTCCACAGAGAAAGACACTCACAGGCTTAGAAAACAAACTATGCTTATCTAAAAGGACAGGTGGGGGGAATGGAAAAATTAAGATTAGGGTTACCATACGTGTACAAATACCTATTAAATACATATAACAGAAAGACCGACCATATAGCAAGGGATGTCTATGGAAAACTCTGCAATAATTTACACGGGAAGTGGCTCTGTACATGAATATATATATATATATGTTATGCACAAATGAACCAGATTGTGTACACTGAGGACAAACAGTATTCTAATCATTACCCCGATTAAAAAAACTAAAACAAGAAGTAATGTGACATAAACTTATTGGGGTTTCTCCTGGCACATTCCATTTTAATTTACAACCTAGGAACAGGACTTCCAGAAAGGCTCTGCTGCCCTAGGAACCAGATTTGGGAATGGAGAAATGCTGCCGCCTTGTGGCCGTTTCCCAAAACAGCAGCTTTAAACCCAGTGCTAATGCTCACTAGATATTCACACTCATTACAGGCCTATGAATGACACCTGACCTCAGAAACAATCCTGGGTTCGAAAATTGACCAAAACATTCAAAAGAGGGCAACCTTTCAGGAAGACAATTTCCAGAGGTTAACTGTACTCTCTGTTTCTTTCTGTTATTTTAACAGAACATTAAAAATGTGCGGAAAAATGCTGAACACTAGGAATAATTCAAGACATGCAAATCCAAATTACAAAAAACCTATCAGCTCACACCAGTCAGAATGGCCATCAGCAAAAATTCTGCAAACAGTAAATGCTGAAGGGTTTGAGGAGAAATGCCTACCCTTGGTTCAACGTGGGACATGGTAAGAGCCAGTAAGGAAAACACAAAGGAGGTGCCTTGGAAAGGTAAATACTGAGCTACCATTCAATCAAGCATACCCACTGCTGGGCCTATCACCTGACAGGATGAGAATCAAAACTAAACAGGCTGGGCTTCCCTGGTGGCACAGACGTTGAGAGTCCGCCTGCCGATGCAGGGGACACGGGTTTGTGCCCCGGTCCGGGAAGATCCCACATGCCGTGGAGAGGCTGGTCCCGTGAGCTATGGCTGCTGGGCCTGTGCATCCGGAGCCTCTGCTCTGCAACGGGAGGGGCCACCGCAGTGAGAGGCCCGCGTACCGCAAAAGAAATCAAAACCATAAAAAAAGATACAGGCTGAAAATCCTGCACTCCAGCAATATTTACCATAGACAACACTTGGAAGCTACAAAAATGTCCATCAACAGAGGAATGCACCAAGAACAAGTGGTCCATGTACGCAATGGAATATGACTCCAATAAAAAATATAAATTCAATTTAGAAAACAAACATAAGTAAGGAGACATCAGCATTTGGGGGTTTCTCCGGGCACATTCCACTCTAATATATAACCGAGGAACACCACTGCCAGGAAGGTCTGTTCGCCTAGTTACCAGATTGGGAAAAGCAGAAATGCTGCCTAGAGATAATCACAGAACATGAGGTAAGTCCGAAAGCAAAAGACATAATGAAAGAAATGCTGCCGCCCTCTGGCCGTTACCTGCAACAGCAGCTTTAAAACCTGTGCTAAGGGTCACTTCATATGCACCAGTACTGGAGGGCTGTAAATGAAACCTGCCCACAAAATGTCTTGAGGGAGGTAATGGCCAAAATATTTCTAAATGTCACACACACTTCACGAAAACAATTTGAAGAGGTAAGCTGTACTCACAGTTTGAAGAAAAAAAGGACATGCCAGAAAGCTCAATTTCAAGGGTTTATGAGACGCATGCAAATCCAACCCCAAAGAGGTATATCAGCTCACACTGGTCAGAATATACATCAGCAAAAAAACACTACAAACAGTAAATGCTGAAGGTGTTGTGGAGAAGTGCATACCCTCAGCTTTAAGAGGGACGTAACCTGGAAAGAGCCACTAATGAGAACAGAATGGAGGTGCCTTTGTAAAGTAAACATTTTGCTACTGTGTGATCCAGCAGGCCCACTCCTGGGCCGATCACCTAAGAAGACAGAATTGGAAAGACACAGGCAGGCAAATGTGCATTGCCGCTCTATTACAATAGCCAAGACATGGAAGCAACCAAAAAGTCCATCAACAGATGAGTGGACAAAGAAGAACTGGTACATGTACAGAGGGAATATTAGCCAAGGGAAAAAAGGACACAATGCCATGTGCAGCACCGTAGATGAGTGTAGAGGTAGTCACGCGACTCGTACTAAGTCAGAAAGAGAGAGACACATATCGTATGATATCACTTATAGGTGTTACCTAAAAATTGATAGCAGTGAAGATATTTCCAAAGAGAAGGGCAATCACAGATTCATTAAACAAACTTATGGTTCACCAAAGGAAAGGTGTGAGGATTGGATACATTAGGATATTGGGGTTAACAGACATATACAAACACAGGTGAACTATATAATCACCAAAGACCTACGGAATACCAAGAGAACACTACTCAACATTCTGTCATAACGTACATGGGACAAGGATCCCAGGAAGAATAGACATATGTATATGTGTAAAAGAACCACATCTTGCACACCTACAACATGCCAAACATTGTAATCAAACATGCTGTGATGAAAAATAAAAATTAAATTAAAAAAAACAAACAAGAAATAGTGAGACATAAATTGAAGGGGCTTTCCTGATACATTCCATTCTAAATTACAACCTAGAACACGACTTCCATTGAGGTTCTGTTGCCCTAGTAACCGGGTTTGGTAAAGGAGAACTGCTGCCACCTTGTGGCCGTTTCACACAACAGCAGCTTTAATCCCAGTGCTAATGGTCAGTTGATATTCAAAATAATTGCAGGCCTGTAGATGACACCTCCCTGAAAAAAAATCCTGGGGTCGTATATCGATCAAAACATTCAAAAGACGTCCATATTTCAAAATGACAGTTTCAAGAGGCATAGTTTATGCACATTTGTCTTCTGTTTCTTTTACTTTCTTTCTTTTTTGTTAACAAAATGGGAATGGAAAAAGGCTGAACATCAGGAATCAATAAAGCCATGCAAATCCAGTGTACAAAAAAGTTCACCTCACAGCCGTCAGAATGGTCATCAGCCAAAAAGTCTACAAAGAATAAATGCTGAAGGGGTTTTAGAGAACCGCGTACCCTTTAGCTGCTGGTGGGATGAAACCTGGTCACAGCCAGTAGTGAGAACAGAATGGAGGTGCGTTTAAGGGTAAATATGGAGCTACCATGTGATCTGGTAGGCCCACTCATGGGCCTTTCACCTGATTAGACCAGAATCGAAAAGACACAGGCTGGCAATCCTGCACTGCAGCAACACGTACCATAGCCAAGACCTGGAAGAAACCGAAATGTCCATCAACAGAAAAATGCACCAAGAAGAAGTCGTCCATGTACACAATGGAATATTAGCCATGAAAAAGCATGGAACACTGCCGTTGGCACCATCATAGAAGGATCTAGAGATAATCACCCAACTTGAAGTAAGAAAGAATCCGAAAGACAGACATCTTAGCACATCACTTATAGGTGTTACCTAAAAATTGATACCCATGAAATAATTTCCAAGAGACGGACACGCATAGATTCAGAAAACCAATTAATGTTTAACCAAATGGAAAGGAATAAGGAATGTATGAACTAGGACATGGGGGTTAACAGATATGCACTAATACTTATGAAATGTATAATCACAAAGTGCCTATGGAATTCGAAGAGAGGTCTACTCAACACCCTATAATAACATCCACGGGAAAGGATCGAAAGAGGAATAGACAGATACATTGATAGGATGAACCAGAAACTGTACACCTAGGAGAATCTACATTTGTATCAAATTTGCTCTGATAATTAATAAAAATTAAATTTAATAAACAAACAACAATTTAGGAGATATAAGCTCTTGGGGGTTTGCGCTGGCACATTCCACTCTAATTTGCAGCTTACTAACACGATTTCCAGGAAAGCTCTGTTGCCCAAAAACCCAGAGTTGGAAATGTAGAAATGCTGCCGCCTTGTGGCCGTTTCCCGCAAGAGCGGCATTAAACCCACAGCTAATGGTCACTTAACATTCACAAGGACTCAGGGCTGTAAAGGACACCTGCCCTACATAATTGTGCGGAGGTAGGGAATGGCCAAAAAAATTCCAAACTGGCACATTTTTCAAGGAGATAGTATGGAGGGGTAAGTTTTACTCACTCATTTTCAAAAAAGAGGAAAATGGATAAAAGCTCAACATCAGGAATTATTAGACTCATGCAAATCTAACCTCCAAAAAGGTTTCAACTCACACATGCCAACTACCATCAGCTAAAAGTCTGCAAACAACAAATGCTGAAGGGGTTTTAGAGAACTGTGTACCCTCTAGCTGCTGGTGAGATGTAAAGTGGTAACAGCCAATAATGAGAACAGAAAGGAGCTGTGTTTCAAAGTAAAAACTGAGCCACCATTCCATTCAGCAGGCCCCCCGCTGAGACTCTCACCTGAGAAGTCCAGAGTCGAGAAGGCACAGGCTTCAGCAGCTGCACTGCAGGAATTTTCACAATAGCCAAGACACGGAAGCAACCAAAATGTCCATCACCAGATGAGTGGAAAAAGAAGAAGTGGTCCATGTACACAATGGACTGTTAGCCATGGAAAACAATGAAACACTGCTCTTGGAGGCACCATAGATGAGCCTAGAGATAATCACAGAACATGAGGTAAGTCGGAAAGCAAAAGACATATCCTATGATATCACTTATAGGCGTTATCTAACAACTGACACAAATGAACATATTTCCACAGAGAAAGACACTCACAGGCTTAGAAAACAAACTATGCTTATCTAAAAGGACAGGTGGGGGGAATGGAAAAATTAAGATTAGGGTTACCATATGTGTACAAATACCTATTAAATACATATAACAGAAAGACCGACCATATAGCAAGGGATGTCTATGGAAAACTCTGCAATAATTTACACGGGAAGTGGCTCTGTACATGAATATATATATATATATATATATGTTATGCACAAATGAACCAGATTGTGTACACTGCGGACAAACAGTATTCTAATCATTACCCCGATTAAAAAAACTAAAACAAGAAGTAATGTGACATAAACTTATTGGGGTTTCTCCTGGCACATTCCATTTTAATTTACAACCTAGGAACAGGACTTCCAGAAAGGCTCTGCTGCCCTAGGAACCAGATTTGGGAATGGAGAAATGCTGCCGCCTTGTGGCCGTTTCCCAAAACAGCAGCTTTAAACCCAGTGCTAATGCTCACTAGATATTCACACTCATTACAGGCCTATGAATGACACCTGACCTCAGAAACAATCCTGGGTTCGAAAATTGACCAAAACATTCAAAAGAGGGCAACCTTTCAGGAAGACAATTTCCAGAGGTTAACTGTACTCTCTGTTTCTTTCTGTTATTTTAACAGAACATTAAAAATGCGCGGAAAAATGCTGAACACTAGGAATAATTCAAGACATGCAAATCCAAATTACAAAAAACCTATCAGCTCACACCAGTCAGAATGGCCATCAGCAAAAATTCTGCAAACAGTAAATGCTGAAGGGTTTGAGGAGAAATGCCTACCCTTGGTTCAACGTGGGACATGGTAAGAGCCAGTAAGGAAAACACAAAGGAGGTGCCTTGGAAAGGTAAATACTGAGCTACCATTCAATCAAGCATACCCACTGCTGGGCCTATCACCTGACAGGATGAGAATCAAAACTAAACAGGCTGGGCTTCCCTGGTGGCACAGACGTTGAGAGTCCGCCTGCCGATGCAGGGGACACGGGTTTGTGCCCCGGTCCGGGAAGATCCCACATGCCGTGGAGAGGCTGGTCCCGTGAGCTATGGCTGCTGGGCCTGTGCATCCGGAGCCTCTGCTCTGCAACGGGAGGGGCCACCGCAGTGAGAGGCCCGCGTACCGCAAAAGAAATCAAAACCATAAAAAAAGATACAGGCTGAAAATCCTGCACTCCAGCAATATTTACCATAGACAACACTTGGAAGCTACAAAAATGTCCATCAACAGAGGAATGCACCAAGAACAAGTGGTCCATGTACGCAATGGAATATGACTCCAATAAAAAATATAAATTCAATTTAGAAAACAAACATAAGTAAGGAGACATCAGCATTTGGGGGTTTCTCCGGGCATATTCCACTCTAATATATAACCGAGGAACACCACTGCCAGGAAGGTCTGTTCGCCTAGTTACCAAATTGGGAAAAGCAGAAATGCTGCCTAGAGATAATCACAGAACATGAGGTAAGTCCGAAAGCAAAAGACATAATGAAAGAAATGCTGCCGCCCTCTGGCCGTTACCTGCAACAGCAGCTTTAAAACCTGTGCTAAGGGTCACTTCATATGCACCAGTACTGGAGGGCTGTAAATGAAACCTGCCCACAAAATGTCTTGAGGGAGGTAATGGCCAAAATATTTCTAAATGTCACACACACTTCACGAAAACAATTTGAAGAGGTAAGCTGTACTCACAGTTTGAAGAAAAAAAGGACATGCCAGAAAGCTCAATTTCAAGGGCTTATGAGACGCATGCAAATCCAACCCCAAAGAGGTATATCAGCTCACACTGGTCAGAATATACATCAGCAAAAAAACACTACAAACAGTAAATGCTGAAGGTGTTGTGGAGAAGTGCATACCCTCAGCTTTAAGAGGGACGTAACCTGGAAAGAGCCACTAATGAGAACAGAATGGAGGTGCCTTTGTAAAGTAAACATTTTGCTACTGTGTGATCCAGCAGGCCCACTCCTGGGCCGATCACCTAAGAAGACAGAATTGGAAAGACACAGGCAGGCAAATGTGCATTGCCGCTCTATTACAATAGCCAAGACATGGAAGCAACCAAAAAGTCCATCAACAGATGAGTGGACAAAGAAGAACTGGTACATGTACAGAGGGAATATTAGCCAAGGGAAAAAAGGACACAATGCCATGTGCAGCACCGTAGATGAGTCTAGAGGTAGTCACGCGACTCGTACTAAGTCAGAAAGAGAGAGAGACATATCGTATGATATCACTTATAGGTGTTACCTAAAAATTGATAGCAGTGAAGATATTTCCACAGAGAAGGGCAATCACAGATTCATTAAACAAACTTATGGTTCACCAAAGGAAAGGTGTGAGGATTGGATACATTAGGATATTGGGGTTAACAGACATATACAAACACAGGTGAACTATATAATCACCAAAGACCTACGGAATACCAAGAGAACACTACTCAACATTCTGTCATAACGTACATGGGACAAGGATCCCAGGAAGAATAGACATATGTATATGTGTAAAAGAACCACATCTTGCACACCTACAACATGCCAAACATTGTAATCAAACTTGCTGTGATGAAAAATAAAAATTAAATTAAAAAAAACAAACAAGAAATAGTGAGACATAAATTGAAGGGGCTTTCCTGATACATTCCATTCTAAATTACAACCTAGAACACGACTTCCATTGAGGTTCTGTTGCCCTAGTAACCGGGTTTGGTAAAGGAGAACTGCTGCCACCTTGTGGCCGTTTCACACAACAGCAGCTTTAATCCCAGCGCTAATGGTCAGTTGATATTCAAAATAATTGCAGGCCTGTAGATGACACCTCCCTGAAAAAAAATCCTGGGGTCGTATATCGATCAAAACATTCAAAAGACGTCCATATTTCAAAACGACAGTTTCAAGAGGCATAGTTTATGCACATTTGTCTTCTGTTTCTTTTACTTTCTTTCTTTTTTGTTAACAAAATGGGAATGGAAAAAGGCTGAACATCAGGAATCAATAAAGCCATGCAAATCCAGTGTACAAAAAAGTTCACCTCACAGCCGTCAGAATGGTCATCAGCCAAAAAGTCTACAAAGAATAAATGCTGAAGGGGTTTTAGAGAACCGCGTACCCTTTAGCTGCTGGTGGGATGAAACCTGGTCACAGCCAGTAGTGAGAACAGAATGGAGGTGCGTTTAAGGGTAAATATGGAGCTACCATGTGATCTGGTAGGCCCACTCATGGGCCTTTCACCTGATTAGACCAGAATCGAAAAGACACAGGCTGGCAATCCTGCACTGCAGCAACACGTACCATAGCCAAGACCTGGAAGAAACCGAAATGTCCATCAACAGAAAAATGCACCAAGAAGAAGTCGTCCATGTACACAATGGAATATTAGCCATGAAAAAGCATGGAACAGTGCCGTTGGCACCATCATAGAAGGATCTAGAGATAATCACCCAACTTGAAGTAAGAAAGAAACCGAAAGACAGACATCTTAGGACATCACTTATAGGTGTTACCTAAAAATTGATACCCATGAAATAATTTCCAAGAGACGGACACACATAGATTCAGAAAACCAATTAATGTTTAACCAAATGGAAAGGAATAAGGAATGTATGAACTAGGACATGGGGGTTAACAGATATGCACTAATACTTATGAAATGTATAATCACAAAGTGCCTATGGAATACGAAGAGAGGTCTACTCAACACCCTATAATAACATCCACGGGAAAGGATCGAAAGAGGAATAGACAGATACATTGATAGGATGAACCAGAAACTGTACACCTAGGAGAATCTACATTTGTATCAAATTTGCTCTGATAATTAATAAAAATTAAATTTAATAAACAAACAACAATTTAGGAGATATAAGCTCTTGGGGGTTTGCGCTGGCACATTCCACTCTAATTTGCAGCTTACTAACACGATTTCCAGGAAAGCTCTGTTGCCCAAAAACCCAGAGTTGGAAATGTAGAAATGCTGCCGCCTTGTGGCCGTTTCCCGCAAGAGCGGCATTAAACCCACAGCTAATGGTCACTTAACATTCACAAGGACTCAGGGCTGTAAAGGACACCTGCCCTACATAATTGTGCGGAGGTAGGGAATGGCCAAAAAAATTCCAAACTGGCACATTTTTCAAGGAGATAGTATGGAGGGGTAAGTTTTACTCACTCATTTTCAAAAAAGAGGAAAATGGATAAAAGCTCAACATCAGGAATTATTAGACTCATGCAAATCTAACCTCCAAAAAGGTTTCAACTCACACATGCCAACTACCATCAGCTAAAAGTCTGCAAACAACAAATGCTGAAGGGGTTTTAGAGAACTGTGTACCCTCTAGCTGCTGGTGAGATGTAAAGTGGTAACAGCCAATAATGAGAACAGAAAGGAGCTGTGTTTCAAAGTAAAAACTGAGCCACCATTCCATTCAGCAGGCCCCCCGCTGAGACTCTCACCTGAGAAGTCCAGAGTCGAGAAGGCACAGGCTTCAGCAGCTGCACTGCAGGAATTTTCACAATAGCCAAGACACGGAAGCAACCAAAATGTCCATCACCAGATGAGTGGAAAAAGAAGAAGTGGTCCATGTACACAATGGACTGTTAGCCATGGAAAACAATGAAACACTGCTCTTGGAGGCACCATAGATGAGCCTAGAGATAATCACAGAACATGAGGTAAGTCGGAAAGCAAAAGACATATCCTATGATATCACTTATAGGCGTTATCTAACAACTGACACAAATGAACATATTTCCACAGAGAAAGACACTCACAGGCTTAGAAAACAAACTATGCTTATCTAAAAGGACAGGTGGGGGGAATGGAAAAATTAAGATTAGGGTTACCATACGTGTACAAATACCTATTAAATACATATAACAGAAAGACCGACCATATAGCAAGGGATGTCTATGGAAAACTCTGCAATAATTTACACGGGAAGTGGCTCTGTACATGAATATATATATATATATATGTTATGCACAAATGAACCAGATTGTGTACACTGAGGACAAACAGTATTCTAATCATTACCCCGATTAAAAAAACTAAAACAAGAAGTAATGTGACATAAACTTATTGGGGTTTCTCCTGGCACATTCCATTTTAATTTACAACCTAGGAACAGGACTTCCAGAAAGGCTCTGCTGCCCTAGGAACCAGATTTGGGAATGGAGAAATGCTGCCGCCTTGTGGCCGTTTCCCAAAACAGCAGCTTTAAACCCAGTGCTAATGCTCACTAGATATTCACACTCATTACAGGCCTATGAATGACACCTGACCTCAGAAACAATCCTGGGTTCGAAAATTGACCAAAACATTCAAAAGAGGGCAACCTTTCAGGAAGACAATTTCCAGAGGTTAACTGTACTCTCTGTTTCTTTCTGTTATTTTAACAGAACATTAAAAATGCGTGGAAAAATGCTGAACACTAGGAATAATTCAAGACATGCAAATCCAAATTACAAAAAACCTATCAGCTCACACCAGTCAGAATGGCCATCAGCAAAAATTCTGCAAACAGTAAATGCTGAAGGGTTTGAGGAGAAATGCCTACCCTTGGTTCAACGTGGGACATGGTAAGAGCCAGTAAGGAAAACACAAAGGAGGTGCCTTGGAAAGGTAAATACTGAGCTACCATTCAATCAAGCATACCCACTGCTGGGCCTATCACCTGACAGGATGAGAATCAAAACTAAACAGGCTGGGCTTCCCTGGTGGCACAGACGTTGAGAGTCCGCCTGCCGATGCAGGGGACACGGGTTTGTGCCCCGGTCCGGGAAGATCCCACATGCCGTGGAGAGGCTGGTCCCGTGAGCTATGGCTGCTGGGCCTGTGCATCCGGAGCCTCTGCTCTGCAACGGGAGGGGCCACTGCAGTGAGAGGCCCGCGTACCGCAAAAGAAATCAAAACCATAAAAAAAGATACAGGCTGAAAATCCTGCACTCCAGCAATATTTACCATAGACAACACTTGGAAGCTACAAAAATGTCCATCAACAGAGGAATGCACCAAGAACAAGTGGTCCATGTACGCAATGGAATATGACTCCAATAAAAAATATAAATTCAATTTAGAAAACAAACATAAGTAAGGAGACATCAGCATTTGGGGGTTTCTCCGGGCATATTCCACTCTAATATATAACCGAGGAACACCACTGCCAGGAAGGTCTGTTCGCCTAGTTACCAAATTGGGAAAAGCAGAAATGCTGCCTAGAGATAATCACAGAACATGAGGTAAGTCCGAAAGCAAAAGACATAATGAAAGAAATGCTGCCGCCCTCTGGCCGTTACCTGCAACAGCAGCTTTAAAACCTGTGCTAAGGGTCACTTCATATGCACCAGTACTGGAGGGCTGTAAATGAAACCTGCCCACAAAATGTCTTGAGGGAGGTAATGGCCAAAATATTTCTAAATGTCACACACACTTCACGAAAACAATTTGAAGAGGTAAGCTGTACTCACAGTTTGAAGAAAAAAAGGACATGCCAGAAAGCTCAATTTCAAGGGCTTATGAGACGCATGCAAATCCAACCCCAAAGAGGTATATCAGCTCACACTGGTCAGAATATACATCAGCAAAAAAACACTACAAACAGTAAATGCTGAAGGTGTTGTGGAGAAGTGCATACCCTCAGCTTTAAGAGGGACGTAACCTGGAAAGAGCCACTAATGAGAACAGAATGGAGGTGCCTTTGTAAAGTAAACATTTTGCTACTGTGTGATCCAGCAGGCCCACTCCTGGGCCGATCACCTAAGAAGACAGAATTGGAAAGACACAGGCAGGCAAATGTGCATTGCCGCTCTATTACAATAGCCAAGACATGGAAGCAACCAAAAAGTCCATCAACAGATGAGTGGACAAAGAAGAACTGGTACATGTACAGAGGGAATATTAGCCAAGGGAAAAAAGGACACAATGCCATGTGCAGCACCGTAGATGAGTCTAGAGGTAGTCACGCGACTCGTACTAAGTCAGAAAGAGAGAGAGACATATCGTATGATATCACTTATAGGTGTTACCTAAAAATTGATAGCAGTGAAGATATTTCCACAGAGAAGGGCAATCACAGATTCATTAAACAAACTTATGGTTCACCAAAGGAAAGGTGTGAGGATTGGATACATTAGGATATTGGGGTTAACAGACATATACAAACACAGGTGAACTATATAATCACCAAAGACCTACGGAATACCAAGAGAACACTACTCAACATTCTGTCATAACGTACATGGGACAAGGATCCCAGGAAGAATAGACATATGTATATGTGTAAAAGAACCACATCTTGCACACCTACAACATGCCAAACATTGTAATCAAACATGCTGTGATGAAAAATAAAAATTAAATTAAAAAAAACAAACAAGAAATAGTGAGACATAAATTGAAGGGGCTTTCCTGATACATTCCATTCTAAATTACAACCTAGAACACGACTTCCATTGAGGTTCTGTTGCCCTAGTAACCGGGTTTGGTAAAGGAGAACTGCTGCCACCTTGTGGCCGTTTCACACAACAGCAGCTTTAATCCCAGCGCTAATGGTCAGTTGATATTCAAAATAATTGCAGGCCTGTAGATGACACCTCCCTGAAAAAAAATCCTGGGGTCGTATATCGATCAAAACATTCAAAAGACGTCCATATTTCAAAACGACAGTTTCAAGAGGCATAGTTTATGCACATTTGTCTTCTGTTTCTTTTACTTTCTTTCTTTTTTGTTAACAAAATGGGAATGGAAAAAGGCTGAACATCAGGAATCAATAAAGCCATGCAAATCCAGTGTACAAAAAAGTTCACCTCACAGCCGTCAGAATGGTCATCAGCCAAAAAGTCTACAAAGAATAAATGCTGAAGGGGTTTTAGAGAACCGCGTACCCTTTAGCTGCTGGTGGGATGAAACCTGGTCACAGCCAGTAGTGAGAACAGAATGGAGGTGCGTTTAAGGGTAAATATGGAGCTACCATGTGATCTGGTAGGCCCACTCATGGGCCTTTCACCTGATTAGACCAGAATCGAAAAGACACAGGCTGGCAATCCTGCACTGCAGCAACACGTACCATAGCCAAGACCTGGAAGAAACCGAAATGTCCATCAACAGAAAAATGCACCAAGAAGAAGTCATCCATGTACACAATGGAATATTAGCCATGAAAAAGCATGGAACACTGCCGTTGGCACCATCATAGAAGGATCTAGAGATAATCACCCAACTTGAAGTAAGAAAGAATCCGAAAGACAGACATCTTAGCACATCACTTATAGGTGTTACCTAAAAATTGATACCCATGAAATAATTTCCAAGAGACGGACACGCATAGATTCAGAAAACCAATTAATGTTTAACCAAATGGAAAGGAATAAGGAATGTATGAACTAGGACATGGGGGTTAACAGATATGCACTAATACTTATGAAATGTATAATCACAAAGTGCCTATGGAATTCGAAGAGAGGTCTACTCAACACCCTATAATAACATCCACGGGAAAGGATCGAAAGAGGAATAGACAGATACATTGATAGGATGAACCAGAAACTGTACACCTAGGAGAATCTACATTTGTATCAAATTTGCTCTGATAATTAATAAAAATTAAATTTAATAAACAAACAACAATTTAGGAGATATAAGCTCTTGGGGGTTTGCGCTGGCACATTCCACTCTAATTTGCAGCTTACTAACACGATTTCCAGGAAAGCTCTGTTGCCCAAAAACCCAGAGTTGGAAATGTAGAAATGCTGCCGCCTTGTGGCCGTTTCCCGCAAGAGCGGCATTAAACCCACAGCTAATGGTCACTTAACATTCACAAGGACTCAGGGCTGTAAAGGACACCTGCCCTACATAATTGTGCGGAGGTAGGGAATGGCCAAAAAAATTCCAAACTGGCACATTTTTCAAGGAGATAGTATGGAGGGGTAAGTTTTACTCACTCATTTTCAAAAAAGAGGAAAATGGATAAAAGCTCAACATCAGGAATTATTAGACTCATGCAAATCTAACCTCCAAAAAGGTTTCAACTCACACATGCCAACTACCATCAGCTAAAAGTCTGCAAACAACAAATGCTGAAGGGGTTTTAGAGAACTGTGTACCCTCTAGCTGCTGGTGAGATGTAAAGTGGTAACAGCCAATAATGAGAACAGAAAGGAGCTGTGTTTCAAAGTAAAAACTGAGCCACCATTCCATTCAGCAGGCCCCCCGCTGAGACTC
This sequence comes from Mesoplodon mirus, assembly GCF_964341445.2. Taxonomy (NCBI): domain Eukaryota; kingdom Metazoa; phylum Chordata; class Mammalia; order Artiodactyla; family Ziphiidae; genus Mesoplodon; species Mesoplodon mirus. Next base: position 245,106 of record NW_028295361.1, read on the forward strand.
TCACCTGAGAAGTCCAGAGTCGAGAAGGCACAGGCTTCAGCAGCTGCACTGCAGGAATTTTCACAATAGCCAAGACACGGAAGCAACCAAAATGTCCATCACCAGATGAGTGGAAAAAGAAGAAGTGGTCCATGTACACAATGGACTGTTAGCCATGGAAAACAATGAAACACTGCTCTTGGAGGCACCATAGATGAGCCTAGAGATAATCACAGAACATGAGGTAAGTCGGAAAGCAAAAGACATATCCTATGATATCACTTATAGGCGTTATCTAACAACTGACACAAATGAACATATTTCCACAGAGAAAGACACTCACAGGCTTAGAAAACAAACTATGCTTATCTAAAAGGACAGGTGGGGGGAATGGAAAAATTAAGATTAGGGTTACCATACGTGTACAAATACCTATTAAATACATATAACAGAAAGACCGACCATATAGCAAGGGATGTCTATGGAAAACTCTGCAATAATTTACACGGGAAGTGGCTCTGTACATGAATATATATATATATATATATATGTTATGCACAAATGAACCAGATTGTGTACACTGCGGACAAACAGTATTCTAATCATTACCCCGATTAAAAAAACTAAAACAAGAAGTAATGTGACATAAACTTATTGGGGTTTCTCCTGGCACATTCCATTTTAATTTACAACCTAGGAACAGGACTTCCAGAAAGGCTCTGCTGCCCTAGGAACCAGATTTGGGAATGGAGAAATGCTGCCGCCTTGTGGCCGTTTCCCAAAACAGCAGCTTTAAACCCAGTGCTAATGCTCACTAGATATTCACACTCATTACAGGCCTATGAATGACACCTGACCTCAGAAACAATCCTGGGTTCGAAAATTGACCAAAACATTCAAAAGAGGGCAACCTTTCAGGAAGACAATTTCCAGAGGTTAACTGTACTCTCTGTTTCTTTCTGTTATTTTAACAGAACATTAAAAATGCGTGGAAAAATGCTGAACACTAGGAATAATTCAAGACATGCAAATCCAAATTACAAAAAACCTATCAGCTCACACCAGTCAGAATGGCCATCAGCAAAAATTCTGCAAACAGTAAATGCTGAAGGGTTTGAGGAGAAATGCCTACCCTTGGTTCAACGTGGGACATGGTAAGAGCCAGTAAGGAAAACACAAAGGAGGTGCCTTGGAAAGGTAAATACTGAGCTACCATTCAATCAAGCATACCCACTGCTGGGCCTATCACCTGACAGGATGAGAATCAAAACTAAACAGGCTGGGCTTCCCTGGTGGCACAGACGTTGAGAGTCCGCCTGCCGATGCAGGGGACACGGGTTTGTGCCCCGGTCCGGGAAGATCCCACATGCCGTGGAGAGGCTGGTCCCGTGAGCTATGGCTGCTGGGCCTGTGCATCCGGAGCCTCTGCTCTGCAACGGGAGGGGCCACCGCAGTGAGAGGCCCGCGTACCGCAAAAGAAATCAAAACCATAAAAAAAGATACAGGCTGAAAATCCTGCACTCCAGCAATATTTACCATAGACAACACTTGGAAGCTACAAAAATGTCCATCAACAGAGGAATGCACCAAGAACAAGTGGTCCATGTACGCAATGGAATATGACTCCAATAAAAAATATAAATTCAATTTAGAAAACAAACATAAGTAAGGAGACATCAGCATTTGGGGGTTTCTCCGGGCATATTCCACTCTAATATATAACCGAGGAACACCACTGCCAGGAAGGTCTGTTCGCCTAGTTACCAAATTGGGAAAAGCAGAAATGCTGCCTAGAGATAATCACAGAACATGAGGTAAGTCCGAAAGCAAAAGACATAATGAAAGAAATGCTGCCGCCCTCTGGCCGTTACCTGCAACAGCAGCTTTAAAACCTGTGCTAAGGGTCACTTCATATGCACCAGTACTGGAGGGCTGTAAATGAAACCTGCCCACAAAATGTCTTGAGGGAGGTAATGGCCAAAATATTTCTAAATGTCACACACACTTCACGAAAACAATTTGAAGAGGTAAGCTGTACTCACAGTTTGAAGAAAAAAAGGACATGCCAGAAAGCTCAATTTCAAGGGCTTATGAGACGCATGCAAATCCAACCCCAAAGAGGTATATCAGCTCACACTGGTCAGAATATACATCAGCAAAAAAACACTACAAACAGTAAATGCTGAAGGTGTTGTGGAGAAGTGCATACCCTCAGCTTTAAGAGGGACGTAACCTGGAAAGAGCCACTAATGAGAACAGAATGGAGGTGCCTTTGTAAAGTAAACATTTTGCTACTGTGTGATCCAGCAGGCCCACTCCTGGGCCGATCACCTAAGAAGACAGAATTGGAAAGACACAGGCAGGCAAATGTGCATTGCCGCTCTATTACAATAGCCAAGACATGGAAGCAACCAAAAAGTCCATCAACAGATGAGTGGACAAAGAAGAACTGGTACATGTACAGAGGGAATATTAGCCAAGGGAAAAAAGGACACAATGCCATGTGCAGCACCGTAGATGAGTCTAGAGGTAGTCACGCGACTCGTACTAAGTCAGAAAGAGAGAGAGACATATCGTATGATATCACTTATAGGTGTTACCTAAAAATTGATAGCAGTGAAGATATTTCCACAGAGAAGGGCAATCACAGATTCATTAAACAAACTTATGGTTCACCAAAGGAAAGGTGTGAGGATTGGATACATTAGGATATTGGGGTTAACAGACATATACAAACACAGGTGAACTATATAATCACCAAAGACCTACGGAATACCAAGAGAACACTACTCAACATTCTGTCATAACGTACATGGGACAAGGATCCCAGGAAGAATAGACATATGTATATGTGTAAAAGAACCACATCTTGCACACCTACAACATGCCAAACATTGTAATCAAACATGCTGTGATGAAAAATAAAAATTAAATTAAAAAAAACAAACAAGAAATAGTGAGACATAAATTGAAGGGGCTTTCCTGATACATTCCATTCTAAATTACAACCTAGAACACGACTTCCATTGAGGTTCTGTTGCCCTAGTAACCGGGTTTGGTAAAGGAGAACTGCTGCCACCTTGTGGCCGTTTCACACAACAGCAGCTTTAATCCCAGCGCTAATGGTCAGTTGATATTCAAAATAATTGCAGGCCTGTAGATGACACCTCCCTGAAAAAAAATCCTGGGGTCGTATATCGATCAAAACATTCAAAAGACGTCCATATTTCAAAATGACAGTTTCAAGAGGCATAGTTTATGCACATTTGTCTTCTGTTTCTTTTACTTTCTTTCTTTTTTGTTAACAAAATGGGAATGGAAAAAGGCTGAACATCAGGAATCAATAAAGCCATGCAAATCCAGTGTACAAAAAAGTTCACCTCACAGCCGTCAGAATGGTCATCAGCCAAAAAGTCTACAAAGAATAAATGCTGAAGGGGTTTTAGAGAACCGCGTACCCTTTAGCTGCTGGTGGGATGAAACCTGGTCACAGCCAGTAGTGAGAACAGAATGGAGGTGCGTTTAAGGGTAAATATGGAGCTACCATGTGATCTGGTAGGCCCACTCATGGGCCTTTCACCTGATTAGACCAGAATCGAAAAGACACAGGCTGGCAATCCTGCACTGCAGCAACACGTACCATAGCCAAGACCTGGAAGAAACCGAAATGTCCATCAACAGAAAAATGCACCAAGAAGAAGTCGTCCATGTACACAATGGAATATTAGCCATGAAAAAGCATGGAACAGTGCCGTTGGCACCATCATAGAAGGATCTAGAGATAATCACCCAACTTGAAGTAAGAAAGAAACCGAAAGACAGACATCTTAGGACATCACTTATAGGTGTTACCTAAAAATTGATACCCATGAAATAATTTCCAAGAGACGGACACACATAGATTCAGAAAACCAATTAATGTTTAACCAAATGGAAAGGAATAAGGAATGTATGAACTAGGACATGGGGGTTAACAGATATGCACTAATACTTATGAAATGTATAATCACAAAGTGCCTATGGAATACGAAGAGAGGTCTACTCAACACCCTATAATAACATCCACGGGAAAGGATCGAAAGAGGAATAGACAGATACATTGATAGGATGAACCAGAAACTGTACACCTAGGAGAATCTACATTTGTATCAAATTTGCTCTGATAATTAATAAAAATTAAATTTAATAAACAAACAACAATTTAGGAGATATAAGCTCTTGGGGGTTTGCGCTGGCACATTCCACTCTAATTTGCAGCTTACTAACACGATTTCCAGGAAAGCTCTGTTGCCCAAAAACCCAGAGTTGGAAATGTAGAAATGCTGCCGCCTTGTGGCCGTTTCCCGCAAGAGCGGCATTAAACCCACAGCTAATGGTCACTTAACATTCACAAGGACTCAGGGCTGTAAAGGACACCTGCCCTACATAATTGTGCGGAGGTAGGGAATGGCCAAAAAAATTCCAAACTGGCACATTTTTCAAGGAGATAGTATGGAGGGGTAAGTTTTACTCACTCATTTTCAAAAAAGAGGAAAATGGATAAAAGCTCAACATCAGGAATTATTAGACTCATGCAAATCTAACCTCCAAAAAGGTTTCAACTCACACATGCCAACTACCATCAGCTAAAAGTCTGCAAACAACAAATGCTGAAGGGGTTTTAGAGAACTGTGTACCCTCTAGCTGCTGGTGAGATGTAAAGTGGTAACAGCCAATAATGAGAACAGAAAGGAGCTGTGTTTCAAAGTAAAAACTGAGCCACCATTCCATTCAGCAGGCCCCCCGCTGAGACTCTCACCTGAGAAGTCCAGAGTCGAGAAGGCACAGGCTTCAGCAGCTGCACTGCAGGAATTTTCACAATAGCCAAGACACGGAAGCAACCAAAATGTCCATCACCAGATGAGTGGAAAAAGAAGAAGTGGTCCATGTACACAATGGACTGTTAGCCATGGAAAACAATGAAACACTGCTCTTGGAGGCACCATAGATGAGCCTAGAGATAATCACAGAACATGAGGTAAGTCGGAAAGCAAAAGACATATCCTATGATATCACTTATAGGCGTTATCTAACAACTGACACAAATGAACATATTTCCACAGAGAAAGACACTCACAGGCTTAGAAAACAAACTATGCTTATCTAAAAGGACAGGTGGGGGGAATGGAAAAATTAAGATTAGGGTTACCATACGTGTACAAATACCTATTAAATACATATAACAGAAAGACCGACCATATAGCAAGGGATGTCTATGGAAAACTCTGCAATAATTTACACGGGAAGTGGCTCTGTACATGAATATATATATATATATATGTTATGCACAAATGAACCAGATTGTGTACACTGAGGACAAACAGTATTCTAATCATTACCCCGATTAAAAAAACTAAAACAAGAAGTAATGTGACATAAACTTATTGGGGTTTCTCCTGGCACATTCCATTTTAATTTACAACCTAGGAACAGGACTTCCAGAAAGGCTCTGCTGCCCTAGGAACCAGATTTGGGAATGGAGAAATGCTGCCGCCTTGTGGCCGTTTCCCAAAACAGCAGCTTTAAACCCAGTGCTAATGCTCACTAGATATTCACACTCATTACAGGCCTATGAATGACACCTGACCTCAGAAACAATCCTGGGTTCGAAAATTGACCAAAACATTCAAAAGAGGGCAACCTTTCAGGAAGACAATTTCCAGAGGTTAACTGTACTCTCTGTTTCTTTCTGTTATTTTAACAGAACATTAAAAATGCGTGGAAAAATGCTGAACACTAGGAATAATTCAAGACATGCAAATCCAAATTACAAAAAACCTATCAGCTCACACCAGTCAGAATGGCCATCAGCAAAAATTCTGCAAACAGTAAATGCTGAAGGGTTTGAGGAGAAATGCCTACCCTTGGTTCAACGTGGGACATGGTAAGAGCCAGTAAGGAAAACACAAAGGAGGTGCCTTGGAAAGGTAAATACTGAGCTACCATTCAATCAAGCATACCCACTGCTGGGCCTATCACCTGACAGGATGAGAATCAAAACTAAACAGGCTGGGCTTCCCTGGTGGCACAGACGTTGAGAGTCCGCCTGCCGATGCAGGGGACACGGGTTTGTGCCCCGGTCCGGGAAGATCCCACATGCCGTGGAGAGGCTGGTCCCGTGAGCTATGGCTGCTGGGCCTGTGCATCCGGAGCCTCTGCTCTGCAACGGGAGGGGCCACTGCAGTGAGAGGCCCGCGTACCGCAAAAGAAATCAAAACCATAAAAAAAGATACAGGCTGAAAATCCTGCACTCCAGCAATATTTACCATAGACAACACTTGGAAGCTACAAAAATGTCCATCAACAGAGGAATGCACCAAGAACAAGTGGTCCATGTACGCAATGGAATATGACTCCAATAAAAAATATAAATTCAATTTAGAAAACAAACATAAGTAAGGAGACATCAGCATTTGGGGGTTTCTCCGGGCATATTCCACTCTAATATATAACCGAGGAACACCACTGCCAGGAAGGTCTGTTCGCCTAGTTACCAAATTGGGAAAAGCAGAAATGCTGCCTAGAGATAATCACAGAACATGAGGTAAGTCCGAAAGCAAAAGACATAATGAAAGAAATGCTGCCGCCCTCTGGCCGTTACCTGCAACAGCAGCTTTAAAACCTGTGCTAAGGGTCACTTCATATGCACCAGTACTGGAGGGCTGTAAATGAAACCTGCCCACAAAATGTCTTGAGGGAGGTAATGGCCAAAATATTTCTAAATGTCACACACACTTCACGAAAACAATTTGAAGAGGTAAGCTGTACTCACAGTTTGAAGAAAAAAAGGACATGCCAGAAAGCTCAATTTCAAGGGCTTATGAGACGCATGCAAATCCAACCCCAAAGAGGTATATCAGCTCACACTGGTCAGAATATACATCAGCAAAAAAACACTACAAACAGTAAATGCTGAAGGTGTTGTGGAGAAGTGCATACCCTCAGCTTTAAGAGGGACGTAACCTGGAAAGAGCCACTAATGAGAACAGAATGGAGGTGCCTTTGTAAAGTAAACATTTTGCTACTGTGTGATCCAGCAGGCCCACTCCTGGGCCGATCACCTAAGAAGACAGAATTGGAAAGACACAGGCAGGCAAATGTGCATTGCCGCTCTATTACAATAGCCAAGACATGGAAGCAACCAAAAAGTCCATCAACAGATGAGTGGACAAAGAAGAACTGGTACATGTACAGAGGGAATATTAGCCAAGGGAAAAAAGGACACAATGCCATGTGCAGCACCGTAGATGAGTCTAGAGGTAGTCACGCGACTCGTACTAAGTCAGAAAGAGAGAGAGACATATCGTATGATATCACTTATAGGTGTTACCTAAAAATTGATAGCAGTGAAGATATTTCCACAGAGAAGGGCAATCACAGATTCATTAAACAAACTTATGGTTCACCAAAGGAAAGGTGTGAGGATTGGATACATTAGGATATTGGGGTTAACAGACATATACAAACACAGGTGAACTATATAATCACCAAAGACCTACGGAATACCAAGAGAACACTACTCAACATTCTGTCATAACGTACATGGGACAAGGATCCCAGGAAGAATAGACATATGTATATGTGTAAAAGAACCACATCTTGCACACCTACAACATGCCAAACATTGTAATCAAACATGCTGTGATGAAAAATAAAAATTAAATTAAAAAAAACAAACAAGAAATAGTGAGACATAAATTGAAGGGGCTTTCCTGATACATTCCATTCTAAATTACAACCTAGAACACGACTTCCATTGAGGTTCTGTTGCCCTAGTAACCGGGTTTGGTAAAGGAGAACTGCTGCCACCTTGTGGCCGTTTCACACAACAGCAGCTTTAATCCCAGCGCTAATGGTCAGTTGATATTCAAAATAATTGCAGGCCTGTAGATGACACCTCCCTGAAAAAAAATCCTGGGGTCGTATATCGATCAAAACATTCAAAAGACGTCCATATTTCAAAACGACAGTTTCAAGAGGCATAGTTTATGCACATTTGTCTTCTGTTTCTTTTACTTTCTTTCTTTTTTGTTAACAAAATGGGAATGGAAAAAGGCTGAACATCAGGAATCAATAAAGCCATGCAAATCCAGTGTACAAAAAAGTTCACCTCACAGCCGTCAGAATGGTCATCAGCCAAAAAGTCTACAAAGAATAAATGCTGAAGGGGTTTTAGAGAACCGCGTACCCTTTAGCTGCTGGTGGGATGAAACCTGGTCACAGCCAGTAGTGAGAACAGAATGGAGGTGCGTTTAAGGGTAAATATGGAGCTACCATGTGATCTGGTAGGCCCACTCATGGGCCTTTCACCTGATTAGACCAGAATCGAAAAGACACAGGCTGGCAATCCTGCACTGCAGCAACACGTACCATAGCCAAGACCTGGAAGAAACCGAAATGTCCATCAACAGAAAAATGCACCAAGAAGAAGTCGTCCATGTACACAATGGAATATTAGCCATGAAAAAGCATGGAACAGTGCCGTTGGCACCATCATAGAAGGATCTAGAGATAATCACCCAACTTGAAGTAAGAAAGAAACCGAAAGACAGACATCTTAGGACATCACTTATAGGTGTTACCTAAAAATTGATACCCATGAAATAATTTCCAAGAGACGGACACACATAGATTCAGAAAACCAATTAATGTTTAACCAAATGGAAAGGAATAAGGAATGTATGAACTAGGACATGGGGGTTAACAGATATGCACTAATACTTATGAAATGTATAATCACAAAGTGCCTATGGAATACGAAGAGAGGTCTACTCAACACCCTATAATAACATCCACGGGAAAGGATCGAAAGAGGAATAGACAGATACATTGATAGGATGAACCAGAAACTGTACACCTAGGAGAATCTACATTTGTATCAAATTTGCTCTGATAATTAATAAAAATTAAATTTAATAAACAAACAACAATTTAGGAGATATAAGCTCTTGGGGGTTTGCGCTGGCACATTCCACTCTAATTTGCAGCTTACTAACACGATTTCCAGGAAAGCTCTGTTGCCCAAAAACCCAGAGTTGGAAATGTAGAAATGCTGCCGCCTTGTGGCCGTTTCCCGCAAGAGCGGCATTAAACCCACAGCTAATGGTCACTTAACATTCACAAGGACTCAGGGCTGTAAAGGACACCTGCCCTACATAATTGTGCGGAGGTAGGGAATGGCCAAAAAAATTCCAAACTGGCACATTTTTCAAGGAGATAGTATGGAGGGGTAAGTTTTACTCACTCATTTTCAAAAAAGAGGAAAATGGATAAAAGCTCAACATCAGGAATTATTAGACTCATGCAAATCTAACCTCAAAAAGGTTTCAACTCACACATGCCAACTACCATCAGCTAAAAGTCTGCAAACAACAAATGCTGAAGGGGTTTTAGAGAACTGTGTACCCTCTAGCTGCTGGTGAGATGTAAAGTGGTAACAGCCAATAATGAGAACAGAAAGGAGCTGTGTTTCAAAGTAAAAACTGAGCCACCATTCCATTCAGCAGGCCCCCCGCTGAGACTCTCACCTGAGAAGTCCAGAGTCGAGAAGGCACAGGCTTCAGCAGCTGCACTGCAGGAATTTTCACAATAGCCAAGACACGGAAGCAACCAAAATGTCCATCACCAGATGAGTGGAAAAAGAAGAAGTGGTCCATGTACACAATGGACTGTTAGCCATGGAAAACAATGAAACACTGCTCTTGGAGGCACCATAGATGAGCCTAGAGATAATCACAGAACATGAGGTAAGTCGGAAAGCAAAAGACATATCCTATGATATCACTTATAGGCGTTATCTAACAACTGACACAAATGAACATATTTCCACAGAGAAAGACACTCACAGGCTTAGAAAACAAACTATGCTTATCTAAAAGGACAGGTGGGGGGAATGGAAAAATTAAGATTAGGGTTACCATACGTGTACAAATACCTATTAAATACATATAACAGAAAGACCGACCATATAGCAAGGGATGTCTATGGAAAACTCTGCAATAATTTACACGGGAAGTGGCTCTGTACATGAATATATATATATATATATGTTATGCACAAATGAACCAGATTGTGTACACTGAGGACAAACAGTATTCTAATCATTACCCCGATTAAAAAAACTAAAACAAGAAGTAATGTGACATAAACTTATTGGGGTTTCTCCTGGCACATTCCATTTTAATTTACAACCTAGGAACAGGACTTCCAGAAAGGCTCTGCTGCCCTAGGAACCAGATTTGGGAATGGAGAAATGCTGCCGCCTTGTGGCCGTTTCCCAAAACAGCAGCTTTAAACCCAGTGCTAATGCTCACTAGATATTCACACTCATTACAGGCCTATGAATGACACCTGACCTCAGAAACAATCCTGGGTTCGAAAATTGACCAAAACATTCAAAAGAGGGCAACCTTTCAGGAAGACAATTTCCAGAGGTTAACTGTACTCTCTGTTTCTTTCTGTTATTTTAACAGAACATTAAAAATGCGTGGAAAAATGCTGAACACTAGGAATAATTCAAGACATGCAAATCCAAATTACAAAAAACCTATCAGCTCACACCAGTCAGAATGGCCATCAGCAAAAATTCTGCAAACAGTAAATGCTGAAGGGTTTGAGGAGAAATGCCTACCCTTGGTTCAACGTGGGACATGGTAAGAGCCAGTAAGGAAAACACAAAGGAGGTGCCTTGGAAAGGTAAATACTGAGCTACCATTCAATCAAGCATACCCACTGCTGGGCCTATCACCTGACAGGATGAGAATCAAAACTAAACAGGCTGGGCTTCCCTGGTGGCACAGACGTTGAGAGTCCGCCTGCCGATGCAGGGGACACGGGTTTGTGCCCCGGTCCGGGAAGATCCCACATGCCGTGGAGAGGCTGGTCCCGTGAGCTATGGCTGCTGGGCCTGTGCATCCGGAGCCTCTGCTCTGCAACGGGAGGGGCCACTGCAGTGAGAGGCCCGCGTACCGCAAAAGAAATCAAAACCATAAAAAAAGATACAGGCTGAAAATCCTGCACTCCAGCAATATTTACCATAGACAACACTTGGAAGCTACAAAAATGTCCATCAACAGAGGAATGCACCAAGAACAAGTGGTCCATGTACGCAATGGAATATGACTCCAATAAAAAATATAAATTCAATTTAGAAAACAAACATAAGTAAGGAGACATCAGCATTTGGGGGTTTCTCCGGGCATATTCCACTCTAATATATAACCGAGGAACACCACTGCCAGGAAGGTCTGTTCGCCTAGTTACCAAATTGGGAAAAGCAGAAATGCTGCCTAGAGATAATCACAGAACATGAGGTAAGTCCGAAAGCAAAAGACATAATGAAAGAAATGCTGCCGCCCTCTGGCCGTTACCTGCAACAGCAGCTTTAAAACCTGTGCTAAGGGTCACTTCATATGCACCAGTACTGGAGGGCTGTAAATGAAACCTGCCCACAAAATGTCTTGAGGGAGGTAATGGCCAAAATATTTCTAAATGTCACACACACTTCACGAAAACAATTTGAAGAGGTAAGCTGTACTCACAGTTTGAAGAAAAAAAGGACATGCCAGAAAGCTCAATTTCAAGGGCTTATGAGACGCATGCAAATCCAACCCCAAAGAGGTATATCAGCTCACACTGGTCAGAATATACATCAGCAAAAAAACACTACAAACAGTAAATGCTGAAGGTGTTGTGGAGAAGTGCATACCCTCAGCTTTAAGAGGGACGTAACCTGGAAAGAGCCACTAATGAGAACAGAATGGAGGTGCCTTTGTAAAGTAAACATTTTGCTACTGTGTGATCCAGCAGGCCCACTCCTGGGCCGATCACCTAAGAAGACAGAATTGGAAAGACACAGGCAGGCAAATGTGCATTGCCGCTCTATTACAATAGCCAAGACATGGAAGCAACCAAAAAGTCCATCAACAGATGAGTGGACAAAGAAGAACTGGTACATGTACAGAGGGAATATTAGCCAAGGGAAAAAAGGACACAATGCCATGTGCAGCACCGTAGATGAGTCTAGAGGTAGTCACGCGACTCGTACTAAGTCAGAAAGAGAGAGAGACATATCGTATGATATCACTTATAGGTGTTACCTAAAAATTGATAGCAGTGAAGATATTTCCACAGAGAAGGGCAATCACAGATTCATTAAACAAACTTATGGTTCACCAAAGGAAAGGTGTGAGGATTGGATACATTAGGATATTGGGGTTAACAGACATATACAAACACAGGTGAACTATATAATCACCAAAGACCTACGGAATACCAAGAGAAGACTACTCAACATTCTGTCATAACGTACATGGGACAAGGATCCCAGGAAGAATAGACATATGTATATGTGTAAAAGAACCACATCTTGCACACCTACAACATGCCAAACATTGTAATCAAACTTGCTGTGATGAAAAATAAAAATTAAATTAAAAAAAACAAACAAGAAATAGTGAGACATAAATTGAAGGGGCTTTCCTGATACATTCCATTCTAAATTACAACCTAGAACACGACTTCCATTGAGGTTCTGTTGCCCTAGTAACCAGGTTTGGTAAAGGAGAACTGCTGCCACCTTGTGGCCGTTTCACACAACAGCAGCTTTAATCCCAGCGCTAATGGTCAGTTGATATTCAAAATAATTGCAGGCCTGTAGATGACACCTCCCTGAAAAAAAATCCTGGGGTCGTATATCGATCAAAACATTCAAAAGACGTCCATATTTCAAAACGACAGTTTCAAGAGGCATAGTTTATGCACATTTGTCTTCTGTTTCTTTTACTTTCTTTCTTTTTTGTTAACAAAATGGGAATGGAAAAAGGCTGAACATCAGGAATCAATAAAGCCATGCAAATCCAGTGTACAAAAAAGTTCACCTCACAGCCGTCAGAATGGTCATCAGCCAAAAAGTCTACAAAGAATAAATGCTGAAGGGGTTTTAGAGAACCACGTACCCTTTAGCTGCTGGTGGGATGAAACCTGGTCACAGCCAGTAGTGAGAACAGAATGGAGGTGCGTTTAAGGGTAAATATGGAGCTACCATGTGATCTGGTAGGCCCACTCATGGGCCTTTCACCTGATTAGACCAGAATCGAAAAGACACAGGCTGGCAATCCTGCACTGCAGCAACACGGACCATAGCCAAGACCTGGAAGAAACCGAAATGTCCATCAACAGAAAAATGCACCAAGAAGAAGTCGTCCATGTACACAATGGAATATTAGCCATGAAAAAGCATGGAACAGTGCCGTTGGCACCATCATAGAAGGATCTAGAGATAATCACCCAACTTGAAGTAAGAAAGAAACCGAAAGACAGACATCTTAGGACATCACTTATAGGTGTTACCTAAAAATTGATACCCATGAAATAATTTCCAAGAGACGGACACGCATAGATTCAGAAAACCAATTAATGTTTAACCAAATGGAAAGGAATAAGGAATGTATGAACTAGGACATGGGGGTTAACAGATATGCACTAATACTTATGAAATGTATAATCACAAAGTGCCTATGGAATACGAAGAGAGGTCTACTCAACACCCTATAATAACATCCACGGGAAAGGATCGAAAGAGGAATAGACAGATACATTGATAGGATGAACCAGAAACTGTACACCTAGGAGAATCTACATTTGTATCAAATTTGCTCTGATAATTAATAAAAATTAAATTTAATAAACAAACAACAATTTAGGAGATATAAGCTCTTGGGGGTTTGCGCTGGCACATTCCACTCTAATTTGCAGCTTACTAACACGATTTCCAGGAAAGCTCTGTTGCCCAAAAACCCAGAGTTGGAAATGTAGAAATGCTGCCGCCTTGTGGCCGTTTCCCGCAAGAGCGGCATTAAACCCACAGCTAATGGTCACTTAACATTCACAAGGACTCAGGGCTGTAAAGGACACCTGCCCTACATAATTGTGCGGAGGTAGGGAATGGCCAAAAAAATTCCAAACTGGCACATTTTTCAAGGAGATAGTATGGAGGGGTAAGTTTTACTCACTCATTTTCAAAAAAGAGGAAAATGGATAAAAGCTCAACATCAGGAATTATTAGACTCATGCAAATCTAACCTCCAAAAAGGTTTCAACTCACACATGCCAACTACCATCAGCTAAAAGTCTGCAAACAACAAATGCTGAAGGGGTTTTAGAGAACTGTGTACCCTCTAGCTGCTGGTGAGATGTAAAGTGGTAACAGCCAATAATGAGAACAGAAAGGAGCTGTGTTTCAAAGTAAAAACTGAGCCACCATTCCATTCAGCAGGCCCCCCGCTGAGACTCTCACCTGAGAAGTCCAGAGTCGAGAAGGCACAGGCTTCAGCAGCTGCACTGCAGGAATTTTCACAATAGCCAAGACACGGAAGCAACCAAAATGTCCATCACCAGATGAGTGGAAAAAGAAGAAGTGGTCCATGTACACAATGGACTGTTAGCCATGGAAAACAATGAAACACTGCTCTTGGAGGCACCATAGATGAGCCTAGAGATAATCACAGAACATGAGGTAAGTCGGAAAGCAAAAGACATATCCTATGATATCACTTATAGGCGTTATCTAACAACTGACACAAATGAACATATTTCCACAGAGAAAGACACTCACAGGCTTAGAAAACAAACTATGCTTATCTAAAAGGACAGGTGGGGGGAATGGAAAAATTAAGATTAGGGTTACCATATGTGTACAAATACCTATTAAATACATATAACAGAAAGACCGACCATATAGCAAGGGATGTCTATGGAAAACTCTGCAATAATTTACACGGGAAGTGGCTCTGTACATGAATATATATATATATATATATATGTTATGCACAAATGAACCAGATTGTGTACACTGCGGACAAACAGTATTCTAATCATTACCCCGATTAAAAAAACTAAAACAAGAAGTAATGTGACATAAACTTATTGGGGTTTCTCCTGGCACATTCCATTTTAATTTACAACCTAGGAACAGGACTTCCAGAAAGGCTCTGCTGCCCTAGGAACCAGATTTGGGAATGGAGAAATGCTGCCGCCTTGTGGCCGTTTCCCAAAACAGCAGCTTTAAACCCAGTGCTAATGCTCACTAGATATTCACACTCATTACAGGCCTATGAATGACACCTGACCTCAGAAACAATCCTGGGTTCGAAAATTGACCAAAACATTCAAAAGAGGGCAACCTTTCAGGAAGACAATTTCCAGAGGTTAACTGTACTCTCTGTTTCTTTCTGTTATTTTAACAGAACATTAAAAATGCGCGGAAAAATGCTGAACACTAGGAATAATTCAAGACATGCAAATCCAAATTACAAAAAACCTATCAGCTCACACCAGTCAGAATGGCCATCAGCAAAAATTCTGCAAACAGTAAATGCTGAAGGGTTTGAGGAGAAATGCCTACCCTTGGTTCAACGTGGGACATGGTAAGAGCCAGTAAGGAAAACACAAAGGAGGTGCCTTGGAAAGGTAAATACTGAGCTACCATTCAATCAAGCATACCCACTGCTGGGCCTATCACCTGACAGGATGAGAATCAAAACTAAACAGGCTGGGCTTCCCTGGTGGCACAGACGTTGAGAGTCCGCCTGCCGATGCAGGGGACACGGGTTTGTGCCCCGGTCCGGGAAGATCCCACATGCCGTGGAGAGGCTGGTCCCGTGAGCTATGGCTGCTGGGCCTGTGCATCCGGAGCCTCTGCTCTGCAACGGGAGGGGCCACCGCAGTGAGAGGCCCGCGTACCGCAAAAGAAATCAAAACCATAAAAAAAGATACAGGCTGAAAATCCTGCACTCCAGCAATATTTACCATAGACAACACTTGGAAGCTACAAAAATGTCCATCAACAGAGGAATGCACCAAGAACAAGTGGTCCATGTACGCAATGGAATATGACTCCAATAAAAAATATAAATTCAATTTAGAAAACAAACATAAGTAAGGAGACATCAGCATTTGGGGGTTTCTCCGGGCACATTCCACTCTAATATATAACCGAGGAACACCACTGCCAGGAAGGTCTGTTCGCCTAGTTACCAGATTGGGAAAAGCAGAAATGCTGCCTAGAGATAATCACAGAACATGAGGTAAGTCGGAAAGCAAAAGACATAATGAAAGAAATGCTGCCGCCCTCTGGCCGTTACCTGCAACAGCAGCTTTAAAACCTGTGCTAAGGGTCACTTCATATGCACCAGTACTGGAGGGCTGTAAATGAAACCTGCCCACAAAATGTCTTGAGGGAGGTAATGGCCAAAATATTTCTAAATGTCACACACACTTCACGAAAACAATTTGAAGAGGTAAGCTGTACTCACAGTTTGAAGAAAAAAAGGACATGTCAGAAAGCTCAATTTCAAGGGCTTATGAGACGCATGCAAATCCAACCCCAAAGAGGTATATCAGCTCACACTGGTCAGAATATACATCAGCAAAAAAACACTACAAACAGTAAATGCTGAAGGTGTTGTGGAGAAGTGCATACCCTCAGCTTTAAGAGGGACGTAACCTGGAAAGAGCCACTAATGAGAACAGAATGGAGGTGCCTTTGTAAAGTAAACATTTTGCTACTGTGTGATCCAGCAGGCCCACTCCTGGGCCGATCACCTAAGAAGACAGAATTGGAAAGACACAGGCAGGCAAATGTGCATTGCTGCTCTATTACAATAGCCAAGACATGGAAGCAACCAAAAAGTCCATCAACAGATGAGTGGACAAAGAAGAACTGGTACATGTACAGAGGGAATATTAGCCAAGGGAAAAAAGGACACAATGCCATGTGCAGCACCGTAGATGAGTCTAGAGGTAGTCACGCGACTCGTACTAAGTCAGAAAGAGAGAGACACATATCGTATGATATCACTTATAGGTGTTCCCTAAAAATTGATAGCAGTGAAGATATTTCCACAGAGAAGGGCAATCACAGATTCATTAAACAAACTTATGGTTCACCAAAGGAAAGGTGTGAGGATTGGATACATTAGGATATTGGGGTTAACAGACATATACAAACACAGGTGAACTATATAATCACCAAAGACCTACGGAATACCAAGAGAAGACTACTCAACATTCTGTCATAACGTACATGGGACAAGGATCCCAGGAAGAATAGACATATGTATATGTGTAAAAGAACCACATCTTGCACACCTACAACATGCCAAACATTGTAATCAAACTTGCTGTGATGAAAAATAAAAATTAAATTAAAAAAAACAAACAAGAAATAGTGAGACATAAATTGAAGGGGCTTTCCTGATACATTCCATTCTAAATTACAACCTAGAACACGACTTCCATTGAGGTTCTGTTGCCCTAGTAACCGGGTTTGGTAAAGGAGAACTGCTGCCACCTTGTGGCCGTTTCACACAACAGCAGCTTTAATCCCAGCGCTAATGGTCAGTTGATATTCAAAATAATTGCAGGCCTGTAGATGACACCTCCCTGAAAAAAAATCCTGGGGTCGTATATCGATCAAAACATTCAAAAGACGTCCATATTTCAAAACGACAGTTTCAAGAGGCATAGTTTATGCACATTTGTCTTCTGTTTCTTTTACTTTCTTTCTTTTTTGTTAACAAAATGGGAATGGAAAAAGGCTGAACATCAGGAATCAATAAAGCCATGCAAATCCAGTGTACAAAAAAGTTCACCTCACAGCCGTCAGAATGGTCATCAGCCAAAAAGTCTACAAAGAATAAATGCTGAAGGGGTTTTAGAGAACCGCGTACCCTTTAGCTGCTGGTGGGATGAAACCTGGTCACAGCCAGTAGTGAGAACAGAATGGAGGTGCGTTTAAGGGTAAATATGGAGCTACCATGTGATCTGGTAGGCCCACTCATGGGCCTTTCACCTGATTAGACCAGAATCGAAAAGACACAGGCTGGCAATCCTGCACTGCAGCAACACGTACCATAGCCAAGACCTGGAAGAAACCGAAATGTCCATCAACAGAAAAATGCACCAAGAAGAAGTCGTCCATGTACACAATGGAATATTAGCCATGAAAAAGCATGGAACAGTGCCGTTGGCACCATCATAGAAGGATCTAGAGATAATCACCCAACTTGAAGTAAGAAAGAAACCGAAAGACAGACATCTTAGGACATCACTTATAGGTGTTACCTAAAAATTGATACCCATGAAATAATTTCCAAGAGACGGACACACATAGATTCAGAAAACCAATTAATGTTTAACCAAATGGAAAGGAATAAGGAATGTATGAACTAGGACATGGGGGTTAACAGATATGCACTAATACTTATGAAATGTATAATCACAAAGTGCCTATGGAATACGAAGAGAGGTCTACTCAACACCCTATAATAACATCCACGGGAAAGGATCGAAAGAGGAATAGACAGATACATTGATAGGATGAACCAGAAACTGTACACCTAGGAGAATCTACATTTGTATCAAATTTGCTCTGATAATTAATAAAAATTAAATTTAATAAACAAACAACAATTTAGGAGATATAAGCTCTTGGGGGTTTGCGCTGGCACATTCCACTCTAATTTGCAGCTTACTAACACGATTTCCAGGAAAGCTCTGTTGCCCAAAAACCCAGAGTTGGAAATGTAGAAATGCTGCCGCCTTGTGGCCGTTTCCCGCAAGAGCGGCATTAAACCCACAGCTAATGGTCACTTAACATTCACAAGGACTCAGGGCTGTAAAGGACACCTGCCCTACATAATTGTGCGGAGGTAGGGAATGGCCAAAAAAATTCCAAACTGGCACATTTTTCAAGGAGATAGTATGGAGGGGTAAGTTTTACTCACTCATTTTCAAAAAAGAGGAAAATGGATAAAAGCTCAACATCAGGAATTATTAGACTCATGCAAATCTAACCTCCAAAAAGGTTTCAACTCACACATGCCAACTACCATCAGCTAAAAGTCTGCAAACAACAAATGCTGAAGGGGTTTTAGAGAACTGTGTACCCTCTAGCTGCTGGTGAGATGTAAAGTGGTAACAGCCAATAATGAGAACAGAAAGGAGCTGTGTTTCAAAGTAAAAACTGAGCCACCATTCCATTCAGCAGGCCCCCCGCTGAGACTCTCACCTGAGAAGTCCAGAGTCGAGAAGGCACAGGCTTCAGCAGCTGCACTGCAGGAATTTTCACAATAGCCAAGACACGGAAGCAACCAAAATGTCCATCACCAGATGAGTGGAAAAAGAAGAAGTGGTCCATGTACACAATGGACTGTTAGCCATGGAAAACAATGAAACACTGCTCTTGGAGGCACCATAGATGAGCCTAGAGATAATCACAGAACATGAGGTAAGTCGGAAAGCAAAAGACATATCCTATGATATCACTTATAGGCGTTATCTAACAACTGACACAAATGAACATATTTCCACAGAGAAAGACACTCACAGGCTTAGAAAACAAACTATGCTTATCTAAAAGGACAGGTGGGGGGAATGGAAAAATTAAGATTAGGGTTACCATACGTGTACAAATACCTATTAAATACATATAACAGAAAGACCGACCATATAGCAAGGGATGTCTATGGAAAACTCTGCAATAATTTACACGGGAAGTGGCTCTGTACATGAATATATATATATATATATGTTATGCACAAATGAACCAGATTGTGTACACTGAGGACAAACAGTATTCTAATCATTACCCCGATTAAAAAAACTAAAACAAGAAGTAATGTGACATAAACTTATTGGGGTTTCTCCTGGCACATTCCATTTTAATTTACAACCTAGGAACAGGACTTCCAGAAAGGCTCTGCTGCCCTAGGAACCAGATTTGGGAATGGAGAAATGCTGCCGCCTTGTGGCCGTTTCCCAAAACAGCAGCTTTAAACCCAGTGCTAATGCTCACTAGATATTCACACTCATTACAGGCCTATGAATGACACCTGACCTCAGAAACAATCCTGGGTTCGAAAATTGACCAAAACATTCAAAAGAGGGCAACCTTTCAGGAAGACAATTTCCAGAGGTTAACTGTACTCTCTGTTTCTTTCTGTTATTTTAACAGAACATTAAAAATGCGTGGAAAAATGCTGAACACTAGGAATAATTCAAGACATGCAAATCCAAATTACAAAAAACCTATCAGCTCACACCAGTCAGAATGGCCATCAGCAAAAATTCTGCAAACAGTAAATGCTGAAGGGTTTGAGGAGAAATGCCTACCCTTGGTTCAACGTGGGACATGGTAAGAGCCAGTAAGGAAAACACAAAGGAGGTGCCTTGGAAAGGTAAATACTGAGCTACCATTCAATCAAGCATACCCACTGCTGGGCCTATCACCTGACAGGATGAGAATCAAAACTAAACAGGCTGGGCTTCCCTGGTGGCACAGACGTTGAGAGTCCGCCTGCCGATGCAGGGGACACGGGTTTGTGCCCCGGTCCGGGAAGATCCCACATGCCGTGGAGAGGCTGGTCCCGTGAGCTATGGCTGCTGGGCCTGTGCATCCGGAGCCTCTGCTCTGCAACGGGAGGGGCCACTGCAGTGAGAGGCCCGCGTACCGCAAAAGAAATCAAAACCATAAAAAAAGATACAGGCTGAAAATCCTGCACTCCAGCAATATTTACCATAGACAACACTTGGAAGCTACAAAAATGTCCATCAACAGAGGAATGCACCAAGAACAAGTGGTCCATGTACGCAATGGAATATGACTCCAATAAAAAATATAAATTCAATTTAGAAAACAAACATAAGTAAGGAGACATCAGCATTTGGGGGTTTCTCCGGGCATATTCCACTCTAATATATAACCGAGGAACACCACTGCCAGGAAGGTCTGTTCGCCTAGTTACCAAATTGGGAAAAGCAGAAATGCTGCCTAGAGATAATCACAGAACATGAGGTAAGTCCGAAAGCAAAAGACATAATGAAAGAAATGCTGCCGCCCTCTGGCCGTTACCTGCAACAGCAGCTTTAAAACCTGTGCTAAGGGTCACTTCATATGCACCAGTACTGGAGGGCTGTAAATGAAACCTGCCCACAAAATGTCTTGAGGGAGGTAATGGCCAAAATATTTCTAAATGTCACACACACTTCACGAAAACAATTTGAAGAGGTAAGCTGTACTCACAGTTTGAAGAAAAAAAGGACATGCCAGAAAGCTCAATTTCAAGGGCTTATGAGACGCATGCAAATCCAACCCCAAAGAGGTATATCAGCTCACACTGGTCAGAATATACATCAGCAAAAAAACACTACAAACAGTAAATGCTGAAGGTGTTGTGGAGAAGTGCATACCCTCAGCTTTAAGAGGGACGTAACCTGGAAAGAGCCACTAATGAGAACAGAATGGAGGTGCCTTTGTAAAGTAAACATTTTGCTACTGTGTGATCCAGCAGGCCCACTCCTGGGCCGATCACCTAAGAAGACAGAATTGGAAAGACACAGGCAGGCAAATGTGCATTGCCGCTCTATTACAATAGCCAAGACATGGAAGCAACCAAAAAGTCCATCAACAGATGAGTGGACAAAGAAGAACTGGTACATGTACAGAGGGAATATTAGCCAAGGGAAAAAAGGACACAATGCCATGTGCAGCACCGTAGATGAGTCTAGAGGTAGTCACGCGACTCGTACTAAGTCAGAAAGAGAGAGAGACATATCGTATGATATCACTTATAGGTGTTACCTAAAAATTGATAGCAGTGAAGATATTTCCACAGAGAAGGGCAATCACAGATTCATTAAACAAACTTATGGTTCACCAAAGGAAAGGTGTGAGGATTGGATACATTAGGATATTGGGGTTAACAGACATATACAAACACAGGTGAACTATATAATCACCAAAGACCTACGGAATACCAAGAGAAGACTACTCAACATTCTGTCATAACGTACATGGGACAAGGATCCCAGGAAGAATAGACATATGTATATGTGTAAAAGAACCACATCTTGCACACCTACAACATGCCAAACATTGTAATCAAACTTGCTGTGATGAAAAATAAAAATTAAATTAAAAAAAACAAACAAGAAATAGTGAGACATAAATTGAAGGGGCTTTCCTGATACATTCCATTCTAAATTACAACCTAGAACACGACTTCCATTGAGGTTCTGTTGCCCTAGTAACCAGGTTTGGTAAAGGAGAACTGCTGCCACCTTGTGGCCGTTTCACACAACAGCAGCTTTAATCCCAGCGCTAATGGTCAGTTGATATTCAAAATAATTGCAGGCCTGTAGATGACACCTCCCTGAAAAAAAATCCTGGGGTCGTATATCGATCAAAACATTCAAAAGACGTCCATATTTCAAAACGACAGTTTCAAGAGGCATAGTTTATGCACATTTGTCTTCTGTTTCTTTTACTTTCTTTCTTTTTTGTTAACAAAATGGGAATGGAAAAAGGCTGAACATCAGGAATCAATAAAGCCATGCAAATCCAGTGTACAAAAAAGTTCACCTCACAGCCGTCAGAATGGTCATCAGCCAAAAAGTCTACAAAGAATAAATGCTGAAGGGGTTTTAGAGAACCACGTACCCTTTAGCTGCTGGTGGGATGAAACCTGGTCACAGCCAGTAGTGAGAACAGAATGGAGGTGCGTTTAAGGGTAAATATGGAGCTACCATGTGATCTGGTAGGCCCACTCATGGGCCTTTCACCTGATTAGACCAGAATCGAAAAGACACAGGCTGGCAATCCTGCACTGCAGCAACACGGACCATAGCCAAGACCTGGAAGAAACCGAAATGTCCATCAACAGAAAAATGCACCAAGAAGAAGTCGTCCATGTACACAATGGAATATTAGCCATGAAAAAGCATGGAACAGTGCCGTTGGCACCATCATAGAAGGATCTAGAGATAATCACCCAACTTGAAGTAAGAAAGAAACCGAAAGACAGACATCTTAGGACATCACTTATAGGTGTTACCTAAAAATTGATACCCATGAAATAATTTCCAAGAGACGGACACGCATAGATTCAGAAAACCAATTAATGTTTAACCAAATGGAAAGGAATAAGGAATGTATGAACTAGGACATGGGGGTTAACAGATATGCACTAATACTTATGAAATGTATAATCACAAAGTGCCTATGGAATACGAAGAGAGGTCTACTCAACACCCTATAATAACATCCACGGGAAAGGATCGAAAGAGGAATAGACAGATACATTGATAGGATGAACCAGAAACTGTACACCTAGGAGAATCTACATTTGTATCAAATTTGCTCTGATAATTAATAAAAATTAAATTTAATAAACAAACAACAATTTAGGAGATATAAGCTCTTGGGGGTTTGCGCTGGCACATTCCACTCTAATTTGCAGCTTACTAACACGATTTCCAGGAAAGCTCTGTTGCCCAAAAACCCAGAGTTGGAAATGTAGAAATGCTGCCGCCTTGTGGCCGTTTCCCGCAAGAGCGGCATTAAACCCACAGCTAATGGTCACTTAACATTCACAAGGACTCAGGGCTGTAAAGGACACCTGCCCTACATAATTGTGCGGAGGTAGGGAATGGCCAAAAAAATTCCAAACTGGCACATTTTTCAAGGAGATAGTATGGAGGGGTAAGTTTTACTCACTCATTTTCAAAAAAGAGGAAAATGGATAAAAGCTCAACATCAGGAATTATTAGACTCATGCAAATCTAACCTCCAAAAAGGTTTCAACTCACACATGCCAACTACCATCAGCTAAAAGTCTGCAAACAACAAATGCTGAAGGGGTTTTAGAGAACTGTGTACCCTCTAGCTGCTGGTGAGATGTAAAGTGGTAACAGCCAATAATGAGAACAGAAAGGAGCTGTGTTTCAAAGTAAAAACTGAGCCACCATTCCATTCAGCAGGCCCCCCGCTGAGACTCTCACCTGAGAAGTCCAGAGTCGAGAAGGCACAGGCTTCAGCAGCTGCACTGCAGGAATTTTCACAATAGCCAAGACACGGAAGCAACCAAAATGTCCATCACCAGATGAGTGGAAAAAGAAGAAGTGGTCCATGTACACAATGGACTGTTAGCCATGGAAAACAATGAAACACTGCTCTTGGAGGCACCATAGATGAGCCTAGAGATAATCACAGAACATGAGGTAAGTCGGAAAGCAAAAGACATATCCTATGATATCACTTATAGGCGTTATCTAACAACTGACACAAATGAACATATTTCCACAGAGAAAGACACTCACAGGCTTAGAAAACAAACTATGCTTATCTAAAAGGACAGGTGGGGGGAATGGAAAAATTAAGATTAGGGTTACCATATGTGTACAAATACCTATTAAATACATATAACAGAAAGACCGACCATATAGCAAGGGATGTCTATGGAAAACTCTGCAATAATTTACACGGGAAGTGGCTCTGTACATGAATATATATATATATATATATATGTTATGCACAAATGAACCAGATTGTGTACACTGCGGACAAACAGTATTCTAATCATTACCCCGATTAAAAAAACTAAAACAAGAAGTAATGTGACATAAACTTATTGGGGTTTCTCCTGGCACATTCCATTTTAATTTACAACCTAGGAACAGGACTTCCAGAAAGGCTCTGCTGCCCTAGGAACCAGATTTGGGAATGGAGAAATGCTGCCGCCTTGTGGCCGTTTCCCAAAACAGCAGCTTTAAACCCAGTGCTAATGCTCACTAGATATTCACACTCATTACAGGCCTATGAATGACACCTGACCTCAGAAACAATCCTGGGTTCGAAAATTGACCAAAACATTCAAAAGAGGGCAACCTTTCAGGAAGACAATTTCCAGAGGTTAACTGTACTCTCTGTTTCTTTCTGTTATTTTAACAGAACATTAAAAATGCGCGGAAAAATGCTGAACACTAGGAATAATTCAAGACATGCAAATCCAAATTACAAAAAACCTATCAGCTCACACCAGTCAGAATGGCCATCAGCAAAAATTCTGCAAACAGTAAATGCTGAAGGGTTTGAGGAGAAATGCCTACCCTTGGTTCAACGTGGGACATGGTAAGAGCCAGTAAGGAAAACACAAAGGAGGTGCCTTGGAAAGGTAAATACTGAGCTACCATTCAATCAAGCATACCCACTGCTGGGCCTATCACCTGACAGGATGAGAATCAAAACTAAACAGGCTGGGCTTCCCTGGTGGCACAGACGTTGAGAGTCCGCCTGCCGATGCAGGGGACACGGGTTTGTGCCCCGGTCCGGGAAGATCCCACATGCCGTGGAGAGGCTGGTCCCGTGAGCTATGGCTGCTGGGCCTGTGCATCCGGAGCCTCTGCTCTGCAACGGGAGGGGCCACCGCAGTGAGAGGCCCGCGTACCGCAAAAGAAATCAAAACCATAAAAAAAGATACAGGCTGAAAATCCTGCACTCCAGCAATATTTACCATAGACAACACTTGGAAGCTACAAAAATGTCCATCAACAGAGGAATGCACCAAGAACAAGTGGTCCATGTACGCAATGGAATATGACTCCAATAAAAAATATAAATTCAATTTAGAAAACAAACATAAGTAAGGAGACATCAGCATTTGGGGGTTTCTCCGGGCACATTCCACTCTAATATATAACCGAGGAACACCACTGCCAGGAAGGTCTGTTCGCCTAGTTACCAGATTGGGAAAAGCAGAAATGCTGCCTAGAGATAATCACAGAACATGAGGTAAGTCGGAAAGCAAAAGACATAATGAAAGAAATGCTGCCGCCCTCTGGCCGTTACCTGCAACAGCAGCTTTAAAACCTGTGCTAAGGGTCACTTCATATGCACCAGTACTGGAGGGCTGTAAATGAAACCTGCCCACAAAATGTCTTGAGGGAGGTAATGGCCAAAATATTTCTAAATGTCACACACACTTCACGAAAACAATTTGAAGAGGTAAGCTGTACTCACAGTTTGAAGAAAAAAAGGACATGCCAGAAAGCTCAATTTCAAGGGCTTATGAGACGCATGCAAATCCAACCCCAAAGAGGTATATCAGCTCACACTGGTCAGAATATACATCAGCAAAAAAACACTACAAACAGTAAATGCTGAAGGTGTTGTGGAGAAGTGCATACCCTCAGCTTTAAGAGGGACGTAACCTGGAAAGAGCCACTAATGAGAACAGAATGGAGGTGCCTTTGTAAAGTAAACATTTTGCTACTGTGTGATCCAGCAGGCCCACTCCTGGGCCGATCACCTAAGAAGACAGAATTGGAAAGACACAGGCAGGCAAATGTGCATTGCCGCTCTATTACAATAGCCAAGACATGGAAGCAACCAAAAAGTCCATCAACAGATGAGTGGACAAAGAAGAACTGGTACATGTACAGAGGGAATATTAGCCAAGGGAAAAAAGGACACAATGCCATGTGCAGCACCGTAGATGAGTCTAGAGGTAGTCACGCGACTCGTACTAAGTCAGAAAGAGAGAGACACATATCGTATGATATCACTTATAGGTGTTCCCTAAAAATTGATAGCAGTGAAGATATTTCCACAGAGAAGGGCAATCACAGATTCATTAAACAAACTTATGGTTCACCAAAGGAAAGGTGTGAGGATTGGATACATTAGGATATTGGGGTTAACAGACATATACAAACACAGGTGAACTATATAATCACCAAAGACCTACGGAATACCAAGAGAAGACTACTCAACATTCTGTCATAACGTACATGGGACAAGGATCCCAGGAAGAATAGACATATGTATATGTGTAAAAGAACCACATCTTGCACACCTACAACATGCCAAACATTGTAATCAAACTTGCTGTGATGAAAAATAAAAATTAAATTAAAAAAAACAAACAAGAAATAGTGAGACATAAATTGAAGGGGCTTTCCTGATACATTCCATTCTAAATTACAACCTAGAACACGACTTCCATTGAGGTTCTGTTGCCCTAGTAACCGGGTTTGGTAAAGGAGAACTGCTGCCACCTTGTGGCCGTTTCACACAACAGCAGCTTTAATCCCAGCGCTAATGGTCAGTTGATATTCAAAATAATTGCAGGCCTGTAGATGACACCTCCCTGAAAAAAAATCCTGGGGTCGTATATCGATCAAAACATTCAAAAGACGTCCATATTTCAAAACGACAGTTTCAAGAGGCATAGTTTATGCACATTTGTCTTCTGTATCTTTTACTTTCTTTCTTTTTTGTTAACAAAATGGGAGTGGAAAAAGGCTGAACATCAGGAATCAATAAAGCCATGCAAATCCAGTGTACAAAAAAGTTCACCTCACAGCCGTCAGAATGGTCATCAGCCAAAAAGTCTACAAAGAATAAATGCTGAAGGGGTTTTAGAGAACCGCGTACCCTTTAGCTGCTGGTGGGATGAAACCTGGTCACAGCCAGTAGTGAGAACAGAATGGAGGTGCGTTTAAGGGTAAATATGGAGCTACCATGTGATCTGGTAGGCCCACTCATGGGCCTTTCACCTGATTAGACCAGAATCGAAAAGACACAGGCTGGCAATCCTGCACTGCAGCAACACGTACCATAGCCAAGACCTGGAAGAAACCGAAATGTCCATCAACAGAAAAATGCACCAAGAAGAAGTCGTCCATGTACACAATGGAATATTAGCCATGAAAAAGCATGGAACAGTGCCGTTGGCACCATCATAGAAGGATCTAGAGATAATCACCCAACTTGAAGTAAGAAAGAAACCGAAAGACAGACATCTTAGGACATCACTTATAGGTGTTACCTAAAAATTGATACCCATGAAATAATTTCCAAGAGACGGACACGCATAGATTCAGAAAACCAATTAATGTTTAACCAAATGGAAAGGAATAAGGAATGTATGAACTAGGACATGGGGGTTAACAGATATGCACTAATACTTATGAAATGTATAATCACAAAGTGCCTATGGAATACGAAGAGAGGTCTACTCAACACCCTATAATAACATCCACGGGAAAGGATCGAAAGAGGAATAGACAGATACATTGATAGGATGAACCAGAAACTGTACACCTAGGAGAATCTACATTTGTATCAAATTTGCTCTGATAATTAATAAAAATTAAATTTAATAAACAAACAACAATTTAGGAGATATAAGCTCTTGGGGGTTTGCGCTGGCACATTCCACTCTAATTTGCAGCTTACTAACACGATTTCCAGGAAAGCTCTGTTGCCCAAAAACCCAGAGTTGGAAATGTAGAAATGTTGCCGCCTTGTGGCCGTTTCCCGCAAGAGCGGCATTAAACCCACAGCTAATGGTCACTTAACATTCACAAGGACTCAGGGCTGTAAAGGACACCTGCCCTACATAATTGTGCGGAGGTAGGGAATGGCCAAAAAAATTCCAAACTGGCACATTTTTCAAGGAGATAGTATGGAGGGGTAAGTTTTACTCACTCATTTTCAAAAAAGAGGAAAATGGATAAAAGCTCAACATCAGGAATTATTAGACTCATGCAAATCTAACCTCCAAAAAGGTTTCAACTCACACATGCCAACTACCATCAGCTAAAAGTCTGCAAACAACAAATGCTGAAGGGGTTTTAGAGAACTGTGTACCCTCTAGCTGCTGGTGAGATGTAAAGTGGTAACAGCCAATAATGAGAACAGAAAGGAGCTGTGTTTCAAAGTAAAAACTGAGCCACCATTCCATTCAGCAGGCCCCCCGCTGAGACTCTCACCTGAGAAGTCCAGAGTCGAGAAGGCACAGGCTTCAGCAGCTGCACTGCAGGAATTTTCACAATAGCCAAGACACGGAAGCAACCAAAATGTCCATCACCAGATGAGTGGAAAAAGAAGAAGTGGTCCATGTACACAATGGACTGTTAGCCATGGAAAACAATGAAACTGCTCTTGGAGGCACCATAGATGAGCCTAGAGATAATCACAGAACATGAGGTAAGTCGGAAAGCAAAAGACATATCCTATGATATCACTTATAGGCGTTATCTAACAACTGACACAAATGAACATATTTCCACAGAGAAAGACACTCACAGGCTTAGAAAACAAACTATGCTTATCTAAAAGGACAGGTGGGGGGAATGGAAAAATTAAGATTAGGGTTACCATACGTGTACAAATACCTATTAAATACATATAACAGAAAGACCGACCATATAGCAAGGGATGTCTATGGAAAACTCTGCAATAATTTACACGGGAAGTGGCTCTGTACATGAATATATATATATATATGTTATGCACAAATGAACCAGATTGTGTACACTGAGGACAAACAGTATTCTAATCATTACCCCGATTAAAAAAACTAAAACAAGAAGTAATGTGACATAAACTTATTGGGGTTTCTCCTGGCACATTCCATTTTAATTTACAACCTAGGAACAGGACTTCCAGAAAGGCTCTGCTGCCCTAGGAACCAGATTTGGGAATGGAGAAATGCTGCCGCCTTGTGGCCGTTTCCCAAAACAGCAGCTTTAAACCCAGTGCTAATGCTCACTAGATATTCACACTCATTACAGGCCTATGAATGACACCTGACCTCAGAAACAATCCTGGGTTCGAAAATTGACCAAAACATTCAAAAGAGGGCAACCTTTCAGGAAGACAATTTCCAGAGGTTAACTGTACTCTCTGTTTCTTTCTGTTATTTTAACAGAACATTAAAAATGCGCGGAAAGATGCTGAACACTAGGAATAATTCAAGACATGCAAATCCAAATTACAAAAAACCTATCAGCTCACACCAGTCAGAATGGCCATCAGCAAAAATTCTGCAAACAGTAAATGCTGAAGGGTTTGAGGAGAAATGCCTACCCTTGGTTCAACGTGGGACATGGTAAGAGCCAGTAAGGAAAACACAAAGGAGGTGCCTTGGAAAGGTAAATACTGAGCTACCATTCAATCAAGCATACCCACTGCTGGACCTATCACCTGACAGGATGAGAATCAAAACTAAACAGGCTGGGCTTCCCTGGTGGCACAGACGTTGAGAGTCCGCCTGCCGATGCAGGGGACACGGGTTTGTGCCCCGGTCCGGGAAGATCCCACATGCCGTGGAGAGGCTGGTCCCGTGAGCTATGGCTGCTGGGCCTGTGCATCCGGAGCCTCTGCTCTGCAACGGGAGGGGCCACCGCAGTGAGAGGCCCGCGTACCGCAAAAGAAATCAAAACCATAAAAAAAGATACAGGCTGAAAATCCTGCACTCCAGCAATATTTACCATAGACAACACTTGGAAGCTACAAAAATGTCCATCAACAGAGGAATGCACCAAGAACAAGTGGTCCATGTACGCAATGGAATATGACTCCAATAAAAAATATAAATTCAATTTAGAAAACAAACATAAGTAAGGAGACATCAGCATTTGGGGGTTTCTCCGGGCACATTCCACTCTAATATATAACCGAGGAACACCACTGCCAGGAAGGTCTGTTCGCCTAGTTACCAGATTGGGAAAAGCAGAAATGCTGCCTAGAGATAATCACAGAACATGAGGTAAGTCGGAAAGCAAAAGACATAATGAAAGAAATGCTGCCGCCCTCTGGCCGTTACCTGCAACAGCAGCTTTAAAACCTGTGCTAAGGGTCACTTCATATGCACCAGTACTGGAGGGCTGTAAATGAAACCTGCCCACAAAATGTCTTGAGGGAGGTAATGGCCAAAATATTTCTAAATGTCACACACACTTCACGTAAACAATTTGAAGAGGTAAGCTGTACTCACAGTTTGAAGAAAAAAAGGACATGCCAGAAAGCTCAATTTCAAGGGCTTATGAGACGCATGCAAATCCAACCCCAAAGAGGTATATCAGCTCACACTGGTCAGAATATACATCAGCAAAAAAACACTACAAACAGTAAATGCTGAAGGTGTTGTGGAGAAGTGCATACCCTCAGCTTTAAGAGGGACGTAACCTGGAAAGAGCCACTAATGAGAACAGAATGGAGGTGCCTTTGTAAAGTAAACATTTTGCTACTGTGTGATCCAGCAGGCCCACTCCTGGGCCGATCACCTAAGAAGACAGAATTGGAAAGACACAGGCAGGCAAATGTGCATTGCCGCTCTATTCCAATAGCCAAGACATGGAAGCAACCAAAAAGTCCATCAACAGATGAGTGGACAAAGAAGAACTGGTACATGTACAGAGGGAATATTAGCCAAGGGAAAAAAGGACACAATGCCATGTGCAGCACCGTAGATGAGTCTAGAGGTAGTCACGCGACTCGTACTAAGTCAGAAAGAGAGAGACACATATCGTATGATATCACTTATAGGTGTTACCTAAAAATTGATAGCAGTGAAGATATTTCCACAGAGAAGGGCAATCACAGATTCATTAAACAAACTTATGGTTCACCAAAGGAAAGGTGTGAGGATTGGATACATTAGGATATTGGGGTTAACAGACATATACAAACACAGGTGAACTATATAATCACCAAAGACCTACGGAATACCAAGAGAAGACTACTCAACATTCTGTCATAACGTACATGGGACAAGGATCCCAGGAAGAATAGACATATGTATATGTGTAAAAGAACCACATCTTGCACACCTACAACATGCCAAACATTGTAATCAAACTTGCTGTGATGAAAAATAAAAATTAAATTAAAAAAAACAAACAAGAAATAGTGAGACATAAATTGAAGGGGCTTTCCTGATACATTCCATTCTAAATTACAACCTAGAACACGACTTCCATTGAGGTTCTGTTGCCCTAGTAACCGGGTTTGGTAAAGGAGAACTGCTGCCACCTTGTGGCCGTTTCACACAACAGCAGCTTTAATCCCAGCGCTAATGGTCAGTTGATATTCAAAATAATTGCAGGCCTGTAGATGACACCTCCCTGAAAAAAAATCCTGGGGTCGTATATCGATCAAAACATTCAAAAGACGTCCATATTTCAAAACGACAGTTTCAAGAGGCATAGTTTATGCACATTTGTCTTCTGTTTCTTTTACTTTCTTTCTTTTTTGTTAACAAAATGGGAATGGAAAAAGGCTGAACATCAGGAATCAATAAAGCCATGCAAATCCAGTGTACAAAAAAGTTCACCTCACAGCCGTCAGAATGGTCATCAGCCAAAAAGTCTACAAAGAATAAATGCTGAAGGGGTTTTAGAGAACCGCGTACCCTTTAGCTGCTGGTGGGATGAAACCTGGTCACAGCCAGTAGTGAGAACAGAATGGAGGTGCGTTTAAGGGTAAATATGGAGCTACCATGTGATCTGGTAGGCCCACTCATGGGCCTTTCACCTGATTAGACCAGAATCGAAAAGACACAGGCTGGCAATCCTGCACTGCAGCAACACGTACCATAGCCAAGACCTGGAAGAAACCGAAATGTCCATCAACAGAAAAATGCACCAAGAAGAAGTCGTCCATGTACACAATGGAATATTAGCCATGAAAAAGCATGGAACAGTGCCGTTGGCACCATCATAGAAGGATCTAGAGATAATCACCCAACTTGAAGTAAGAAAGAAACCGAAAGACAGACATCTTAGGACATCACTTATAGGTGTTACCTAAAAATTGATACCCATGAAATAATTTCCAAGAGACGGACACGCATAGATTCAGAAAACCAATTAATGTTTAACCAAATGGAAAGGAATAAGGAATGTATGAACTAGGACATGGGGGTTAACAGATATGCACTAATACTTATGAAATGTATAATCACAAAGTGCCTATGGAATACGAAGAGAGGTCTACTCAACACCCTATAATAACATCCACGGGAAAGGATCGAAAGAGGAATAGACAGATACATTGATAGGATGAACCAGAAACTGTACACCTAGGAGAATCTACATTTGTATCAAATTTGCTCTGATAATTAATAAAAATTAAATTTAATAAACAAACAACAATTTAGGAGATATAAGCTCTTGGGGGTTTGCGCTGGCACATTCCACTCTAATTTGCAGCTTACTAACACGATTTCCAGGAAAGCTCTGTTGCCCAAAAACCCAGAGTTGGAAATGTAGAAATGCTGCCGCCTTGTGGCCGTTTCCCGCAAGAGCGGCATTAAACCCACAGCTAATGGTCACTTAACATTCACAAGGACTCAGGGCTGTAAAGGACACCTGCCCTACATAATTGTGCGGAGGTAGGGAATGGCCAAAAAAATTCCAAACTGGCACATTTTTCAAGGAGATAGTATGGAGGGGTAAGTTTTACTCACTCATTTTCAAAAAAGAGGAAAATGGATAAAAGCTCAACATCAGGAATTATTAGACTCATGCAAATCTAACCTCCAAAAAGGTTTCAACTCACACATGCCAACTACCATCAGCTAAAAGTCTGCAAACAACAAATGCTGAAGGGGTTTTAGAGAACTGTGTACCCTCTAGCTGCTGGTGAGATGTAAAGTGGTAACAGCCAATAATGAGAACAGAAAGGAGCTGTGTTTCAAAGTAAAAACTGAGCCACCATTCCATTCAGCAGGCCCCCCGCTGAGACTCTCACCTGAGAAGTCCAGAGTCGAGAAGGCACAGGCTTCAGCAGCTGCACTGCAGGAATTTTCACAATAGCCAAGACACGGAAGCAACCAAAATGTCCATCACCAGATGAGTGGAAAAAGAAGAAGTGGTCCATGTACACAATGGACTGTTAGCCATGGAAAACAATGAAACACTGCTCTTGGAGGCACCATAGATGAGCCTAGAGATAATCACAGAACATGAGGTAAGTCGGAAAGCAAAAGACATATCCTATGATATCACTTATAGGCGTTATCTAACAACTGACACAAATGAACATATTTCCACAGAGAAAGACACTCACAGGCTTAGAAAACAAACTATGCTTATCTAAAAGGACAGGTGGGGGGAATGGAAAAATTAAGATTAGGGTTACCATACGTGTACAAATACCTATTAAATACATATAACAGAAAGACCGACCATATAGCAAGGGATGTCTATGGAAAACTCTGCAATAATTTACACGGGAAGTGGCTCTGTACATGAATATATATATATATATGTTATGCACAAATGAACCAGATTGTGTACACTGAGGACAAACAGTATTCTAATCATTACCCCGATTAAAAAAACTAAAACAAGAAGTAATGTGACATAAACTTATTGGGGTTTCTCCTGGCACATTCCATTTTAATTTACAACCTAGGAACAGGACTTCCAGAAAGGCTCTGCTGCCCTAGGAACCAGATTTGGGAATGGAGAAATGCTGCCGCCTTGTGGCCGTTTCCCAAAACAGCAGCTTTAAACCCAGTGCTAATGCTCACTAGATATTCACACTCATTACAGGCCTATGAATGACACCTGACCTCAGAAACAATCCTGGGTTCGAAAATTGACCAAAACATTCAAAAGAGGGCAACCTTTCAGGAAGACAATTTCCAGAGGTTAACTGTACTCTCTGTTTCTTTCTGTTATTTTAACAGAACATTAAAAATGCGCGGAAAAATGCTGAACACTAGGAATAATTCAAGACATGCAAATCCAAATTACAAAAAACCTATCAGCTCACACCAGTCAGAATGGCCATCAGCAAAAATTCTGCAAACAGTAAATGCTGAAGGGTTTGAGGAGAAATGCCTACCCTTGGTTCAACGTGGGACATGGTAAGAGCCAGTAAGGAAAACACAAAGGAGGTGCCTTGGAAAGGTAAATACTGAGCTACCATTCAATCAAGCATACCCACTGCTGGGCCTATCACCTGACAGGATGAGAATCAAAACTAAACAGGCTGGGCTTCCCTGGTGGCACAGACGTTGAGAGTCCGCCTGCCGATGCAGGGGACACGGGTTCGTGCACCGGTCCGGGAAGATCCCACATGCCGTGGAGAGGCTGGTCCCGTGAGCTATGGCTGCTGGGCCTGTGCATCCGGAGCCTCTGCTCTGCAACGGGAGGGGCCACCGCAGTGAGAGGCCCGCGTACCGCAAAAGAAATCAAAACCGTAAAAAAAGATACAGGCTGAAAATCCTGCACTCCAGCAATATTTACCATAGACAACACTTGGAAGCTACAAAAATGTCCATCAACAGAGGAATGCACCAAGAACAAGTGGTCCATGTACGCAATGGAATATGACTCCAATAAAAAATATAAATTCAATTTAGAAAACAAACATAAGTAAGGAGACATCAGCATTTGGGGGTTTCTCCGGGCACATTCCACTCTAATATATAACCGAGGAACACCACTGCCAGGAAGGTCTGTTCGCCTAGTTACCAAATTGGGAAAAGCAGAAATGCTGCCTAGAGATAATCACAGAACATGAGGTAAGTCCGAAAGCAAAAGACATAATGAAAGAAATGCTGCCGCCCTCTGGCCGTTACCTGCAACAGCAGCTTTAAAACCTGTGCTAAGGGTCACTTCATATGCACCAGTACTGGAGGGCTGTAAATGAAACCTGCCCACAAAATGTCTTGAGGGAGGTAATGGCCAAAATATTTCTAAATGTCACACACACTTCACGAAAACAATTTGAAGAGGTAAGCTGTACTCACAGTTTGAAGAAAAAAAGGACATGCCAGAAAGCTCAATTTCAAGGGCTTATGAGACGCATGCAAATCCAACCCCAAAGAGGTATATCAGCTCACACTGGTCAGAATATACATCAGCAAAAAAACACTACAAACAGTAAATGCTGAAGGTGTTGTGGAGAAGTGCATACCCTCAGCTTTAAGAGGGACGTAACCTGGAAAGAGCCACTAATGAGAACAGAATGGAGGTGCCTTTGTAAAGTAAACATTTTGCTACTGTGTGATCCAGCAGGCCCACTCCTGGGCCGATCACCTAAGAAGACAGAATTGGAAAGACACAGGCAGGCAAATGTGCATTGCCGCTCTATTACAATAGCCAAGACATGGAAGCAACCAAAAAGTCCATCAACAGATGAGTGGACAAAGAAGAACTGGTACATGTACAGAGGGAATATTAGCCAAGGGAAAAAAGGACACAATGCCATGTGCAGCACCGTAGATGAGTCTAGAGGTAGTCACGCGACTCGTACTAAGTCAGAAAGAGAGAGACACATATCGTATGATATCACTTATAGGTGTTACCTAAAAATTGATAGCAGTGAAGATATTTCCACAGAGAAGGGCAATCACAGATTCATTAAACAAACTTATGGTTCACCAAAGGAAAGGTGTGAGGATTGGATACATTAGGATATTGGGGTTAACAGACATATACAAACACAGGTGAACTATATAATCACCAAAGACCTACGGAATACCAAGAGAAGACTACTCAACATTCTGTCATAACGTACATGGGACAAGGATCCCAGGAAGAATAGACATATGTATATGTGTAAAAGAACCACATCTTGCACACCTACAACATGCCAAACATTGTAATCAAACTTGCTGTGATGAAAAATAAAAATTAAATTAAAAAAAACAAACAAGAAATAGTGAGACATAAATTGAAGGGGCTTTCCTGATACATTCCATTCTAAATTACAACCTAGAACACGACTTCCATTGAGGTTCTGTTGCCCTAGTAACCGGGTTTGGTAAAGGAGAACTGCTGCCACCTTGTGGCCGTTTCACACAACAGCAGCTTTAATCCCAGCGCTAATGGTCAGTTGATATTCAAAATAATTGCAGGCCTGTAGATGACACCTCCCTGAAAAAAAATCCTGGGGTCGTATATCGATCAAAACATTCAAAAGACGTCCATATTTCAAAACGACAGTTTCAAGAGGCATAGTTTATGCACATTTGTCTTCTGTTTCTTTTACTTTCTTTCTTTTTTGTTAACAAAATGGGAATGGAAAAAGGCTGAACATCAGGAATCAATAAAGCCATGCAAATCCAGTGTACAAAAAAGTTCACCTCACAGCCGTCAGAATGGTCATCAGCCAAAAAGTCTACAAAGAATAAATGCTGAAGGGGTTTTAGAGAACCGCGTACCCTTTAGCTGCTGGTGGGATGAAACCTGGTCACAGCCAGTAGTGAGAACAGAATGGAGGTGCGTTTAAGGGTAAATATGGAGCTACCATGTGATCTGGTAGGCCCACTCATGGGCCTTTCACCTGATTAGACCAGAATCGAAAAGACACAGGCTGGCAATCCTGCACTGCAGCAACACGGACCATAGCCAAGACCTGGAAGAAACCGAAATGTCCATCAACAGAAAAATGCACCAAGAAGAAGTCGTCCATGTACACAATGGAATATTAGCCATGAAAAAGCATGGAACAGTGCCGTTGGCACCATCATAGAAGGATCTAGAGATAATCACCCAACTTGAAGTAAGAAAGAAACCGAAAGACAGACATCTTAGGACATCACTTATAGGTGTTACCTAAAAATTGATACCCATGAAATAATTTCCAAGAGACGGACACGCATAGATTCAGAAAACCAATTAATGTTTAACCAAATGGAAAGGAATAAGGAATGTATGAACTAGGACATGGGGGTTAACAGATATGCACTAATACTTATGAAATGTATAATCACAAAGTGCCTATGGAATACGAAGAGAGGTCTACTCAACACCCTATAATAACATCCACGGGAAAGGATCGAAAGAGGAATAGACAGATACATTGATAGGATGAACCAGAAACTGTACACCTAGGAGAATCTACATTTGTATCAAATTTGCTCTGATAATTAATAAAAATTAAATTTAATAAACAAACAACAATTTAGGAGATATAAGCTCTTGGGGGTTTGCGCTGGCACATTCCACTCTAATTTGCAGCTTACTAACACGATTTCCAGGAAAGCTCTGTTGCCCAAAAACCCAGAGTTGGAAATGTAGAAATGCTGCCGCCTTGTGGCCGTTTCCCGCAAGAGCGGCATTAAACCCACAGCTAATGGTCACTGAACATTCACAAGGACTCAGGGCTGTAAAGGACACCTGCCCTACATAATTGTGCGGAGGTAGGGAATGGCCAAAAAAATTCCAAACTGGCACATTTTTCAAGGAGATAGTATGGAGGGGTAAGTTTTACTCACTCATTTTCAAAAAAGAGGAAAACGGATAAAAGCTCAACATCAGGAATTATTAGACTCATGCAAATCTAACCTCCAAAAAGGTTTCAACTCACACATGCCAACTACCATCAGCTAAAAGTCTGCAAACAACAAATGCTGAAGGGGTTTTAGAGAACTGTGTACCCTCTAGCTGCTGGTGAGATGTAAAGTGGTAACAGCCAATAATGAGAACAGAAAGGAGCTGTGTTTCAAAGTAAAAATTGAGCCACCATTCCATTCAGCAGGCCCCCCGCTGAGACTCTCACCTGAGAAGTCCAGAGTCGAGAAGGCACAGGCTTCAGCAGCTGCACTGCAGGAATTTTCACAATAGCCAAGACACGGAAGCAACCAAAATGTCCATCACCAGATGAGTGGAAAAAGAAGAAGTGGTCCATGTACACAATGGACTGTTAGCCATGGAAAACAATGAAACACTGCTCTTGGAGGCACCATAGATGAGCCTAGAGATAATCACAGAACATGAGGTAAGTCGGAAAGCAAAAGACATATCCTATGATATCACTTATAGGCGTTATCTAACAACTGACACAAATGAACATATTTCCACAGAGAAAG
Source organism: Mesoplodon mirus (assembly GCF_964341445.2). NCBI lineage: Eukaryota > Metazoa > Chordata > Mammalia > Artiodactyla > Ziphiidae > Mesoplodon > Mesoplodon mirus. The sequence goes on from NW_028295361.1 coordinate 283,577, forward strand.
ACACTCACAGGCTTAGAAAACAAACTATGCTTATCTAAAAGGACAGGTGGGGGGAATGGAAAAATTAAGATTAGGGTTACCATACGTGTACAAATACCTATTAAATACATATAACAGAAAGACCGACCATATAGCAAGGGATGTCTATGGAAAACTCTGCAATAATTTACACGGGAAGTGGCTCTGTACATGAATATATATATATATATGTTATGCACAAATGAACCAGATTGTGTACACTGAGGACAAACAGTATTCTAATCATTACCCCGATTAAAAAAACTAAAACAAGAAGTAATGTGACATAAACTTATTGGGGTTTCTCCTGGCACATTCCATTTTAATTTACAACCTAGGAACAGGACTTCCAGAAAGGCTCTGCTGCCCTAGGAACCAGATTTGGGAATGGAGAAATGCTGCCGCCTTGTGGCCGTTTCCCAAAACAGCAGCTTTAAACCCAGTGCTAATGCTCACTAGATATTCACACTCATTACAGGCCTATGAATGACACCTGACCTCAGAAACAATCCTGGGTTCGAAAATTGACCAAAACATTCAAAAGAGGGCAACCTTTCAGGAAGACAATTTCCAGAGGTTAACTGTACTCTCTGTTTCTTTCTGTTATTTTAACAGAACATTAAAAATGCGCGGAAAAATGCTGAACACTAGGAATAATTCAAGACATGCAAATCCAAATTACAAAAAACCTATCAGCTCACACCAGTCAGAATGGCCATCAGCAAAAATTCTGCAAACAGTAAATGCTGAAGGGTTTGAGGAGAAATGCCTACCCTTGGTTCAACGTGGGACATGGTAAGAGCCAGTAAGGAAAACACAAAGGAGGTGCCTTGGAAAGGTAAATACTGAGCTACCATTCAATCAAGCATACCCACTGCTGGGCCTATCACCTGACAGGATGAGAATCAAAACTAAACAGGCTGGGCTTCCCTGGTGGCACAGACGTTGAGAGTCCGCCTGCCGATGCAGGGGACACGGGTTCGTGCACCGGTCCGGGAAGATCCCACATGCCGTGGAGAGGCTGGTCCCGTGAGCTATGGCTGCTGGGCCTGTGCATCCGGAGCCTCTGCTCTGCAACGGGAGGGGCCACCGCAGTGAGAGGCCCGCGTACCGCAAAAGAAATCAAAACCGTAAAAAAAGATACAGGCTGAAAATCCTGCACTCCAGCAATATTTACCATAGACAACACTTGGAAGCTACAAAAATGTCCATCAACAGAGGAATGCACCAAGAACAAGTGGTCCATGTACGCAATGGAATATGACTCCAATAAAAAATATAAATTCAATTTAGAAAACAAACATAAGTAAGGAGACATCAGCATTTGGGGGTTTCTCCGGGCACATTCCACTCTAATATATAACCGAGGAACACCACTGCCAGGAAGGTCTGTTCGCCTAGTTACCAAATTGGGAAAAGCAGAAATGCTGCCTAGAGATAATCACAGAACATGAGGTAAGTCCGAAAGCAAAAGACATAATGAAAGAAATGCTGCCGCCCTCTGGCCGTTACCTGCAACAGCAGCTTTAAAACCTGTGCTAAGGGTCACTTCATATGCACCAGTACTGGAGGGCTGTAAATGAAACCTGCCCACAAAATGTCTTGAGGGAGGTAATGGCCAAAATATTTCTAAATGTCACACACACTTCACGAAAACAATTTGAAGAGGTAAGCTGTACTCACAGTTTGAAGAAAAAAAGGACATGCCAGAAAGCTCAATTTCAAGGGCTTATGAGACGCATGCAAATCCAACCCCAAAGAGGTATATCAGCTCACACTGGTCAGAATATACATCAGCAAAAAAACACTACAAACAGTAAATGCTGAAGGTGTTGTGGAGAAGTGCATACCCTCAGCTTTAAGAGGGACGTAACCTGGAAAGAGCCACTAATGAGAACAGAATGGAGGTGCCTTTGTAAAGTAAACATTTTGCTACTGTGTGATCCAGCAGGCCCACTCCTGGGCCGATCACCTAAGAAGACAGAATTGGAAAGACACAGGCAGGCAAATGTGCATTGCCGCTCTATTACAATAGCCAAGACATGGAAGCAACCAAAAAGTCCATCAACAGATGAGTGGACAAAGAAGAACTGGTACATGTACAGAGGGAATATTAGCCAAGGGAAAAAAGGACACAATGCCATGTGCAGCACCGTAGATGAGTCTAGAGGTAGTCACGCGACTCGTACTAAGTCAGAAAGAGAGAGAGACATATCGTATGATATCACTTATAGGTGTTACCTAAAAATTGATAGCAGTGAAGATATTTCCACAGAGAAGGGCAATCACAGATTCATTAAACAAACTTATGGTTCACCAAAGGAAAGGTGTGAGGATTGGAAACATTAGGATATTGGGGTTAACAGACATATACAAACACAGGTGAACTATATAATCACCAAAGACCTACGGAATACCAAGAGAAGACTACTCAACATTCTGTCATAACGTACATGGGACAAGGATCCCAGGAAGAATAGACATATGTATATGTGTAAAAGAACCACATCTTGCACACCTACAACATGCCAAACATTGTAATCAAACTTGCTGTGATGAAAAATAAAAATTAAATTAAAAAAAACAAACAAGAAATAGTGAGACATAAATTGAAGGGGCTTTCCTGATACATTCCATTCTAAATTACAACCTAGAACACGACTTCCATTGAGGTTCTGTTGCCCTAGTAACCGGGTTTGGTAAAGGAGAACTGCTGCCACCTTGTGGCCGTTTCACACAACAGCAGCTTTAATCCCAGCGCTAATGGTCAGTTGATATTCAAAATAATTGCAGGCCTGTAGATGACACCTCCCTGAAAAAAAATCCTGGGGTCGTATATCGATCAAAACATTCAAAAGACGTCCATATTTCAAAACGACAGTTTCAAGAGGCATAGTTTATGCACATTTGTCTTCTGTTTCTTTTACTTTCTTTCTTTTTTGTTAACAAAATGGGAATGGAAAAAGGCTGAACATCAGGAATCAATAAAGCCATGCAAATCCAGTGTACAAAAAAGTTCACCTCACAGCCGTCAGAATGGTCATCAGCCAAAAAGTCTACAAAGAATAAATGCTGAAGGGGTTTTAGAGAACCGCGTACCCTTTAGCTGCTGGTGGGATGAAACCTGGTCACAGCCAGTAGTGAGAACAGAATGGAGGTGCGTTTAAGGGTAAATATGGAGCTACCATGTGATCTGGTAGGCCCACTCATGGGCCTTTCACCTGATTAGACCAGAATCGAAAAGACACAGGCTGGCAATCCTGCACTGCAGCAACACGTACCATAGCCAAGACCTGGAAGAAACCGAAATGTCCATCAACAGAAAAATGCACCAAGAAGAAGTCGTCCATGTACACAATGGAATATTAGCCATGAAAAAGCATGGAACAGTGCCGTTGGCACCATCATAGAAGGATCTAGAGATAATCACCCAACTTGAAGTAAGAAAGAAACCGAAAGACAGACATCTTAGGACATCACTTATAGGTGTTACCTAAAAATTGATACCCATGAAATAATTTCCAAGAGACGGACACACATAGATTCAGAAAACCAATTAATGTTTAACCAAATGGAAAGGAATAAGGAATGTATGAACTAGGACATGGGGGTTAACAGATATGCACTAATACTTATGAAATGTATAATCACAAAGTGCCTATGGAATACGAAGAGAGGTCTACTCAACACCCTATAATAACATCCACGGGAAAGGATCGAAAGAGGAATAGACAGATACATAGATAGGATGAACCAGAAACTGTACACCTAGGAGAATCTACATTTGTATCAAATTTGCTCTGATAATTAATAAAAATTAAATTTAATAAACAAACAACAATTTAGGAGATATAAGCTCTTGGGGGTTTGCGCTGGCACATTCCACTCTAATTTGCAGCTTACTAACACGATTTCCAGGAAAGCTCTGTTGCCCAAAAACCCAGAGTTGGAAATGTAGAAATGCTGCCGCCTTGTGGCCGTTTCCCGCAAGAGCGGCATTAAACCCACAGCTAATGGTCACTTAACATTCACAAGGACTCAGGGCTGTAAAGGACACCTGCCCTACATAATTGTGCGGAGGTAGGGAATGGCCAAAAAAATTCCAAACTGGCACATTTTTCAAGGAGATAGTATGGAGGGGTAAGTTTTACTCACTCATTTTCAAAAAAGAGGAAAACGGATAAAAGCTCAACATCAGGAATTATTAGACTCATGCAAATCTAACCTCCAAAAAGGTTTCAACTCACACATGCCAACTACCATCAGCTAAAAGTCTGCAAACAACAAATGCTGAAGGGGTTTTAGAGAACTGTGTACCCTCTAGCTGCTGGTGAGATGTAAAGTGGTAACAGCCAATAATGAGAACAGAAAGGAGCTGTGTTTCAAAGTAAAAACTGAGCCACCATTCCATTCAGCAGGCCCCCCGCTGAGACTCTCACCTGAGAAGTCCAGAGTCGAGAAGGCACAGGCTTCAGCAGCTGCACTGCAGGAATTTTCACAATAGCCAAGACACGGAAGCAACCAAAAGGTCCATCACCAGATGAGTGGAAAAAGAAGAAGTGGTCCATGTACACAATGGACTATTAGCCATGGAAAACAATGAAACACTGCTCTTGGAGGCACCATAGATGAGCCTAGAGATAATCACAGAACATGAGGTAAGTCGGAAAGCAAAAGACATATCCTATGATATCACTTATAGGCGTTATCTAACAACTGACACAAATGAACATATTTCCACAGAGAAAGACACTCACAGGCTTAGAAAACAAACTATGCTTATCTAAAAGGACAGGTGGGGGGAATGGAAAAATTAAGATTAGGGTTACCATACGTGTACAAATACCTATTAAATACATATAACAGAAAGACCGACCATATAGCAAGGGATGTCTATGGAAAACTCTGCAATAATTTACACGGGAAGTGGCTCTGTACATGAATATATATATATATATATGTTATGCACAAATGAACCAGATTGTGTACACTGAGGACAAACAGTATTCTAATCATTACCCCGATTAAAAAAACTAAAACAAGAAGTAATGTGACATAAACTTATTGGGGTTTCTCCTGGCACATTCCATTTTAATTTACAACCTAGGAACAGGACTTCCAGAAAGGCTCTGCTGCCCTAGGAACCAGATTTGGGAATGGAGAAATGCTGCCGCCTTGTGGCCGTTTCCCAAAACAGCAGCTTTAAACCCAGTGCTAATGCTCACTAGATATTCACACTCATTACAGGCCTATGAATGACACCTGACCTCAGAAACAATCCTGGGTTCGAAAATTGACCAAAACATTCAAAAGAGGGCAACCTTTCAGGAAGACAATTTCCAGAGGTTAACTGTACTCTCTGTTTCTTTCTGTTATTTTAACAGAACATTAAAAATGCGCGGAAAAATGCTGAACACTAGGAATAATTCAAGACATGCAAATCCAAATTACAAAAAACCTATCAGCTCACACCAGTCAGAATGGCCATCAGCAAAAATTCTGCAAACAGTAAATGCTGAAGGGTTTGAGGAGAAATGCCTACCCTTGGTTCAACGTGGGACATGGTAAGAGCCAGTAAGGAAAACACAAAGGAGGTGCCTTGGAAAGGTAAATACTGAGCTACCATTCAATCAAGCATACCCACTGCTGGACCTATCACCTGACAGGATGAGAATCAAAACTAAACAGGCTGGGCTTCCCTGGTGGCACAGACGTTGAGAGTCCGCCTGCCGATGCAGGGGACACGGGTTTGTGCCCCGGTCCGGGAAGATCCCACATGCCGTGGAGAGGCTGGTCCCGTGAGCTATGGCTGCTGGGCCTGTGCATCCGGAGCCTCTGCTCTGCAACGGGAGGGGCCACCGCAGTGAGAGGCCCGCGTACCGCAAAAGAAATCAAAACCATAAAAAAAGATACAGGCTGAAAATCCTGCACTCCAGCAATATTTACCATAGACAACACTTGGAAGCTACAAAAATGTCCATCAACAGAGGAATGCACCAAGAACAAGTGGTCCATGTACGCAATGGAATATGACTCCAATAAAAAATATAAATTCAATTTAGAAAACAAACATAAGTAAGGAGACATCAGCATTTGGGGGTTTCTCCGGGCACATTCCACTCTAATATATAACCGAGGAACACCACTGCCAGGAAGGTCTGTTCGCCTAGTTACCAGATTGGGAAAAGCAGAAATGCTGCCTAGAGATAATCACAGAACATGAGGTAAGTCGGAAAGCAAAAGACATAATGAAAGAAATGCTGCCGCCCTCTGGCCGTTACCTGCAACAGCAGCTTTAAAACCTGTGCTAAGGGTCACTTCATATGCACCAGTACTGGAGGGCTGTAAATGAAACCTGCCCACAAAATGTCTTGAGGGAGGTAATGGCCAAAATATTTCTAAATGTCACACACACTTCACGAAAACAATTTGAAGAGGTAAGCTGTACTCACAGTTTGAAGAAAAAAAGGACATGCCAGAAAGCTCAATTTCAAGGGCTTATGAGACGCATGCAAATCCAACCCCAAAGAGGTATATCAGCTCACACTGGTCAGAATATACATCAGCAAAAAAACACTACAAACAGTAAATGCTGAAGGTGTTGTGGAGAAGTGCATACCCTCAGCTTTAAGAGGGACATAACCTGGAAAGAGCCACTAATGAGAACAGAATGGAGGTGCCTTTGTAAAGTAAACATTTTGCTACTGTGTGATCCAGCAGGCCCACTCCTGGGCCGATCACCTAAGAAGACAGAATTGGAAAGACACAGGCAGGCAAATGTGCATTGCCGCTCTATTACAATAGCCAAGACATGGAAGCAACCAAAAAGTCCATCAACAGATGAGTGGACAAAGAAGAACTGGTACATGTACAGAGGGAATATTAGCCAAGGGAAAAAAGGACACAATGCCATGTGCAGCACCGTAGATGAGTCTAGAGGTAGTCACGCGACTCGTACTGTCAGAAAGAGAGAGACACATATCGTATGATATCACTTATAGGTGTTACCTAAAAATTGATAGCAGTGAAGATATTTCCACAGAGAAGGGCAATCACAGATTCATTAAACAAACTTATGGTTCACCAAAGGAAAGGTGTGAGGATTGGATACATTAGGATATTGGGGTTAACAGACATATACAAACACAGGTGAACTATATAATCACCAAAGACCTACGGAATACCAAGAGAAGACTACTCAACATTCTGTCATAACGTACATGGGACAAGGATCCCAGGAAGAATAGACATATGTATATGTGTAAAAGAACCACATCTTGCACACCTACAACATGCCAAACATTGTAATCAAACTTGCTGTGATGAAAAATAAAAATTAAATTAAAAAAAACAAACAAGAAATAGTGAGACATAAATTGAAGGGGCTTTCCTGATACATTCCATTCTAAATTACAACCTAGAACACGACTTCCATTGAGGTTCTGTTGCCCTAGTAACCGGGTTTGGTAAAGGAGAACTGCTGCCACCTTGTGGCCGTTTCACACAACAGCAGCTTTAATCCCAGCGCTAATGGTCAGTTGATATTCAAAATAATTGCAGGCCTGTAGATGACACCTCCCTGAAAAAAAATCCTGGGGTCGTATATCGATCAAAACATTCAAAAGACGTCCATATTTCAAAACGACAGTTTCAAGAGGCATAGTTTATGCACATTTGTCTTCTGTTTCTTTTACTTTCTTTCTTTTTTGTTAACAAAATGGGAATGGAAAAAGGCTGAACATCAGGAATCAATAAAGCCATGCAAATCCAGTGTACAAAAAAGTTCACCTCACAGCCGTCAGAATGGTCATCAGCCAAAAAGTCTACAAAGAATAAATGCTGAAGGGGTTTTAGAGAACCGCGTACCCTTTAGCTGCTGGTGGGATGAAACCTGGTCACAGCCAGTAGTGAGAACAGAATGGAGGTGCGTTTAAGGGTAAATATGGAGCTACCATGTGATCTGGTAGGCCCACTCATGGGCCTTTCACCTGATTAGACCAGAATCGAAAAGACACAGGCTGGCAATCCTGCACTGCAGCAACACGTACCATAGCCAAGACCTGGAAGAAACCGAAATGTCCATCAACAGAAAAATGCACCAAGAAGAAGTCGTCCATGTACACAATGGAATATTAGCCATGAAAAAGCATGGAACAGTGCCGTTGGCACCATCATAGAAGGATCTAGAGATAATCACCCAACTTGAAGTAAGAAAGAAACCGAAAGACAGACATCTTAGGACATCACTTATAGGTGTTACCTAAAAATTGATACCCATGAAATAATTTCCAAGAGACGGACACGCATAGATTCAGAAAACCAATTAATGTTTAACCAAATGGAAAGGAATAAGGAATGTATGAACTAGGACATGGGGGTTAACAGATATGCACTAATACTTATGAAATGTATAATCACAAAGTGCCTATGGAATACGAAGAGAGGTCTACTCAACACCCTATAATAACATCCACGGGAAAGGATCGAAAGAGGAATAGACAGATACATTGATAGGATGAACCAGAAACTGTACACCTAGGAGAATCTACATTTGTATCAAATTTGCTCTGATAATTAATAAAAATTAAATTTAATAAACAAACAACAATTTAGGAGATATAAGCTCTTGGGGGTTTGCGCTGGCACATTCCACTCTAATTTGCAGCTTACTAACACGATTTCCAGGAAAGCTCTGTTGCCCAAAAACCCAGAGTTGGAAATGTAGAAATGCTGCCGCCTTGTGGCCGTTTCCCGCAAGAGCGGCATTAAACCCACAGCTAATGGTCACTTAACATTCACAAGGACTCAGGGCTGTAAAGGACACCTGCCCTACATAATTGTGCGGAGGTAGGGAATGGCCAAAAAAATTCCAAACTGGCACATTTTTCAAGGAGATAGTATGGAGGGGTAAGTTTTACTCACTCATTTTCAAAAAAGAGGAAAATGGATAAAAGCTCAACATCAGGAATTATTAGACTCATGCAAATCTAACCTCCAAAAAGGTTTCAACTCACACATGCCAACTACCATCAGCTAAAAGTCTGCAAACAACAAATGCTGAAGGGGTTTTAGAGAACTGTGTTCCCTCTAGCTGCTGGTGAGATGTAAAGTGGTAACAGCCAATAATGAGAACAGAAAGGAGCTGTGTTTCAAAGTAAAAACTGAGCCACCATTCCATTCAGCAGGCCCCCCGCTGAGACTCTCACCTGAGAAGTCCAGAGTCGAGAAGGCACAGGCTTCAGCAGCTGCACTGCAGGAATTTTCACAATAGCCAAGACACGGAAGCAACCAAAAGGTCCATCACCAGATGAGTGGAAAAAGAAGAAGTGGTCCATGTACACAATGGACTGTTAGCCATGGAAAACAATGAAACACTGCTCTTGGAGGCACCATAGATGAGCCTAGAGATAATCACAGAACATGAGGTAAGTCGGAAAGCAAAAGACATATCCTATGATATCACTTATAGGCGTTATCTAACAACTGACACAAATGAACATATTTCCACAGAGAAAGACACTCACAGGCTTAGAAAACAAACTATGCTTATCTAAAAGGACAGGTGGGGGGAATGGAAAAATTAAGATTAGGGTTACCATACGTGTACAAATACCTATTAAATACATATAACAGAAAGACCGACCATATAGCAAGGGATGTCTATGGAAAACTCTGCAATAATTTACACGGGAAGTGGCTCTGTACATGAATATATATATATATATGTTATGCACAAATGAACCAGATTGTGTACACTGAGGACAAACAGTATTCTAATCATTACCCCGATTAAAAAAACTAAAACAAGAAGTAATGTGACATAAACTTATTGGGGTTTCTCCTGGCACATTCCATTTTAATTTACAACCTAGGAACAGGACTTCCAGAAAGGCTCTGCTGCCCTAGGAACCAGATTTGGGAATGGAGAAATGCTGCCGCCTTGTGGCCGTTTCCCAAAACAGCAGCTTTAAACCCAGTGCTAATGCTCACTAGATATTCACACTCATTACAGGCCTATGAATGACACCTGACCTCAGAAACAATCCTGGGTTCGAAAATTGACCAAAACATTCAAAAGAGGGCAACCTTTCAGGAAGACAATTTCCAGAGGTTAACTGTACTCTCTGTTTCTTTCTGTTATTTTAACAGAACATTAAAAATGCGCGGAAAAATGCTGAACACTAGGAATAATTCAAGACATGCAAATCCAAATTACAAAAAACCTATCAGCTCACACCAGTCAGAATGGCCATCAGCAAAAATTCTGCAAACAGTAAATGCTGAAGGGTTTGAGGAGAAATGCCTACCCTTGGTTCAACGTGGGACATGGTAAGAGCCAGTAAGGAAAACACAAAGGAGGTGCCTTGGAAAGGTAAATACTGAGCTACCATTCAATCAAGCATACCCACTGCTGGGCCTATCACCTGACAGGATGAGAATCAAAACTAAACAGGCTGGGCTTCCCTGGTGGCACAGACGTTGAGAGTCCGCCTGCCGATGCAGGGGACACGGGTTTGTGCCCCGGTCCGGGAAGATCCCACATGCCGTGGAGAGGCTGGTCCCGTGAGCTATGGCTGCTGGGCCTGTGCATCCGGAGCCTCTGCTCTGCAACGGGAGGGGCCACCGCAGTGAGAGGCCCGCGTACCGCAAAAGAAATCAAAACCATAAAAAAAGATACAGGCTGAAAATCCTGCACTCCAGCAATATTTACCATAGACAACACTTGGAAGCTACAAAAATGTCCATCAACAGAGGAATGCACCAAGAACAAGTGGTCCATGTACGCAATGGAATATGACTCCAATAAAAAATATAAATTCAATTTAGAAAACAAACATAAGTAAGGAGACATCAGCATTTGGGGGTTCCTCCGGGCACATTCCACTCTAATATATAACCGAGGAACACCACTGCCAGGAAGGTCTGTTCGCCTAGTTACCAGATTGGGAAAAGCAGAAATGCTGCCTAGAGATAATCACAGAACATGAGGTAAGTCGGAAAGCAAAAGACATAATGAAAGAAATGCTGCCGCCCTCTGGCCGTTACCTGCAACAGCAGCTTTAAAACCTGTGCTAAGGGTCACTTCATATGCACCAGTACTGGAGGGCTGTAAATGAAACCTGCCCACAAAATGTCTTGAGGGAGGTAATGGCCAAAATATTTCTAAATGTCACACACACTTCACGAAAACAATTTGAAGAGGTAAGCTGTACTCACAGTTTGAAGAAAAAAAGGACATGCCAGAAAGCTCAATTTCAAGGGCTTATGAGACGCATGCAAATCCAACCCCAAAGAGGTATATCAGCTCACACTGGTCAGAATATACATCAGCAAAAAAACACTACAAACAGTAAATGCTGAAGGTGTTGTGGAGAAGTGCATACCCTCAGCTTTAAGAGGGACGTAACCTGGAAAGAGCCACTAATGAGAACAGAATGGAGGTGCCTTTGTAAAGTAAACATTTTGCTACTGTGTGATCCAGCAGGCCCACTCCTGGGCCGATCACCTAAGAAGACAGAATTGGAAAGACACAGGCAGGCAAATGTGCATTGCCGCTCTATTCCAATAGCCAAGACATGGAAGCAACCAAAAAGTCCATCAACAGATGAGTGGACAAAGAAGAACTGGTACATGTACAGAGGGAATATTAGCCAAGGGAAAAAAGGACACAATGCCATGTGCAGCACCGTAGATGAGTCTAGAGGTAGTCACGCGACTCGTACTAAGTCAGAAAGAGAGAGACACATATCGTATGATATCACTTATAGGTGTTACCTAAAAATTGATAGCAGTGAAGATATTTCCACAGAGAAGGGCAATCACAGATTCATTAAACAAACTTATGGTTCACCAAAGGAAAGGTGTGAGGATTGGATACATTAGGATATTGGGGTTAACAGACATATACAAACACAGGTGAACTATATAATCACCAAAGACCTACGGAATACCAAGAGAACACTACTCAACATTCTGTCATAACGTACATGGGACAAGGATCCCAGGAAGAATAGACATATGTATATGTGTAAAAGAACCACATCTTGCACACCTACAACATGCCAAACATTGTAATCAAACTTGCTGTGATGAAAAATAAAAATTAAATTAAAAAAAACAAACAAGAAATAGTGAGACATAAATTGAAGGGGCTTTCCTGATACATTCCATTCTAAATTACAACCTAGAACACGACTTCCATTGAGGTTCTGTTGCCCTAGTAACCGGGTTTGGTAAAGGAGAACTGCTGCCACCTTGTGGCCGTTTCACACAACAGCAGCTTTAATCCCAGCGCTAATGGTCAGTTGATATTCAAAATAATTGCAGGCCTGTAGATGACACCTCCCTGAAAAAAAATCCTGGGGTCGTATATCGATCAAAACATTCAAAAGACGTCCATATTTCAAAACGACAGTTTCAAGAGGCATAGTTTATGCACATTTGTCTTCTGTTTCTTTTACTTTCTTTCTTTTTTGTTAACAAAATGGGAATGGAAAAAGGCTGAACATCAGGAATCAATAAAGCCATGCAAATCCAGTGTACAAAAAAGTTCACCTCACAGCCGTCAGAATGGTCATCAGCCAAAAAGTCTACAAAGAATAAATGCTGAAGGGGTTTTAGAGAACCGCGTACCCTTTAGCTGCTGGTGGGATGAAACCTGGTCACAGCCAGTAGTGAGAACAGAATGGAGGTGCGTTTAAGGGTAAATATGGAGCTACCATGTGATCTGGTAGGCCCACTCATGGGCCTTTCACCTGATTAGACCAGAATCGAAAAGACACAGGCTGGCAATCCTGCACTGCAGCAACACGTACCATAGCCAAGACCTGGAAGAAACCGAAATGTCCATCAACAGAAAAATGCACCAAGAAGAAGTCGTCCATGTACACAATGGAATATTAGCCATGAAAAAGCATGGAACAGTGCCGTTGGCACCATCATAGAAGGATCTAGAGATAATCACCCAACTTGAAGTAAGAAAGAAACCGAAAGACAGACATCTTAGGACATCACTTATAGGTGTTACCTAAAAATTGATACCCATGAAATAATTTCCAAGAGACGGACACGCATAGATTCAGAAAACCAATTAATGTTTAACCAAATGGAAAGGAATAAGGAATGTATGAACTAGGACATGGGGGTTAACAGATATGCACTAATACTTATGAAATGTATAATCACAAAGTGCCTATGGAATACGAAGAGAGGTCTACTCAACACCCTATAATAACATCCACGGGAAAGGATCGAAAGAGGAATAGACAGATACATTGATAGGATGAACCAGAAACTGTACACCTAGGAGAATCTACATTTGTATCAAATTTGCTCTGATAATTAATAAAAATTAAATTTAATAAACAAACAACAATTTAGGAGATATAAGCTCTTGGGGGTTTGCGCTGGCACATTCCACTCTAATTTGCAGCTTACTAACACGATTTCCAGGAAAGCTCTGTTGCCCAAAAACCCAGAGTTGGAAATGTAGAAATGCTGCCGCCTTGTGGCCGTTTCCCGCAAGAGCGGCATTAAACCCACAGCTAATGGTCACTTAACATTCACAAGGACTCAGGGCTGTAAAGGACACCTGCCCTACATAATTGTGCGGAGGTAGGGAATGGCCAAAAAAATTCCAAACTGGCACATTTTTCAAGGAGATAGTATGGAGGGGTAAGTTTTACTCACTCATTTTCAAAAAAGAGGAAAACGGATAAAAGCTCAACATCAGGAATTATTAGACTCATGCAAATCTAACCTCCAAAAAGGTTTCAACTCACACATGCCAACTACCATCAGCTAAAAGTCTGCAAACAACAAATGCTGAAGGGGTTTTAGAGAACTGTGTACCCTCTAGCTGCTGGTGAGATGTAAAGTGGTAACAGCCAATAATGAGAACAGAAAGGAGCTGTGTTTCAAAGTAAAAACTGAGCCACCATTCCATTCAGCAGGCCCCCCGCTGAGACTCTCACCTGAGAAGTCCAGAGTCGAGAAGGCACAGGCTTCAGCAGCTGCACTGCAGGAATTTTCACAATAGCCAAGACACGGAAGCAACCAAAAGGTCCATCACCAGATGAGTGGAAAAAGAAGAAGTGGTCCATGTACACAATGGACTGTTAGCCATGGAAAACAATGAAACACTGCTCTTGGAGGCACCATAGATGAGCCTAGAGATAATCACAGAACATGAGGTAAGTCGGAAAGCAAAAGACATATCCTATGATATCACTTATAGGCGTTATCTAACAACTGACACAAATGAACATATTTCCACAGAGAAAGACACTCACAGGCTTAGAAAACAAACTATGCTTATCTAAAAGGACAGGTGGGGGGAATGGAAAAATTAAGATTAGGGTTACCATACGTGTACAAATACCTATTAAATACATATAACAGAAAGACCGACCATATAGCAAGGGATGTCTATGGAAAACTCTGCAATAATTTACACGGGAAGTGGCTCTGTACATGAATATATATATATATATGTTATGCACAAATGAACCAGATTGTGTACACTGAGGACAAACAGTATTCTAATCATTACCCCGATTAAAAAAACTAAAACAAGAAGTAATGTGACATAAACTTATTGGGGTTTCTCCTGGCACATTCCATTTTAATTTACAACCTAGGAACAGGACTTCCAGAAAGGCTCTGCTGCCCTAGGAACCAGATTTGGGAATGGAGAAATGCTGCCGCCTTGTGGCCGTTTCCCAAAACAGCAGCTTTAAACCCAGTGCTAATGCTCACTAGATATTCACACTCATTACAGGCCTATGAATGACACCTGACCTCAGAAACAATCCTGGGTTCGAAAATTGACCAAAACATTCAAAAGAGGGCAACCTTTCAGGAAGACAATTTCCAGAGGTTAACTGTACTCTCTGTTTCTTTCTGTTATTTTAACAGAACATTAAAAATGCGCGGAAAAATGCTGAACACTAGGAATAATTCAAGACATGCAAATCCAAATTACAAAAAACCTATCAGCTCACACCAGTCAGAATGGCCATCAGCAAAAATTCTGCAAACAGTAAATGCTGAAGGGTTTGAGGAGAAATGCCTACCCTTGGTTCAACGTGGGACATGGTAAGAGCCAGTAAGGAAAACACAAAGGAGGTGCCTTGGAAAGGTAAATACTGAGCTACCATTCAATCAAGCATACCCACTGCTGGACCTATCACCTGACAGGATGAGAATCAAAACTAAACAGGCTGGGCTTCCCTGGTGGCACAGACGTTGAGAGTCCGCCTGCCGATGCAGGGGACACGGGTTTGTGCCCCGGTCCGGGAAGATCCCACATGCCGTGGAGAGGCTGGTCCCGTGAGCTATGGCTGCTGGGCCTGTGCATCCGGAGCCTCTGCTCTGCAACGGGAGGGGCCACCGCAGTGAGAGGCCCGCGTACCGCAAAAGAAATCAAAACCATAAAAAAAGATACAGGCTGAAAATCCTGCACTCCAGCAATATTTACCATAGACAACACTTGGAAGCTACAAAAATGTCCATCAACAGAGGAATGCACCAAGAACAAGTGGTCCATGTACGCAATGGAATATGACTCCAATAAAAAATATAAATTCAATTTAGAAAACAAACATAAGTAAGGAGACATCAGCATTTGGGGGTTTCTCCGGGCACATTCCACTCTAATATATAACCGAGGAACACCACTGCCAGGAAGGTCTGTTCGCCTAGTTACCAGATTGGGAAAAGCAGAAATGCTGCCTAGAGATAATCACAGAACATGAGGTAAGTCGGAAAGCAAAAGACATAATGAAAGAAATGCTGCCGCCCTCTGGCCGTTACCTGCAACAGCAGCTTTAAAACCTGTGCTAAGGGTCACTTCATATGCACCAGTACTGGAGGGCTGTAAATGAAACCTGCCCACAAAATGTCTTGAGGGAGGTAATGGCCAAAATATTTCTAAATGTCACACACACTTCACGTAAACAATTTGAAGAGGTAAGCTGTACTCACAGTTTGAAGAAAAAAAGGACATGCCAGAAAGCTCAATTTCAAGGGCTTATGAGACGCATGCAAATCCAACCCCAAAGAGGTATATCAGCTCACACTGGTCAGAATATACATCAGCAAAAAAACACTACAAACAGTAAATGCTGAAGGTGTTGTGGAGAAGTGCATACCCTCAGCTTTAAGAGGGACGTAACCTGGAAAGAGCCACTAATGAGAACAGAATGGAGGTGCCTTTGTAAAGTAAACATTTTGCTACTGTGTGATCCAGCAGGCCCACTCCTGGGCCGATCACCTAAGAAGACAGAATTGGAAAGACACAGGCAGGCAAATGTGCATTGCCGCTCTATTCCAATAGCCAAGACATGGAAGCAACCAAAAAGTCCATCAACAGATGAGTGGACAAAGAAGAACTGGTACATGTACAGAGGGAATATTAGCCAAGGGAAAAAAGGACACAATGCCATGTGCAGCACCGTAGATGAGTGTAGAGGTAGTCACGCGACTCGTACTAAGTCAGAAAGAGAGAGACACATATCGTATGATATCACTTATAGGTGTTACCTAAAAATTGATAGCAGTGAAGATATTTCCACAGAGAAGGGCAATCACAGATTCATTAAACAAACTTATGGTTCACCAAAGGAAAGGTGTGAGGATTGGATACATTAGGATATTGGGGTTAACAGACATATACAAACACAGGTGAACTATATAATCACCAAAGACCTACGGAATACCAAGAGAAGACTACTCAACATTCTGTCATAACGTACATGGGACAAGGATCCCAGGAAGAATAGACATATGTATATGTGTAAAAGAACCACATCTTGCACACCTACAACATGCCAAACATTGTAATCAAACTTGCTGTGATGAAAAATAAAAATTAAATTAAAAAAAACAAACAAGAAATAGTGAGACATAAATTGAAGGGGCTTTCCTGATACATTCCATTCTAAATTACAACCTAGAACACGACTTCCATTGAGGTTCTGTTGCCCTAGTAACCGGGTTTGGTAAAGGAGAACTGCTGCCACCTTGTGGCCGTTTCACACAACAGCAGCTTTAATCCCAGCGCTAATGGTCAGTTGATATTCAAAATAATTGCAGGCCTGTAGATGACACCTCCCTGAAAAAAAATCCTGGGGTCGTATATCGATCAAAACATTCAAAAGACGTCCATATTTCAAAACGACAGTTTCAAGAGGCATAGTTTATGCACATTTGTCTTCTGTTTCTTTTACTTTCTTTCTTTTTTGTTAACAAAATGGGAATGGAAAAAGGCTGAACATCAGGAATCAATAAAGCCATGCAAATCCAGTGTACAAAAAAGTTCACCTCACAGCCGTCAGAATGGTCATCAGCCAAAAAGTCTACAAAGAATAAATGCTGAAGGGGTTTTAGAGAACCGCGTACCCTTTAGCTGCTGGTGGGATGAAACCTGGTCACAGCCAGTAGTGAGAACAGAATGGAGGTGCGTTTAAGGGTAAATATGGAGCTACCATGTGATCTGGTAGGCCCACTCATGGGCCTTTCACCTGATTAGACCAGAATCGAAAAGACACAGGCTGGCAATCCTGCACTGCAGCAACACGGACCATAGCCAAGACCTGGAAGAAACCGAAATGTCCATCAACAGAAAAATGCACCAAGAAGAAGTCGTCCATGTACACAATGGAATATTAGCCATGAAAAAGCATGGAACAGTGCCGTTGGCACCATCATAGAAGGATCTAGAGATAATCACCCAACTTGAAGTAAGAAAGAAACCGAAAGACAGACATCTTAGGACATCACTTATAGGTGTTACCTAAAAATTGATACCCATGAAATAATTTCCAAGAGACGGACACGCATAGATTCAGAAAACCAATTAATGTTTAACCAAATGGAAAGGAATAAGGAATGTATGAACTAGGACATGGGGGTTAACAGATATGCACTAATACTTATGAAATGTATAATCACAAAGTGCCTATGGAATACGAAGAGAGGTCTACTCAACACCCTATAATAACATCCACGGGAAAGGATCGAAAGAGGAATAGACAGATACATTGATAGGATGAACCAGAAACTGTACACCTAGGAGAATCTACATTTGTATCAAATTTGCTCTGATAATTAATAAAAATTAAATTTAATAAACAAACAACAATTTAGGAGATATAAGCTCTTGGGGGTTTGCGCTGGCACATTCCACTCTAATTTGCAGCTTACTAACACGATTTCCAGGAAAGCTCTGTTGCCCAAAAACCCAGAGTTGGAAATGTAGAAATGCTGCCGCCTTGTGGCCGTTTCCCGCAAGAGCGGCATTAAACCCACAGCTAATGGTCACTTAACATTCACAAGGACTCAGGGCTGTAAAGGACACCTGCCCTACATAATTGTGCGGAGGTAGGGAATGGCCAAAAAAATTCCAAACTGGCACATTTTTCAAGGAGATAGTATGGAGGGGTAAGTTTTACTCACTCATTTTCAAAAAAGAGGAAAACGGATAAAAGCTCAACATCAGGAATTATTAGACTCATGCAAATCTAACCTCCAAAAAGGTTTCAACTCACACATGCCAACTACCATCAGCTAAAAGTCTGCAAACAACAAATGCTGAAGGGGTTTTAGAGAACTGTGTACCCTCTAGCTGCTGGTGAGATGTAAAGTGGTAACAGCCAATAATGAGAACAGAAAGGAGCTGTGTTTCAAAGTAAAAACTGAGCCACCATTCCATTCAGCAGGCCCCCCGCTGAGACTCTCACCTGAGAAGTCCAGAGTCGAGAAGGCACAGGCTTCAGCAGCTGCACTGCAGGAATTTTCACAATAGCCAAGACACGGAAGCAACCAAAAGGTCCATCACCAGATGAGTGGAAAAAGAAGAAGTGGTCCATGTACACAATGGACTGTTAGCCATGGAAAACAATGAAACACTGCTCTTGGAGGCACCATAGATGAGCCTAGAGATAATCACAGAACATGAGGTAAGTCGGAAAGCAAAAGACATATCCTATGATATCACTTATAGGCGTTATCTAACAACTGACACAAATGAACATATTTCCACAGAGAAAGACACTCACAGGCTTAGAAAACAAACTATGCTTATCTAAAAGGACAGGTGGGGGGAATGGAAAAATTAAGATTAGGGTTACCATACGTGTACAAATACCTATTAAATACATATAACAGAAAGACCGACCATATAGCAAGGGATGTCTATGGAAAACTCTGCAATAATTTACACGGGAAGTGGCTCTGTACATGAATATATATATATATATATGTTATGCACAAATGAACCAGATTGTGTACACTGAGGACAAACAGTATTCTAATCATTACCCCGATTAAAAAAACTAAAACAAGAAGTAATGTGACATAAACTTATTGGGGTTTCTCCTGGCACATTCCATTTTAATTTACAACCTAGGAACAGGACTTCCAGAAAGGCTCTGCTGCCCTAGGAACCAGATTTGGGAATGGAGAAATGCTGCCGCCTTGTGGCCGTTTCCCAAAACAGCAGCTTTAAACCCAGTGCTAATGCTCACTAGATATTCACACTCATTACAGGCCTATGAATGACACCTGACCTCAGAAACAATCCTGGGTTCGAAAATTGACCAAAACATTCAAAAGAGGGCAACCTTTCAGGAAGACAATTTCCAGAGGTTAACTGTACTCTCTGTTTCTTTCTGTTATTTTAACAGAACATTAAAAATGCGCGGAAAAATGCTGAACACTAGGAATAATTCAAGACATGCAAATCCAAATTACAAAAAACCTATCAGCTCACACCAGTCAGAATGGCCATCAGCAAAAATTCTGCAAACAGTAAATGCTGAAGGGTTTGAGGAGAAATGCCTACCCTTGGTTCAACGTGGGACATGGTAAGAGCCAGTAAGGAAAACACAAAGGAGGTGCCTTGGAAAGGTAAATACTGAGCTACCATTCAATCAAGCATACCCACTGCTGGGCCTATCACCTGACAGGATGAGAATCAAAACTAAACAGGCTGGGCTTCCCTGGTGGCACAGACGTTGAGAGTCCGCCTGCCGATGCAGGGGACACGGGTTTGTGCCCCGGTCCGGGAAGATCCCACATGCCGTGGAGAGGCTGGTCCCGTGAGCTATGGCTGCTGGGCCTGTGCATCCGGAGCCTCTGCTCTGCAACGGGAGGGGCCACCGCAGTGAGAGGCCCGCGTACCGCAAAAGAAATCAAAACCATAAAAAAAGATACAGGCTGAAAATCCTGCACTCCAGCAATATTTACCATAGACAACACTTGGAAGCTACAAAAATGTCCATCAACAGAGGAATGCACCAAGAACAAGTGGTCCATGTACGCAATGGAATATGACTCCAATAAAAAATATAAATTCAATTTAGAAAACAAACATAAGTAAGGAGACATCAGCATTTGGGGGTTTCTCCGGGCACATTCCACTCTAATATATAACCGAGGAACACCACTGCCAGGAAGGTCTGTTCGCCTAGTTACCAGATTGGGAAAAGCAGAAATGCTGCCTAGAGATAATCACAGAACATGAGGTAAGTCGGAAAGCAAAAGACATAATGAAAGAAATGCTGCCGCCCTCTGGCCGTTACCTGCAACAGCAGCTTTAAAACCTGTGCTAAGGGTCACTTCATATGCACCAGTACTGGAGGGCTGTAAATGAAACCTGCCCACAAAATGTCTTGAGGGAGGTAATGGCCAAAATATTTCTAAATGTCACACACACTTCACGAAGACAATTTGAAGAGGTAAGCTGTACTCACAGTTTGAAGAAAAAAAGGACATGCCAGAAAGCTCAATTTCAAGGGCTTATGAGACGCATGCAAATCGAACCCCAAAGAGGTATATCAGCTCACACTGGTCAGAATATACATCAGCAAAAAAACACTACAAACAGTAAATGCTGAAGGTGTTGTGGAGAAGTGCATACCCTCAGCTTTAAGAGGGACGTAACCTGGAAAGAGCCACCAATGAGAACAGAATGGAGGTGCCTTTGTAAAGTAAACATTTTGCTACTGTGTGATCCAGCAGGCCCACTCCTGGGCCGATCACCTAAGAAGACAGAATTGGAAAGACACAGGCAGGCAAATGTGCATTGCCGCTCTATTCCAATAGCCAAGACATGGAAGCAACCAAAAAGTCCATCAACAGATGAGTGGACAAAGAAGAACTGGTACATGTACAGAGGGAATATTAGCCAAGGGAAAAAAGGACACAATGCCATGTGCAGCACCGTAGATGAGTGTAGAGGTAGTCACGCGACTCGTACTAAGTCAGAAAGAGAGAGACACATATCGTATGATATCACTTATAGGTGTTACCTAAAAATTGATAGCAGTGAAGATATTTCCACAGAGAAGGGCAATCACAGATTCATTAAACAAACTTATGGTTCACCAAAGGAAAGGTGTGAGGATTGGATACATTAGGATATTGGGGTTAACAGACATATACAAACACAGGTGAACTATATAATCACCAAAGACCTACGGAATACCAAGAGAAGACTACTCAACATTCTGTCATAACGTACATGGGACAAGGATCCCAGGAAGAATAGACATATGTATATGTGTAAAAGAACCACATCTTGCACACCTACAACATGCCAAACATTGTAATCAAACTTGCTGTGATGAAAAATAAAAATTAAATTAAAAAAAACAAACAAGAAATAGTGAGACATAAATTGAAGGGGCTTTCCTGATACATTCCATTCTAAATTACAACCTAGAACACGACTTCCATTGAGGTTCTGTTGCCCTAGTAACCGGGTTTGGTAAAGGAGAACTGCTGCCACCTTGTGGCCGTTTCACACAACAGCAGCTTTAATCCCAGCGCTAATGGTCAGTTGATATTCAAAATAATTGCAGGCCTGTAGATGACACCTCCCTGAAAAAAAATCCTGGGGTCGTATATCGATCAAAACATTCAAAAGACGTCCATATTTCAAAACGACAGTTTCAAGAGGCATAGTTTATGCACATTTGTCTTCTGTTTCTTTTACTTTCTTTCTTTTTTGTTAACAAAATGGGAATGGAAAAAGGCTGAACATCAGGAATCAATAAAGCCATGCAAATCCAGTGTACAAAAAAGTTCACCTCACAGCCGTCAGAATGGTCATCAGCCAAAAAGTCTACAAAGAATAAATGCTGAAGGGGTTTTAGAGAACCGCGTACCCTTTAGCTGCTGGTGGGATGAAACCTGGTCACAGCCAGTAGTGAGAACAGAATGGAGGTGCGTTTAAGGGTAAATATGGAGCTACCATGTGATCTGGTAGGCCCACTCATGGGCCTTTCACCTGATTAGACCAGAATCGAAAAGACACAGGCTGGCAATCCTGCACTGCAGCAACACGGACCATAGCCAAGACCTGGAAGAAACCGAAATGTCCATCAACAGAAAAATGCACCAAGAAGAAGTCGTCCATGTACACAATGGAATATTAGCCATGAAAAAGCATGGAACAGTGCCGTTGGCACCATCATAGAAGGATCTAGAGATAATCACCCAACTTGAAGTAAGAAAGAAACCGAAAGACAGACATCTTAGGACATCACTTATAGGTGTTACCTAAAAATTGATACCCATGAAATAATTTCCAAGAGACGGACACGCATAGATTCAGAAAACCAATTAATGTTTAACCAAATGGAAAGGAATAAGGAATGTATGAACTAGGACATGGGGGTTAACAGATATGCACTAATACTTATGAAATGTATAATCACAAAGTGCCTATGGAATACGAAGAGAGGTCTACTCAACACCCTATAATAACATCCACGGGAAAGGATCGAAAGAGGAATAGACAGATACATTGATAGGATGAACCAGAAACTGTACACCTAGGAGAATCTACATTCTTATCAAATTTGCTCTGATAATTAATAAAAATTAAATTTAATAAACAAACAACAATTTAGGAGATATAAGCTCTTGGGGGTTTGCGCTGGCACATTCCACTCTAATTTGCAGCTTACTAACACGATTTCCAGGAAAGCTCTGTTGCCCAAAAACCCAGAGTTGGAAATGTAGAAATGCTGCCGCCTTGTGGCCGTTTCCCGCAAGAGCGGCATTAAACCCACAGCTAATGGTCACTTAACATTCACAAGGACTCAGGGCTGTAAAGGACACCTGCCCTACATAATTGTGCGGAGGTAGGGAATGGCCAAAAAAATTCCAAACTGGCACATTTTTCAAGGAGATAGTATGGAGGGGTAAGTTTTACTCACTCATTTTCAAAAAAGAGGAAAACGGATAAAAGCTCAACATCAGGAATTATTAGACTCATGCAAATCTAACCTCCAAAAAGGTTTCAACTCACACATGCCAACTACCATCAGCTAAAAGTCTGCAAACAACAAATGCTGAAGGGGTTTTAGAGAACTGTGTACCCTCTAGCTGCTGGTGAGATGTAAAGTGGTAACAGCCAATAATGAGAACAGAAAGGAGCTGTGTTTCAAAGTAAAAACTGAGCCACCATTCCATTCAGCAGGCCCCCCGCTGAGACTCTCACCTGAGAAGTCCAGAGTCGAGAAGGCACAGGCTTCAGCAGCTGCACTGCAGGAATTTTCACAATAGCCAAGACACGGAAGCAACCAAAAGGTCCATCACCAGATGAGTGGAAAAAGAAGAAGTGGTCCATGTACACAATGGACTGTTAGCCATGGAAAACAATGAAACACTGCTCTTGGAGGCACCATAGATGAGCCTAGAGATAATCACAGAACATGAGGTAAGTCGGAAAGCAAAAGACATATCCTATGATATCACTTATAGGCGTTATCTAACAACTGACACAAATGAACATATTTCCACAGAGAAAGACACTCACAGGCTTAGAAAACAAACTATGCTTATCTAAAAGGACAGGTGGGGGGAATGGAAAAATTAAGATTAGGGTTACCATACGTGTACAAATACCTATTAAATACATATAACAGAAAGACCGACCATATAGCAAGGGATGTCTATGGAAAACTCTGCAATAATTTACACGGGAAGTGGCTCTGTACATGAATATATATATATATATATGTTATGCACAAATGAACCAGATTGTGTACACTGAGGACAAACAGTATTCTAATCATTACCCCGATTAAAAAAACTAAAAGAAGAAGTAATGTGACATAAACTTATTGGGGTTTCTCCTGGCACATTCCATTTTAATTTACAACCTAGGAACAGGACTTCCAGAAAGGCTCTGCTGCCCTAGGAACCAGATTTGGGAATGGAGAAATGCTGCCGCCTTGTGGCCGTTTCCCAAAACAGCAGCTTTAAACCCAGTGCTAATGCTCACTAGATATTCACACTCATTACAGGCCTATGAATGACACCTGACCTCAGAAACAATCCTGGGTTCGAAAATTGACCAAAACATTCAAAAGAGGGCAACCTTTCAGGAAGACAATTTCCAGAGGTTAACTGTACTCTCTGTTTCTTTCTGTTATTTTAACAGAACATTAAAAATGCGCGGAAAAATGCTGAACACTAGGAATAATTCAAGACATGCAAATCCAAATTACAAAAAACCTATCAGCTCACACCAGTCAGAATGGCCATCAGCAAAAATTCTGCAAACAGTAAATGCTGAAGGGTTTGAGGAGAAATGCCTACCCTTGGTTCAACGTGGGACATGGTAAGAGCCAGTAAGGAAAACACAAAGGAGGTGCCTTGGAAAGGTAAATACTGAGCTACCATTCAATCAAGCATACCCACTGCTGGGCCTATCACCTGACAGGATGAGAATCAAAACTAAACAGGCTGGGCTTCCCTGGTGGCACAGACGTTGAGAGTCCGCCTGCCGATGCAGGGGACACGGGTTTGTGCCCCGGTCCGGGAAGATCCCACATGCCGTGGAGAGGCTGGTCCCGTGAGCTATGGCTGCTGGGCCTGTGCATCCGGAGCCTCTGCTCTGCAACGGGAGGGGCCACCGCAGTGAGAGGCCCGCGTACCGCAAAAGAAATCAAAACCATAAAAAAAGATACAGGCTGAAAATCCTGCACTCCAGCAATATTTACCATAGACAACACTTGGAAGCTACAAAAATGTCCATCAACAGAGGAATGCACCAAGAACAAGTGGTCCATGTACGCAATGGAATATGACTCCAATAAAAAATATAAATTCAATTTAGAAAACAAACATAAGTAAGGAGACATCAGCATTTGGGGGTTTCTCCGGGCACATTCCACTCTAATATATAACCGAGGAACACCACTGCCAGGAAGGTCTGTTCGCCTAGTTACCAGATTGGGAAAAGCAGAAATGCTGCCTAGAGATAATCACAGAACATGAGGTAAGTCGGAAAGCAAAAGACATAATGAAAGAAATGCTGCCGCCCTCTGGCCGTTACCTGCAACAGCAGCTTTAAAACCTGTGCTAAGGGTCACTTCATATGCACCAGTACTGGAGGGCTGTAAATGAAACCTGCCCACAAAATGTCTTGAGGGAGGTAATGGCCAAAATATTTCTAAATGTCACACACACTTCACGAAGACAATTTGAAGAGGTAAGCTGTACTCACAGTTTGAAGAAAAAAAGGACATGCCAGAAAGCTCAATTTCAAGGGCTTATGAGACGCATGCAAATCCAACCCCAAAGAGGTATATCAGCTCACACTGGTCAGAATATACATCAGCAAAAAAACACTACAAACAGTAAATGCTGAAGGTGTTGTGGAGAAGTGCATACCCTCAGCTTTAAGAGGGACGTAACCTGGAAAGAGCCACCAATGAGAACAGAATGGAGGTGCCTTTGTAAAGTAAACATTTTGCTACTGTGTGATCCAGCAGGCCCACTCCTGGGCCGATCACCTAAGAAGACAGAATTGGAAAGACACAGGCAGGCAAATGTGCATTGCCGCTCTATTCCAATAGCCAAGACATGGAAGCAACCAAAAAGTCCATCAACAGATGAGTGGACAAAGAAGAACTGGTACATGTACAGAGGGAATATTAGCCAAGGGAAAAAAGGACACAATGCCATGTGCAGCACCGTAGATGAGTGTAGAGGTAGTCACGCGACTCGTACTAAGTCAGAAAGAGAGAGACACATATCGTATGATATCACTTATAGGTGTTACCTAAAAATTGATAGCAGTGAAGATATTTCCACAGAGAAGGGCAATCACAGATTCATTAAACAAACTTATGGTTCACCAAAGGAAAGGTGTGAGGATTGGATACATTAGGATATTGGGGTTAACAGACATATACAAACACAGGTGAACTATATAATCACCAAAGACCTACGGAATACCAAGAGAAGACTACTCAACATTCTGTCATAACGTACATGGGACAAGGATCCCAGGAAGAATAGACATATGTATATGTGTAAAAGAACCACATCTTGCACACCTACAACATGCCAAACATTGTAATCAAACTTGCTGTGATGAAAAATAAAAATTAAATTAAAAAAAACAAACAAGAAATAGTGAGACATAAATTGAAGGGGCTTTCCTGATACATTCCATTCTAAATTACAACCTAGAACACGACTTCCATTGAGGTTCTGTTGCCCTAGTAACCGGGTTTGGTAAAGGAGAACTGCTGCCACCTTGTGGCCGTTTCACACAACAGCAGCTTTAATCCCAGCGCTAATGGTCAGTTGATATTCAAAATAATTGCAGGCCTGTAGATGACACCTCCCTGAAAAAAAATCCTGGGGTCGTATATCGATCAAAACATTCAAAAGACGTCCATATTTCAAAACGACAGTTTCAAGAGGCATAGTTTATGCACATTTGTCTTCTGTTTCTTTTACTTTCTTTCTTTTTTGTTAACAAAATGGGAATGGAAAAAGGCTGAACATCAGGAATCAATAAAGCCATGCAAATCCAGTGTACAAAAAAGTTCACCTCACAGCCGTCAGAATGGTCATCAGCCAAAAAGTCTACAAAGAATAAATGCTGAAGGGGTTTTAGAGAACCGCGTACCCTTTAGCTGCTGGTGGGATGAAACCTGGTCACAGCCAGTAGTGAGAACAGAATGGAGGTGCGTTTAAGGGTAAATATGGAGCTACCATGTGATCTGGTAGGCCCACTCATGGGCCTTTCACCTGATTAGACCAGAATCGAAAAGACACAGGCTGGCAATCCTGCACTGCAGCAACACGGACCATAGCCAAGACCTGGAAGAAACCGAAATGTCCATCAACAGAAAAATGCACCAAGAAGAAGTCGTCCATGTACACAATGGAATATTAGCCATGAAAAAGCATGGAACAGTGCCGTTGGCACCATCATAGAAGGATCTAGAGATAATCACCCAACTTGAAGTAAGAAAGAATCCGAAAGACAGACATCTTAGGACATCACTTATAGGTGTTACCTAAAAATTGATACCCATGAAATAATTTCCAAGAGACGGACACACATAGATTCAGAAAACCAATTAATGTTTAACCAAATGGAAAGGAATAAGGAATGTATGAACTAGGACATGGGGGTTAACAGATATGCACTAATACTTATGAAATGTATAATCACAAAGTGCCTATGGAATTCGAAGAGAGGTCTACTCAACACCCTATAATAACATCCACGGGAAAGGATCGAAAGAGGAATAGACAGATACATTGATAGGATGAACCAGAAACTGTACACCTAGGAGAATCTACATTCTTATCAAATTTGCTCTGATAATTAATAAAAATTAAATTTAATAAACAAACAACAATTTAGGAGATATAAGCTCTTGGGGGTTTGCGCTGGCACATTCCACTCTAATTTGCAGCTTACTAACACGATTTCCAGGAAAGCTCTGTTGCCCAAAAACCCAGAGTTGGAAATGTAGAAATGCTGCCGCCTTGTGGCCGTTTCCCGCAAGAGCGGCATTAAACCCACAGCTAATGGTCACTGAACATTCACAAGGACTCAGGGCTGTAAAGGACACCTGCCCTACATAATTGTGCGGAGGTAGGGAATGGCCAAAAAAATTCCAAACTGGCACATTTTTCAAGGAGATAGTATGGAGGGGTAAGTTTTACTCACTCATTTTCAAAAAAGAGGAAAACGGATAAAAGCTCAACATCAGGAATTATTAGACTCATGCAAATCTAACCTCCAAAAAGGTTTCAACTCACACATGCCAACTACCATCAGCTAAAAGTCTGCAAACAACAAATGCTGAAGGGGTTTTAGAGAACTGTGTACCCTCTAGCTGCTGGTGAGATGTAAAGTGGTAACAGCCAATAATGAGAACAGAAAGGAGCTGTGTTTCAAAGTAAAAACTGAGCCACCATTCCATTCAGCAGGCCCCCCGCTGAGACTCTCACCTGAGAAGTCCAGAGTCGAGAAGGCACAGGCTTCAGCAGCTGCACTGCAGGAATTTTCACAATAGCCAAGACACGGAAGCAACCAAAAGGTCCATCACCAGATGAGTGGAAAAAGAAGAAGTGGTCCATGTACACAATGGACTGTTAGCCATGGAAAACAATGAAACACTGCTCTTGGAGGCACCATAGATGAGCCTAGAGATAATCACAGAACATGAGGTAAGTCGGAAAGCAAAAGACATATCCTATGATATCACTTATAGGCGTTATCTAACAACTGACACAAATGAACATATTTCCACAGAGAAAGACACTCACAGGCTTAGAAAACAAACTATGCTTATCTAAAAGGACAGGTGGGGGGAATGGAAAAATTAAGATTAGGGTTACCATACGTGTACAAATACCTATTAAATACATATAACAGAAAGACCGACCATATAGCAAGGGATGTCTATGGAAAACTCTGCAATAATTTACACGGGAAGTGGCTCTGTACATGAATATATATATATATATATGTTATGCACAAATGAACCAGATTGTGTACACTGAGGACAAACAGTATTCTAATCATTACCCCGATTAAAAAAACTAAAACAAGAAGTAATGTGACATAAACTTATTGGGGTTTCTCCTGGCACATTCCATTTTAATTTACAACCTAGGAACAGGACTTCCAGAAAGGCTCTGCTGCCCTAGGAACCAGATTTGGGAATGGAGAAATGCTGCCGCCTTGTGGCCGTTTCCCAAAACAGCAGCTTTAAACCCAGTGCTAATGCTCACTAGATATTCACACTCATTACAGGCCTATGAATGACACCTGACCTCAGAAACAATCCTGGGTTCGAAAATTGACCAAAACATTCAAAAGAGGGCAACCTTTCAGGAAGACAATTTCCAGAGGTTAACTGTACTCTCTGTTTCTTTCTGTTATTTTAACAGAACATTAAAAATGCGCGGAAAAATGCTGAACACTAGGAATAATTCAAGACATGCAAATCCAAATTACAAAAAACCTATCAGCTCACACCAGTCAGAATGGCCATCAGCAAAAATTCTGCAAACAGTAAATGCTGAAGGGTTTGAGGAGAAATGCCTACCCTTGGTTCAACGTGGGACATGGTAAGAGCCAGTAAGGAAAACACAAAGGAGGTGCCTTGGAAAGGTAAATACTGAGCTACCATTCAATCAAGCATACCCACTGCTGGGCCTATCACCTGACAGGATGAGAATCAAAACTAAACAGGCTGGGCTTCCCTGGTGGCACAGACGTTGAGAGTCCGCCTGCCGATGCAGGGGACACGGGTTTGTGCCCCGGTCCGGGAAGATCCCACATGCCGTGGAGAGGCTGGTCCCGTGAGCTATGGCTGCTGGGCCTGTGCATCCGGAGCCTCTGCTCTGCAACGGGAGGGGCCACCGCAGTGAGAGGCCCGCGTACCGCAAAAGAAATCAAAACCATAAAAAAAGATACAGGCTGAAAATCCTGCACTCCAGCAATATTTACCATAGACAACACTTGGAAGCTACAAAAATGTCCATCAACAGAGGAATGCACCAAGAACAAGTGGTCCATGTACGCAATGGAATATGACTCCAATAAAAAATATAAATTCAATTTAGAAAACAAACATAAGTAAGGAGACATCAGCATTTGGGGGTTTCTCCGGGCACATTCCACTCTAATATATAACCGAGGAACACCACTGCCAGGAAGGTCTGTTCGCCTAGTTACCAGATTGGGAAAAGCAGAAATGCTGCCTAGAGATAATCACAGAACATGAGGTAAGTCGGAAAGCAAAAGACATAATGAAAGAAATGCTGCCGCCCTCTGGCCGTTACCTGCAACAGCAGCTTTAAAACCTGTGCTAAGGGTCACTTCATATGCACCAGTACTGGAGGGCTGTAAATGAAACCTGCCCACAAAATGTCTTGAGGGAGGTAATGGCCAAAATATTTCTAAATGTCACACACACTTCACGAAGACAATTTGAAGAGGTAAGCTGTACTCACAGTTTGAAGAAAAAAAGGACATGCCAGAAAGCTCAATTTCAAGGGCTTATGAGACGCATGCAAATCCAACCCCAAAGAGGTATATCAGCTCACACTGGTCAGAATATACATCAGCAAAAAAACACTACAAACAGTAAATGCTGAAGGTGTTGTGGAGAAGTGCATACCCTCAGCTTTAAGAGGGACGTAACCTGGAAAGAGCCACCAATGAGAACAGAATGGAGGTGCCTTTGTAAAGTAAACATTTTGCTACTGTGTGATCCAGCAGGCCCACTCCTGGGCCGATCACCTAAGAAGACAGAATTGGAAAGACACAGGCAGGCAAATGTGCATTGCCGCTCTATTCCAATAGCCAAGACATGGAAGCAACCAAAAAGTCCATCAACAGATGAGTGGACAAAGAAGAACTGGTACATGTACAGAGGGAATATTAGCCAAGGGAAAAAAGGACACAATGCCATGTGCAGCACCGTAGATGAGTCTAGAGGTAGTCACGCAACTCGTACTAAGTCAGAAAGAGAGAGAGACATATCGTATGATATCACTTATACGTGTTACCTAAAAATTGATAGCAGTGAAGATATTTCCACAGAGAAGGGCAATCACAGATTCATTAAACAAACTTATGGTTCACCAAAGGAAAGGTGTGAGGATTGGATACATTAGGATATTGGGGTTAACAGACATATACAAACACAGGTGAACTATATAATCACCAAAGACCTACGGAATACCAAGAGAAGACTACTCAACATTCTGTCATAACGTACATGGGACAAGGATCCCAGGAAGAATAGACATATGTATATGTGTAAAAGAACCACATCTTGCACACCTACAACATGCCAAACATTGTAATCAAACTTGCTGTGATGAAAAATAAAAATTAAATTAAAAAAAACAAACAAGAAATAGTGAGACATAAATTGAAGGGGCTTTCCTGATACATTCCATTCTAAATTACAACCTAGAACACGACTTCCATTGAGGTTCTGTTGCCCTAGTAACCGGGTTTGGTAAAGGAGAACTGCTGCCACCTTGTGGCCGTTTCACACAACAGCAGCTTTAATCCCAGCGCTAATGGTCAGTTGATATTCAAAATAATTGCAGGCCTGTAGATGACACCTCCCTGAAAAAAAATCCTGGGGTCGTATATCGATCAAAACATTCAAAAGACGTCCATATTTCAAAACGACAGTTTCAAGAGGCATAGTTTATGCACATTTGTCTTCTGTTTCTTTTACTTTCTTTCTTTTTTGTTAACAAAATGGGAATGGAAAAAGGCTGAACATCAGGAATCAATAAAGCCATGCAAATCCAGTGTACAAAAAAGTTCACCTCACAGCCGTCAGAATGGTCATCAGCCAAAAAGTCTACAAAGAATAAATGCTGAAGGGGTTTTAGAGAACCGCGTACCCTTTAGCTGCTGGTGGGATGAAACCTGGTCACAGCCAGTAGTGAGAACAGAATGGAGGTGCGTTTAAGGGTAAATATGGAGCTACCATGTGATCTGGTAGGCCCACTCATGGGCCTTTCACCTGATTAGACCAGAATCGAAAAGACACAGGCTGGCAATCCTGCACTGCAGCAACACGGACCATAGCCAAGACCTGGAAGAAACCGAAATGTCCATCAACAGAAAAATGCACCAAGAAGAAGTCGTCCATGTACACAATGGAATATTAGCCATGAAAAAGCATGGAACAGTGCCGTTGGCACCATCATAGAAGGATCTAGAGATAATCACCCAACTTGAAGTAAGAAAGAATCCGAAAGACAGACATCTTAGGACATCACTTATAGGTGTTACCTAAAAATTGATACCCATGAAATAATTTCCAAGAGACGGACACACATAGATTCAGAAAACCAATTAATGTTTAACCAAATGGAAAGGAATAAGGAATGTATGAACTAGGACATGGGGGTTAACAGATATGCACTAATACTTATGAAATGTATAATCACAAAGTGCCTATGGAATTCGAAGAGAGGTCTACTCAACACCCTATAATAACATCCACGGGAAAGGATCGAAAGAGGAATAGACAGATACATTGATAGGATGAACCAGAAACTGTACACCTAGGAGAATCTACATTCTTATCAAATTTGCTCTGATAATTAATAAAAATTAAATTTAATAAACAAACAACAATTTAGGAGATATAAGCTCTTGGGGGTTTGCGCTGGCACATTCCACTCTAATTTGCAGCTTACTAACACGATTTCCAGGAAAGCTCTGTTGCCCAAAAACCCAGAGTTGGAAATGTAGAAATGCTGCCGCCTTGTGGCCGTTTCCCGCAAGAGCGGCATTAAACCCACAGCTAATGGTCACTTAACATTCACAAGGACTCAGGGCTGTAAAGGACACCTGCCCTACATAATTGTGCGGAGGTAGGGAATGGCCAAAAAAATTCCAAACTGGCACATTTTTCAAGGAGATAGTATGGAGGGGTAAGTTTTACTCACTCATTTTCAAAAAAGAGGAAAACGGATAAAAGCTCAACATCAGGAATTATTAGACTCATGCAAATCTAACCTCCAAAAAGGTTTCAACTCACACATGCCAACTACCATCAGCTAAAAGTCTGCAAACAACAAATGCTGAAGGGGTTTTAGAGAACTGTGTACCCTCTAGCTGCTGGTGAGATGTAAAGTGGTAACAGCCAATAATGAGAACAGAAAGGAGCTGTGTTTCAAAGTAAAAACTGAGCCACCATTCCATTCAGCAGGCCCCCCGCTGAGACTCTCACCTGAGAAGTCCAGAGTCGAGAAGGCACAGGCTTCAGCAGCTGCACTGCAGGAATTTTCACAATAGCCAAGACACGGAAGCAACCAAAAGGTCCATCACCAGATGAGTGGAAAAAGAAGAAGTGGTCCATGTACACAATGGACTGTTAGCCATGGAAAACAATGAAACACTGCTCTTGGAGGCACCATAGATGAGCCTAGAGATAATCACAGAACATGAGGTAAGTCGGAAAGCAAAAGACATATCCTATGATATCACTTATAGGCGTTATCTAACAACTGACACAAATGAACATATTTCCACAGAGAAAGACACTCACAGGCTTAGAAAACAAACTATGCTTATCTAAAAGGACAGGTGGGGGGAATGGAAAAATTAAGATTAGGGTTACCATACGTGTACAAATACCTATTAAATACATATAACAGAAAGACCGACCATATAGCAAGGGATGTCTATGGAAAACTCTGCAATAATTTACACGGGAAGTGGCTCTGTACATGAATATATATATATATATATGTTATGCACAAATGAACCAGATTGTGTACACTGAGGACAAACAGTATTCTAATCATTACCCCGATTAAAAAAACTAAAACAAGAAGTAATGTGACATAAACTTATTGGGGTTTCTCCTGGCACATTCCATTTTAATTTACAACCTAGGAACAGGACTTCCAGAAAGGCTCTGCTGCCCTAGGAACCAGATTTGGGAATGGAGAAATGCTGCCGCCTTGTGGCCGTTTCCCAAAACAGCAGCTTTAAACCCAGTGCTAATGCTCACTAGATATTCACACTCATTACAGGCCTATGAATGACACCTGACCTCAGAAACAATCCTGGGTTCGAAAATTGACCAAAACATTCAAAAGAGGGCAACCTTTCAGGAAGACAATTTCCAGAGGTTAACTGTACTCTCTGTTTCTTTCTGTTATTTTAACAGAACATTAAAAATGCGCGGAAAAATGCTGAACACTAGGAATAATTCAAGACATGCAAATCCAAATTACAAAAAACCTATCAGCTCACACCAGTCAGAATGGCCATCAGCAAAAATTCTGCAAACAGTAAATGCTGAAGGGTTTGAGGAGAAATGCCTACCCTTGGTTCAACGTGGGACATGGTAAGAGCCAGTAAGGAAAACACAAAGGAGGTGCCTTGGAAAGGTAAATACTGAGCTACCATTCAATCAAGCATACCCACTGCTGGGCCTATCACCTGACAGGATGAGAATCAAAACTAAACAGGCTGGGCTTCCCTGGTGGCACAGACGTTGAGAGTCCGCCTGCCGATGCAGGGGACACGGGTTTGTGCCCCGGTCCGGGAAGATCCCACATGCCGTGGAGAGGCTGGTCCCGTGAGCTATGGCTGCTGGGCCTGTGCATCCGGAGCCTCTGCTCTGCAACGGGAGGGGCCACCGCAGTGAGAGGCCCGCGTACCGCAAAAGAAATCAAAACCATAAAAAAAGATACAGGCTGAAAATCCTGCACTCCAGCAATATTTACCATAGACAACACTTGGAAGCTACAAAAATGTCCATCAACAGAGGAATGCACC
This sequence comes from Mesoplodon mirus, assembly GCF_964341445.2. Lineage (NCBI taxonomy): Eukaryota > Metazoa > Chordata > Mammalia > Artiodactyla > Ziphiidae > Mesoplodon > Mesoplodon mirus. Next base: position 318,201 of record NW_028295361.1, read on the forward strand.
AAGAACAAGTGGTCCATGTACGCAATGGAATATGACTCCAATAAAAAATATAAATTCAATTTAGAAAACAAACATAAGTAAGGAGACATCAGCATTTGGGGGTTTCTCCGGGCACATTCCACTCTAATATATAACCGAGGAACACCACTGCCAGGAAGGTCTGTTCGCCTAGTTACCAGATTGGGAAAAGCAGAAATGCTGCCTAGAGATAATCACAGAACATGAGGTAAGTCGGAAAGCAAAAGACATAATGAAAGAAATGCTGCCGCCCTCTGGCCGTTACCTGCAACAGCAGCTTTAAAACCTGTGCTAAGGGTCACTTCATATGCACCAGTACTGGAGGGCTGTAAATGAAACCTGCCCACAAAATGTCTTGAGGGAGGTAATGGCCAAAATATTTCTAAATGTCACACACACTTCACGAAGACAATTTGAAGAGGTAAGCTGTACTCACAGTTTGAAGAAAAAAAGGACATGCCAGAAAGCTCAATTTCAAGGGCTTATGAGACGCATGCAAATCCAACCCCAAAGAGGTATATCAGCTCACACTGGTCAGAATATACATCAGCAAAAAAACACTACAAACAGTAAATGCTGAAGGTGTTGTGGAGAAGTGCATACCCTCAGCTTTAAGAGGGACGTAACCTGGAAAGAGCCACCAATGAGAACAGAATGGAGGTGCCTTTGTAAAGTAAACATTTTGCTACTGTGTGATCCAGCAGGCCCACTCCTGGGCCGATCACCTAAGAAGACAGAATTGGAAAGACACAGGCAGGCAAATGTGCATTGCCGCTCTATTCCAATAGCCAAGACATGGAAGCAACCAAAAAGTCCATCAACAGATGAGTGGACAAAGAAGAACTGGTACATGTACAGAGGGAATATTAGCCAAGGGAAAAAAGGACACAATGCCATGTGCAGCACCGTAGATGAGTCTAGAGGTAGTCACGCGACTCGTACTAAGTCAGAAAGAGAGAGAGACATATCGTATGATATCACTTATACGTGTTACCTAAAAATTGATAGCAGTGAAGATATTTCCACAGAGAAGGGCAATCACAGATTCATTAAACAAACTTATGGTTCACCAAAGGAAAGGTGTGAGGATTGGATACATTAGGATATTGGGGTTAACAGACATATACAAACACAGGTGAACTATATAATCACCAAAGACCTACGGAATACCAAGAGAACACTACTCAACATTCTGTCATAACGTACATGGGACAAGGATCCCAGGAAGAATAGACATATGTATATGTGTAAAAGAACCACATCTTGCACACCTACAACATGCCAAACATTGTAATCAAACTTGCTGTGATGAAAAATAAAAATTAAATTAAAAAAAACAAACAAGAAATAGTGAGACATAAATTGAAGGGGCTTTCCTGATACATTCCATTCTAAATTACAACCTAGAACACGACTTCCATTGAGGTTCTGTTGCCCTAGTAACCGGGTTTGGTAAAGGAGAACTGCTGCCACCTTGTGGCCGTTTCACACAACAGCAGCTTTAATCCCAGCGCTAATGGTCAGTTGATATTCAAAATAATTGCAGGCCTGTAGATGACACCTCCCTGAAAAAAAATCCTGGGGTCGTATATCGATCAAAACATTCAAAAGACGTCCATATTTCAAAACGACAGTTTCAAGAGGCATAGTTTATGCACATTTGTCTTCTGTTTCTTTTACTTTCTTTCTTTTTTGTTAACAAAATGGGAATGGAAAAAGGCTGAACATCAGGAATCAATAAAGCCATGCAAATCCAGTGTACAAAAAAGTTCACCTCACAGCCGTCAGAATGGTCATCAGCCAAAAAGTCTACAAAGAATAAATGCTGAAGGGGTTTTAGAGAACCGCGTACCCTTTAGCTGCTGGTGGGATGAAACCTGGTCACAGCCAGTAGTGAGAACAGAATGGAGGTGCGTTTAAGGGTAAATATGGAGCTACCATGTGATCTGGTAGGCCCACTCATGGGCCTTTCACCTGATTAGACCAGAATCGAAAAGACACAGGCTGGCAATCCTGCACTGCAGCAACACGGACCATAGCCAAGACCTGGAAGAAACCGAAATGTCCATCAACAGAAAAATGCACCAAGAAGAAGTCGTCCATGTACACAATGGAATATTAGCCATGAAAAAGCATGGAACAGTGCCGTTGGCACCATCATAGAAGGATCTAGAGATAATCACCCAACTTGAAGTAAGAAAGAAACCGAAAGACAGACATCTTAGGACATCACTTATAGGTGTTACCTAAAAATTGATACCCATGAAATAATTTCCAAGAGACGGACACGCATAGATTCAGAAAACCAATTAATGTTTAACCAAATGGAAAGGAATAAGGAATGTATGAACTAGGACATGGGGGTTAACAGATATGCACTAATACTTATGAAATGTATAATCACAAAGTGCCTATGGAATACGAAGAGAGGTCTACTCAACACCCTATAATAACATCCACGGGAAAGGATCGAAAGAGGAATAGACAGATACATTGATAGGATGAACCAGAAACTGTACACCTAGGAGAATCTACATTCTTATCAAATTTGCTCTGATAATTAATAAAAATTAAATTTAATAAACAAACAACAATTTAGGAGATATAAGCTCTTGGGGGTTTGCGCTGGCACATTCCACTCTAATTTGCAGCTTACTAACACGATTTCCAGGAAAGCTCTGTTGCCCAAAAACCCAGAGTTGGAAATGTAGAAATGCTGCCGCCTTGTGGCCGTTTCCCGCAAGAGCGGCATTAAACCCACAGCTAATGGTCACTGAACATTCACAAGGACTCAGGGCTGTAAAGGACACCTGCCCTACATAATTGTGCGGAGGTAGGGAATGGCCAAAAAAATTCCAAACTGGCACATTTTTCAAGGAGATAGTATGGAGGGGTAAGTTTTACTCACTCATTTTCAAAAAAGAGGAAAACGGATAAAAGCTCAACATCAGGAATTATTAGACTCATGCAAATCTAACCTCCAAAAAGGTTTCAACTCACACATGCCAACTACCATCAGCTAAAAGTCTGCAAACAACAAATGCTGAAGGGGTTTTAGAGAACTGTGTACCCTCTAGCTGCTGGTGAGATGTAAAGTGGTAACAGCCAATAATGAGAACAGAAAGGAGCTGTGTTTCAAAGTAAAAACTGAGCCACCATTCCATTCAGCAGGCCCCCCGCTGAGACTCTCACCTGAGAAGTCCAGAGTCGAGAAGGCACAGGCTTCAGCAGCTGCACTGCAGGAATTTTCACAATAGCCAAGACACGGAAGCAACCAAAAGGTCCATCACCAGATGAGTGGAAAAAGAAGAAGTGGTCCATGTACACAATGGACTGTTAGCCATGGAAAACAATGAAACACTGCTCTTGGAGGCACCATAGATGAGCCTAGAGATAATCACAGAACATGAGGTAAGTCGGAAAGCAAAAGACATATCCTATGATATCACTTATAGGCGTTATCTAACAACTGACACAAATGAACATATTTCCACAGAGAAAGACACTCACAGGCTTAGAAAACAAACTATGCTTATCTAAAAGGACAGGTGGGGGGAATGGAAAAATTAAGATTAGGGTTACCATACGTGTACAAATACCTATTAAATACATATAACAGAAAGACCGACCATATAGCAAGGGATGTCTATGGAAAACTCTGCAATAATTTACACGGGAAGTGGCTCTGTACATGAATATATATATATATATATATGTTATGCACAAATGAACCAGATTGTGTACACTGAGGACAAACAGTATTCTAATCATTACCCCGATTAAAAAAACTAAAACAAGAAGTAATGTGACATAAACTTATTGGGGTTTCTCCTGGCACATTCCATTTTAATTTACAACCTAGGAACAGGACTTCCAGAAAGGCTCTGCTGCCCTAGGAACCAGATTTGGGAATGGAGAAATGCTGCCGCCTTGTGGCCGTTTCCCAAAACAGCAGCTTTAAACCCAGTGCTAATGCTCACTAGATATTCACACTCATTACAGGCCTATGAATGACACCTGACCTCAGAAACAATCCTGGGTTCGAAAATTGACCAAAACATTCAAAAGAGGGCAACCTTTCAGGAAGACAATTTCCAGAGGTTAACTGTACTCTCTGTTTCTTTCTGTTATTTTAACAGAACATTAAAAATGCGCGGAAAAATGCTGAACACTAGGAATAATTCAAGACATGCAAATCCAAATTACAAAAAACCTATCAGCTCACACCAGTCAGAATGGCCATCAGCAAAAATTCTGCAAACAGTAAATGCTGAAGGGTTTGAGGAGAAATGCCTACCCTTGGTTCAACGTGGGACATGGTAAGAGCCAGTAAGGAAAACACAAAGGAGGTGCCTTGGAAAGGTAAATACTGAGCTACCATTCAATCAAGCATACCCACTGCTGGGCCTATCACCTGACAGGATGAGAATCAAAACTAAACAGGCTGGGCTTCCCTGGTGGCACAGACGTTGAGAGTCCGCCTGCCGATGCAGGGGACACGGGTTTGTGCCCCGGTCCGGGAAGATCCCACATGCCGTGGAGAGGCTGGTCCCGTGAGCTATGGCTGCTGGGCCTGTGCATCCGGAGCCTCTGCTCTGCAACGGGAGGGGCCACCGCAGTGAGAGGCCCGCGTACCGCAAAAGAAATCAAAACCATAAAAAAAGATACAGGCTGAAAATCCTGCACTCCAGCAATATTTACCATAGACAACACTTGGAAGCTACAAAAATGTCCATCAACAGAGGAATGCACCAAGAACAAGTGGTCCATGTACGCAATGGAATATGACTCCAATAAAAAATATAAATTCAATTTAGAAAACAAACATAAGTAAGGAGACATCAGCATTTGGGGGTTTCTCCGGGCACATTCCACTCTAATATATAACCGAGGAACACCACTGCCAGGAAGGTCTGTTCGCCTAGTTACCAGATTGGGAAAAGCAGAAATGCTGCCTAGAGATAATCACAGAACATGAGGTAAGTCGGAAAGCAAAAGACATAATGAAAGAAATGCTGCCGCCCTCTGGCCGTTACCTGCAACAGCAGCTTTAAAACCTGTGCTAAGGGTCACTTCATATGCACCAGTACTGGAGGGCTGTAAATGAAACCTGCCCACAAAATGTCTTGAGGGAGGTAATGGCCAAAATATTTCTAAATGTCACACACACTTCACGAAGACAATTTGAAGAGGTAAGCTGTACTCACAGTTTGAAGAAAAAAAGGACATGCCAGAAAGCTCAATTTCAAGGGCTTATGAGACGCATGCAAATCCAACCCCAAAGAGGTATATCAGCTCACACTGGTCAGAATATACATCAGCAAAAAAACACTACAAACAGTAAATGCTGAAGGTGTTGTGGAGAAGTGCATACCCTCAGCTTTAAGAGGGACGTAACCTGGAAAGAGCCACCAATGAGAACAGAATGGAGGTGCCTTTGTAAAGTAAACATTTTGCTACTGTGTGATCCAGCAGGCCCACTCCTGGGCCGATCACCTAAGAAGACAGAATTGGAAAGACACAGGCAGGCAAATGTGCATTGCCGCTCTATTCCAATAGCCAAGACATGGAAGCAACCAAAAAGTCCATCAACAGATGAGTGGACAAAGAAGAACTGGTACATGTACAGAGGGAATATTAGCCAAGGGAAAAAAGGACACAATGCCATGTGCAGCACCGTAGATGAGTCTAGAGGTAGTCACGCGACTCGTACTAAGTCAGAAAGAGAGAGAGACATATCGTATGATATCACTTATACGTGTTACCTAAAAATTGATAGCAGTGAAGATATTTCCACAGAGAAGGGCAATCACAGATTCATTAAACAAACTTATGGTTCACCAAAGGAAAGGTGTGAGGATTGGATACATTAGGATATTGGGGTTAACAGACATATACAAACACAGGTGAACTATATAATCACCAAAGACCTACGGAATACCAAGAGAACACTACTCAACATTCTGTCATAACGTACATGGGACAAGGATCCCAGGAAGAATAGACATATGTATATGTGTAAAAGAACCACATCTTGCACACCTACAACATGCCAAACATTGTAATCAAACTTGCTGTGATGAAAAATAAAAATTAAATTAAAAAAAACAAACAAGAAATAGTGAGACATAAATTGAAGGGGCTTTCCTGATACATTCCATTCTAAATTACAACCTAGAACACGACTTCCATTGAGGTTCTGTTGCCCTAGTAACCGGGTTTGGTAAAGGAGAACTGCTGCCACCTTGTGGCCGTTTCACACAACAGCAGCTTTAATCCCAGCGCTAATGGTCAGTTGATATTCAAAATAATTGCAGGCCTGTAGATGACACCTCCCTGAAAAAAAATCCTGGGGTCGTATATCGATCAAAACATTCAAAAGACGTCCATATTTCAAAACGACAGTTTCAAGAGGCATAGTTTATGCACATTTGTCTTCTGTTTCTTTTACTTTCTTTCTTTTTTGTTAACAAAATGGGAATGGAAAAAGGCTGAACATCAGGAATCAATAAAGCCATGCAAATCCAGTGTACAAAAAAGTTCACCTCACAGCCGTCAGAATGGTCATCAGCCAAAAAGTCTACAAAGAATAAATGCTGAAGGGGTTTTAGAGAACCGCGTACCCTTTAGCTGCTGGTGGGATGAAACCTGGTCACAGCCAGTAGTGAGAACAGAATGGAGGTGCGTTTAAGGGTAAATATGGAGCTACCATGTGATCTGGTAGGCCCACTCATGGGCCTTTCACCTGATTAGACCAGAATCGAAAAGACACAGGCTGGCAATCCTGCACTGCAGCAACACGGACCATAGCCAAGACCTGGAAGAAACCGAAATGTCCATCAACAGAAAAATGCACCAAGAAGAAGTCGTCCATGTACACAATGGAATATTAGCCATGAAAAAGCATGGAACAGTGCCGTTGGCACCATCATAGAAGGATCTAGAGATAATCACCCAACTTGAAGTAAGAAAGAAACCGAAAGACAGACATCTTAGGACATCACTTATAGGTGTTACCTAAAAATTGATACCCATGAAATAATTTCCAAGAGACGGACACGCATAGATTCAGAAAACCAATTAATGTTTAACCAAATGGAAAGGAATAAGGAATGTATGAACTAGGACATGGGGGTTAACAGATATGCACTAATACTTATGAAATGTATAATCACAAAGTGCCTATGGAATACGAAGAGAGGTCTACTCAACACCCTATAATAACATCCACGGGAAAGGATCGAAAGAGGAATAGACAGATACATTGATAGGATGAACCAGAAACTGTACACCTAGGAGAATCTACATTCGTATCAAATTTGCTCTGATAATTAATAAAAATTAAATTTAATAAACAAACAACAATTTAGGAGATATAAGCTCTTGGGGGTTTGCGCTGGCACATTCCACTCTAATTTGCAGCTTACTAACACGATTTCCAGGAAAGCTCTGTTGCCCAAAAACCCAGAGTTGGAAATGTAGAAATGCTGCCGCCTTGTGGCCGTTTCCCGCAAGAGCGGCATTAAACCCACAGCTAATGGTCACTGAACATTCACAAGGACTCAGGGCTGTAAAGGACACCTGCCCTACATAATTGTGCGGAGGTAGGGAATGGCCAAAAAAATTCCAAACTGGCACATTTTTCAAGGAGATAGTATGGAGGGGTAAGTTTTACTCACTCATTTTCAAAAAAGAGGAAAACGGATAAAAGCTCAACATCAGGAATTATTAGACTCATGCAAATCTAACCTCCAAAAAGGTTTCAACTCACACATGCCAACTACCATCAGCTAAAAGTCTGCAAACAACAAATGCTGAAGGGGTTTTAGAGAACTGTGTACCCTCTAGCTGCTGGTGAGATGTAAAGTGGTAACAGCCAATAATGAGAACAGAAAGGAGCTGTGTTTCAAAGTAAAAACTGAGCCACCATTCCATTCAGCAGGCCCCCCGCTGAGACTCTCACCTGAGAAGTCCAGAGTCGAGAAGGCACAGGCTTCAGCAGCTGCACTGCAGGAATTTTCACAATAGCCAAGACACGGAAGCAACCAAAAGGTCCATCACCAGATGAGTGGAAAAAGAAGAAGTGGTCCATGTACACAATGGACTGTTAGCCATGGAAAACAATGAAACACTGCTCTTGGAGGCACCATAGATGAGCCTAGAGATAATCACAGAACATGAGGTAAGTCGGAAAGCAAAAGACATATCCTATGATATCACTTATAGGCGTTATCTAACAACTGACACAAATGAACATATTTCCACAGAGAAAGACACTCACAGGCTTAGAAAACAAACTATGCTTATCTAAAAGGACAGGTGGGGGGAATGGAAAAATTAAGATTAGGGTTACCATACGTGTACAAATACCTATTAAATACATATAACAGAAAGACCGACCATATAGCAAGGGATGTCTATGGAAAACTCTGCAATAATTTACACGGGAAGTGGCTCTGTACATGAATATATATATATATATATGTTATGCACAAATGAACCAGATTGTGTACACTGAGGACAAACAGTATTCTAATCATTACCCCGATTAAAAAAACTAAAACAAGAAGTAATGTGACATAAACTTATTGGGGTTTCTCCTGGCACATTCCATTTTAATTTACAACCTAGGAACAGGACTTCCAGAAAGGCTCTGCTGCCCTAGGAACCAGATTTGGGAATGGAGAAATGCTGCCGCCTTGTGGCCGTTTCCCAAAACAGCAGCTTTAAACCCAGTGCTAATGCTCACTAGATATTCACACTCATTACAGGCCTATGAATGACACCTGACCTCAGAAACAATCCTGGGTTCGAAAATTGACCAAAACATTCAAAAGAGGGCAACCTTTCAGGAAGACAATTTCCAGAGGTTAACTGTACTCTCTGTTTCTTTCTGTTATTTTAACAGAACATTAAAAATGCGCGGAAAAATGCTGAACACTAGGAATAATTCAAGACATGCAAATCCAAATTACAAAAAACCTATCAGCTCACACCAGTCAGAATGGCCATCAGCAAAAATTCTGCAAACAGTAAATGCTGAAGGGTTTGAGGAGAAATGCCTACCCTTGGTTCAACGTGGGACATGGTAAGAGCCAGTAAGGAAAACACAAAGGAGGTGCCTTGGAAAGGTAAATACTGAGCTACCATTCAATCAAGCATACCCACTGCTGGGCCTATCACCTGACAGGATGAGAATCAAAACTAAACAGGCTGGGCTTCCCTGGTGGCACAGACGTTGAGAGTCCGCCTGCCGATGCAGGGGACACGGGTTTGTGCCCCGGTCCGGGAAGATCCCACATGCCGTGGAGAGGCTGGTCCCGTGAGCTATGGCTGCTGGGCCTGTGCATCCGGAGCCTCTGCTCTGCAACGGGAGGGGCCACCGCAGTGAGAGGCCCGCGTACCGCAAAAGAAATCAAAACCATAAAAAAAGATACAGGCTGAAAATCCTGCACTCCAGCAATATTTACCATAGACAACACTTGGAAGCTACAAAAATGTCCATCAACAGAGGAATGCACCAAGAACAAGTGGTCCATGTACGCAATGGAATATGACTCCAATAAAAAATATAAATTCAATTTAGAAAACAAACATAAGTAAGGAGACATCAGCATTTGGGGGTTTCTCCGGGCACATTCCACTCTAATATATAACCGAGGAACACCACTGCCAGGAAGGTCTGTTCGCCTAGTTACCAGATTGGGAAAAGCAGAAATGCTGCCTAGAGATAATCACAGAACATGAGGTAAGTCGGAAAGCAAAAGACATAATGAAAGAAATGCTGCCGCCCTCTGGCCGTTACCTGCAACAGCAGCTTTAAAACCTGTGCTAAGGGTCACTTCATATGCACCAGTACTGGAGGGCTGTAAATGAAACCTGCCCACAAAATGTCTTGAGGGAGGTAATGGCCAAAATATTTCTAAATGTCACACACACTTCACGAAGACAATTTGAAGAGGTAAGATGTACTCACAGTTTGAAGAAAAAAAGGACATGCCAGAAAGCTCAATTTCAAGGGCTTATGAGACGCATGCAAATCCAACCCCAAAGAGGTATATCAGCTCACACTGGTCAGAATATACATCAGCAAAAAAACACTACAAACAGTAAATGCTGAAGGTGTTGTGGAGAAGTGCATACCCTCAGCTTTAAGAGGGACGTAACCTGGAAAGAGCCACCAATGAGAACAGAATGGAGGTGCCTTTGTAAAGTAAACATTTTGCTACTGTGTGATCCAGCAGGCCCACTCCTGGGCCGATCACCTAAGAAGACAGAATTGGAAAGACACAGGCAGGCAAATGTGCATTGCCGCTCTATTACAATAGCCAAGACATGGAAGCAACCAAAAAGTCCATCAACAGATGAGTGGACAAAGAAGAACTGGTACATGTACAGAGGGAATATTAGCCAAGGGAAAAAAGGACACAATGCCATGTGCAGCACCGTAGATGAGTCTAGAGGTAGTCACGCGACTCGTACTAAGTCAGAAAGAGAGAGACACATATCGTATGATATCACTTATAGGTGTTACCTAAAAATTGATAGCAGTGAAGATATTTCCACAGAGAAGGGCAATCACAGATTCATTAAACAAACTTATGGTTCACCAAAGGAAAGGTGTGAGGATTGGATACATTAGGATATTGGGGTTAACAGACATATACAAACACAGGTGAACTATATAATCACCAAAGACCTACGGAATACCAAGAGAACACTACTCAACATTCTGTCATAACGTACATGGGACAAGGATCCCAGGAAGAATAGACATATGTATATGTGTGAAAGAACCACATCTTGCACACCTACAACATGCCAAACATTGTAATCAAACTTGCTGTGATGAAAAATAAAAATTAAATTAAAAAAAACAAACAAGAAATAGTGAGACATAAATTGAAGGGGCTTTCCTGATACATTCCATTCTAAATTACAACCTAGAACACGACTTCCATTGAGGTTCTGTTGCCCTAGTAACCGGGTTTGGTAAAGGAGAACTGCTGCCACCTTGTGGCCGTTTCACACAACAGCAGCTTTAATCCCAGCGCTAATGGTCAGTTGATATTCAAAATAATTGCAGGCCTGTAGATGACACCTCCCTGAAAAAAAATCCTGGGGTCGTATATCGATCAAAACATTCAAAAGACGTCCATATTTCAAAACGACAGTTTCAAGAGGCATAGTTTATGCACATTTGTCTTCTGTTTCTTTTACTTTCTTTCTTTTTTGTTAACAAAATGGGAATGGAAAAAGGCTGAACATCAGGAATCAATAAAGCCATGCAAATCCAGTGTACAAAAAAGTTCACCTCACAGCCGTCAGAATGGTCATCAGCCAAAAAGTCTACAAAGAATAAATGCTGAAGGGGTTTTAGAGAACCGCGTACCCTTTAGCTGCTGGTGGGATGAAACCTGGTCACAGCCAGTAGTGAGAACAGAATGGAGGTGCGTTTAAGGGTAAATATGGAGCTACCATGTGATCTGGTAGGCCCACTCATGGGCCTTTCACCTGATTAGACCAGAATCGAAAAGACACAGGCTGGCAATCCTGCACTGCAGCAACACGGACCATAGCCAAGACCTGGAAGAAACCGAAATGTCCATCAACAGAAAAATGCACCAAGAAGAAGTCGTCCATGTACACAATGGAATATTAGCCATGAAAAAGCATGGAACAGTGCCGTTGGCACCATCATAGAAGGATCTAGAGATAATCACCCAACTTGAAGTAAGAAAGAAACCGAAAGACAGACATCTTAGGACATCACTTATAGGTGTTACCTAAAAATTGATACCCATGAAATAATTTCCAAGAGACGGACACGCATAGATTCAGAAAACCAATTAATGTTTAACCAAATGGAAAGGAATAAGGAATGTATGAACTAGGACATGGGGGTTAACAGATATGCACTAATACTTATGAAATGTATAATCACAAAGTGCCTATGGAATACGAAGAGAGGTCTACTCAACACCCTATAATAACATCCACGGGAAAGGATCGAAAGAGGAATAGACAGATACATTGATAGGATGAACCAGAAACTGTACACCTAGGAGAATCTACATTCGTATCAAATTTGCTCTGATAATTAATAAAAATTAAATTTAATAAACAAACAACAATTTAGGAGATATAAGCTCTTGGGGGTTTGCGCTGGCACATTCCACTCTAATTTGCAGCTTACTAACACGATTTCCAGGAAAGCTCTGTTGCCCAAAAACCCAGAGTTGGAAATGTAGAAATGCTGCCGCCTTGTGGCCGTTTCCCGCAAGAGCGGCATTAAACCCACAGCTAATGGTCACTTAACATTCACAAGGACTCAGGGCTGTAAAGGACACCTGCCCTACATAATTGTGCGGAGGTAGGGAATGGCCAAAAAAATTCCAAACTGGCACATTTTTCAAGGAGATAGTATGGAGGGGTAAGTTTTACTCACTCATTTTCAAAAAAGAGGAAAACGGATAAAAGCTCAACATCAGGAATTATTAGACTCATGCAAATCTAACCTCCAAAAAGGTTTCAACTCACACATGCCAACTACCATCAGCTAAAAGTCTGCAAACAACAAATGCTGAAGGGGTTTTAGAGAACTGTGTACCCTCTAGCTGCTGGTGAGATGTAAAGTGGTAACAGCCAATAATGAGAACAGAAAGGAGCTGTGTTTCAAAGTAAAAACTGAGCCACCATTCCATTCAGCAGGCCCCCCGCTGAGACTCTCACCTGAGAAGTCCAGAGTCGAGAAGGCACAGGCTTCAGCAGCTGCACTGCAGGAATTTTCACAATAGCCAAGACACGGAAGCAACCAAAAGGTCCATCACCAGATGAGTGGAAAAAGAAGAAGTGGTCCATGTACACAATGGACTGTTAGCCATGGAAAACAATGAAACACTGCTCTTGGAGGCACCATAGATGAGCCTAGAGATAATCACAGAACATGAGGTAAGTCGGAAAGCAAAAGACATATCCTATGATATCACTTATAGGCGTTATCTAACAACTGACACAAATGAACATATTTCCACAGAGAAAGACACTCACAGGCTTAGAAAACAAACTATGCTTATCTAAAAGGACAGGTGGGGGGAATGGAAAAATTAAGATTAGGGTTACCATACGTGTACAAATACCTATTAAATACATATAACAGAAAGACCGACCATATAGCAAGGGATGTCTATGGAAAACTCTGCAATAATTTACACGGGAAGTGGCTCTGTACATGAATATATATATATATATATGTTATGCACAAATGAACCAGATTGTGTACACTGAGGACAAACAGTATTCTAATCATTACCCCGATTAAAAAAACTAAAACAAGAAGTAATGTGACATAAACTTATTGGGGTTTCTCCTGGCACATTCCATTTTAATTTACAACCTAGGAACAGGACTTCCAGAAAGGCTCTGCTGCCCTAGGAACCAGATTTGGGAATGGAGAAATGCTGCCGCCTTGTGGCCGTTTCCCAAAACAGCAGCTTTAAACCCAGTGCTAATGCTCACTAGATATTCACACTCATTACAGGCCTATGAATGACACCTGACCTCAGAAACAATCCTGGGTTCGAAAATTGACCAAAACATTCAAAAGAGGGCAACCTTTCAGGAAGACAATTTCCAGAGGTTAACTGTACTCTCTGTTTCTTTCTGTTATTTTAACAGAACATTAAAAATGCGCGGAAAAATGCTGAACACTAGGAATAATTCAAGACATGCAAATCCAAATTACAAAAAACCTATCAGCTCACACCAGTCAGAATGGCCATCAGCAAAAATTCTGCAAACAGTAAATGCTGAAGGGTTTGAGGAGAAATGCCTACCCTTGGTTCAACGTGGGACATGGTAAGAGCCAGTAAGGAAAACACAAAGGAGGTGCCTTGGAAAGGTAAATACTGAGCTACCATTCAATCAAGCATACCCACTGCTGGGCCTATCACCTGACAGGATGAGAATCAAAACTAAACAGGCTGGGCTTCCCTGGTGGCACAGACGTTGAGAGTCCGCCTGCCGATGCAGGGGACACGGGTTTGTGCCCCGGTCCGGGAAGATCCCACATGCCGTGGAGAGGCTGGTCCCGTGAGCTATGGCTGCTGGGCCTGTGCATCCGGAGCCTCTGCTCTGCAACGGGAGGGGCCACCGCAGTGAGAGGCCCGCGTACCGCAAAAGAAATCAAAACCATAAAAAAAGATACAGGCTGAAAATCCTGCACTCCAGCAATATTTACCATAGACAACACTTGGAAGCTACAAAAATGTCCATCAACAGAGGAATGCACCAAGAACAAGTGGTCCATGTACGCAATGGAATATGACTCCAATAAAAAATATAAATTCAATTTAGAAAACAAACATAAGTAAGGAGACATCAGCATTTGGGGGTTTCTCCGGGCACATTCCACTCTAATATATAACCGAGGAACACCACTGCCAGGAAGGTCTGTTCGCCTAGTTACCAGATTGGGAAAAGCAGAAATGCTGCCTAGAGATAATCACAGAACATGAGGTAAGTCGGAAAGCAAAAGACATAATGAAAGAAATGCTGCCGCCCTCTGGCCGTTACCTGCAACAGCAGCTTTAAAACCTGTGCTAAGGGTCACTTCATATGCACCAGTACTGGAGGGCTGTAAATGAAACCTGCCCACAAAATGTCTTGAGGGAGGTAATGGCCAAAATATTTCTAAATGTCACACACACTTCACGAAGACAATTTGAAGAGGTAAGCTGTACTCACAGTTTGAAGAAAAAAAGGACATGCCAGAAAGCTCAATTTCAAGGGCTTATGAGACGCATGCAAATCCAACCCCAAAGAGGTATATCAGCTCACACTGGTCAGAATATAACATCAGCAAAAAAACACTACAAACAGTAAATGCTGAAGGTGTTGTGGAGAAGTGCATACCCTCAGCTTTAAGAGGGACGTAACCTGGAAAGAGCCACCAATGAGAACAGAATGGAGGTGCCTTTGTAAAGTAAACATTTTGCTACTGTGTGATCCAGCAGGCCCACTCCTGGGCCGATCACCTAAGAAGACAGAATTGGAAAGACACAGGCAGGCAAATGTGCATTGCCGCTCTATTCCAATAGCCAAGACATGGAAGCAACCAAAAAGTCCATCAACAGATGAGTGGACAAAGAAGAACTGGTACATGTACAGAGGGAATATTAGCCAAGGGAAAAAAGGACACAATGCCATGTGCAGCACCGTAGATGAGTCTAGAGGTAGTCACGCGACTCGTACTAAGTCAGAAAGAGAGAGAGACATATCGTATGATATCACTTATACGTGTTACCTAAAAATTGATAGCAGTGAAGATATTTCCACAGAGAAGGGCAATCACAGATTCATTAAACAAACTTATGGTTCACCAAAGGAAAGGTGTGAGGATTGGATACATTAGGATATTGGGGTTAACAGACATATACAAACACAGGTGAACTATATAATCACCAAAGACCTACGGAATACCAAGAGAAGACTACTCAACATTCTGTCATAACGTACATGGGACAAGGATCCCAGGAAGAATAGACATATGTATATGTGTAAAAGAACCACATCTTGCACACCTACAACATGCCAAACATTGTAATCAAACTTGCTGTGATGAAAAATAAAAATTAAATTAAAAAAAACAAACAAGAAATAGTGAGACATAAATTGAAGGGGCTTTCCTGATACATTCCATTCTAAATTACAACCTAGAACACGACTTCCATTGAGGTTCTGTTGCCCTAGTAACCGGGTTTGGTAAAGGAGAACTGCTGCCACCTTGTGGCCGTTTCACACAACAGCAGCTTTAATCCC